>NC_092803.1:15942512-16253461 GCF_040954645.1 Diabrotica undecimpunctata | reverse complement strand
TTTATATCATTGTGAGCGAATATTGTTTAAGTTTAAATTTTAGTGCTTATTTATTATTTGCGATTTTAAAAATGCCACTCGTTCCAACTAATTCAGCTAGGGCAGTGGCTTTAGTTGATGCTGGTTACAGTCAATATCATATCGCTGGTATACTCGATGTACCCAGACGATTTCGGGAGACAGGATCGTACAACCGCAGGCCAGGTCAAAGCCGAATACGATGCACTTCAGTTCGAGATGACCGCTTCATTGTCACTTAAGTATTGAGAAATCGCTTTTGCACCGCTCCTGAAGCTCGTAGGTTTCTTCTTGAGGTGCTGCTCCCACAACACCGTAGGGCTAGACTTCATTTTGCGCGAGAAAATGTTAACTTGACTATGGCGGAATGGAAGAATATACTGTTCTCAGATGAGAGCAGAATAGCCCTAAAAGGTCCAGATGAACGCCAACGTGTCTATAGGCGTCAAAATGAAAGGTTTGCTGCATGCGCTATAACCGAAACAGTACTTACCAAGGAGGGTCAATAATGATTTGGGGAGGTATTTCTTACGAAGCGCGTACTGATCTTGTTGTGTTCGGTAAAGGCAGTGTGAATGCCCAAGTATACGTGCAAGAAGTTCTCCAAGACCATGTCATGCCTGTTGCACCATTCATTGGTGATAACTTCAGACTAATGCATGACAATGTTTCAAGTTCTACCATGGCCAGCACACAGTCCCGATCTTAACCCAATTGAGCATATCTGGGACAACCTCAAAAGACGGGTAAGAGCAAGAGTACCAGCCCCTGCTTCCTTTGAAGAGCTGAAGACAGCTGCGGTAGAGGAGTGGTACTCATTTTTTTTTTCAATTAGACTTTGATTTCCAAAATATTGTTAATTTGAATTTTCTTCGAAGATTTTATTCATTGGATTTTTACTGTAACAAATAAATTTTTTTCAAAAAGATTATTTTTTCTCTTGAAAAACAAATTGTTGAGAAAGCATGAGGCTATATATTTACGATTTAATTTCAGTATTCTTCAAATGCTAGAATATTCCACAGGGTGATGCCAACTTTAAGAAAAAAACACAGTTTGATTCGTACACCCGGTATACAATGAAAATTTACCTGTTTAGCAACAATATTATCATAAAGATATTGTCAAGCAATAAGGCTATAACATATTAAAAAAATCACTTAAATCGGACAACAGGTTTAGGAGATATAAGAAATCAAAAATTACCCATTTTTAAGCAGGCCGGTTAATTTTGTCCCAGAGTGCAGATATAACAAATTTATATTTCGCTCTATTATATTTATCTTATGTTCCAGTGATGATGGGGACACGTCCAACAGCAGTGATGAAGTCGGACGGGACTACGACGAAGATGTTCAACTGCCACTAGTTCCTCCGTGTTCTCCCGTAGTACTAGTGAAAAAAACCAGATCGAAGTTCTCCATATCGGCACCAAAAGCGAGGCCTCAAAACGCTACCCTAAAGAGCCCCACAGTGCCCAGAAAACCCCTACCAGTAAATTAACAATAGTAATACTATATATAAGTGTTTTTTTAAGTGGTTGTTAAATATTTTTTGTGATATCGAAACTAATTTCATCACTTAGACTTTCTTATTTGTCCATTGTTTTGGTAGACATCTGGTTATGTATATATTTAGTTGTATTAATTTTAACAAAGATTATTAAATTATACTCTATTTTTGAACAGATAATTCGCAAGTTTGTTTACACTTTTTGGTTTTAACCAAAGTTATCTAATTGATTCATGACTGTATCTCATCAAGCTTGTGTGTCGTGGTTCATCACTTTTTGGAGGTTAGTTTAGGTTAGGTTACGTGTCTCAAATATAGTTCCAGTATTAGCCGTTTATTTTTGTATTATTTTGTTATTTTTTGTCATTCATTCCTTTCGAGAATAAAGTAAGAAATCTGAATCATTGTTTATTTGACACTTTTTAATACTATCTTTGATTCCTTCGTCAGCCTTGTTTCTTCTTTAGCGTTGTTCCTGTATCCAATTTTATATTCTCTTTGTTATGTAGGTTTAACATATTTAAAACGAGCAAAAACATAACAAATCGTGTTGTTTATTTTTAGATATGTAAGGCCACTTTAAAGTTGTCCTTGTCTGACAAAGAAAGCAGCGACTCTGATAGTGATGATAGTGAATCAGATTCTGAAAAAGTCAAATTAAAAAGGATCAAGAAGAAACGGAAGAAAAAGCACTCAAAGAAAAAGAAGGTTGGGGAATTTGTATATATACATGTTATCTGTAAATGTTTGTTTATATGTTTGTGATTGTCTATTGCTACTGACTAGGAAATACGCGACAAGAAAAAAGAATATAACGTATGAATAGAATAGAGCTGAAAAAGTAGTGTAGTACATTTTATGTTTATTTATTTTATATTTATGATAGTTCTAATCTTTATACTTACTATTATTAATAATTTTAATCTTAGACTGAGCATGTCAAATATTTTATTTTTTCCATTATGTCCTATTAACTTTTGTAACCATTTCCTTATATATTTCCAAGTCCTAGACTATTACAATATCATCTGCAAGACATGAATTATTATAATAATATACTCTTTTAAATTTTTTTTGTATATCATCTAGATAATCTAGTTTTCATTCTTTTAAGGCTCTTCTTGAACTTCATATTTATACTATATATATATATATATATATATATATATATATATATATATATATATATATATATATACGTATATAGCAAGCTTGTTTGTGGAGTAGTTGCAAACGGTTTGGTAACTGATATTAAGAAGTCTTCATGTTTGTGTTGATGAAATGCCAAGCTTTCATGTGTGCTGCAATATTTCTGTGAATTATATTGCTTAGATTAATATTGTTAAAAATTTCAAATAGAAATAGTTTGTTTTCATTTTAGAATATAAAACCACAATAAAGAATTTATATTATAGATCGATGTTGTCACCGATATCGTGATGTTGCGATATAAGTGGCCATCGTGATAGACCTTTTATTATTCATAATCTATTGTCATCCGAGGTCGCTTGTGTCCCTTTTCATTGGCTACAGTTCACAAGTTGTCTACAAGCTATGCCAACTACTGCACAAACAATGCTATATGTAGTCACAGACGATAAACTTCACTAGAATTTGTTACAGAAGTATGAACTATAATAAAATTCACTAGAAGAATTATTTAACATTGGCTCTTATGAACAATATAAATCAAATGACAGATAACGCTAGAATGCTTTCGCAATTTCTTACTTCAACATTGCCTTGTCAGATCCAACTTTCTATTCGATTAAAATGACAATAGGTACAAATGAATCAAGTTGACCATTGAAATTTTTTTAATCCCATTAAATTTGTAATCTGTACCAACGATATAATAAGTAAATGATTTGACAACTGACTATAATAGTATCTGTTAAGTAGGTCATTAGGAACAAAGTATTTTAACCTGCATCTGGCAATTGGATCGGTAATTAATTTTGCTGCTGAGACATTTGGGTGTCTGCGTAAGCATAGGGCATAGTTTTTGGAATAACTACTAATTTCAGCTTTAACCGTCATCATTTTAAGATCTTTCGCAATATTGCAATTTGGGATGTACCATGGAGCGTTGGTAATCATGGATACCACTTTGGACTGAAATCTTTCCATTATTTTTGATGTTGCACTTTTAGAGCTGAACCCCAGAGTTGTATTTCATAACTCCAGACAGGCCTCTAAGATTACCTTGGTCATTAGGAGCTTATTTTCCGGTGACAACGTTGATTTACGGCATATAAGTCAGTAAATTCTGCTGAGTGTCAGTACCAGTTGCTTCCTTTTTGTGAAAATATGTTTTTTCCATGTAAGTCTTTTGTCCAGGTGCATACCTGGGTATTTGGCATCTTCTTTTTAAGGAAGTTGCTGATTGTTAAGAATTACTGGTAAACAGTTTTCTCTGCGATTTGTGAACGTAACATGTACCGACTTACTTTCATGTACTTTGATCCGCCATTTCTTTAGCCACTGCTGGATATCATTTGGCATTCTTTGTAGTAGATGTGAAGTGAAGCAATAATTGGATTGGAGTGTGATGTCAAAATGGCGGTATCATCAGCATATGTGGCTATGGAGGAGTTAACTGTCGGTAAAGTATATAAAAGGTACAAGACGGGTCTAAACACACTGCCTTGAGGAACTCTCGCCTGGACTGGACGGACGCTAGAGTGTTCTTCATACTTAGTCACGAAGATTTATTGTCTGTTTTGTATTGAGCAATCAGGAAATAGTTAATAGATTGAAGTTTTCTGATTTTATAGAGGAGCCCTGTATGCCATACCTTATAAAATGTCTAAGAATGCCGCAGAACAATACAGTTTGTCTTCAAGGTCTTGACTTATCTTTTTTGATACTCGATGTATTTATTCAATGGTTGCGTGTTGCGGTCTTAAACCGAATTGATTATTTGGTATTATCTGGAGATTTTTCAATATGGGTTCTAATTTTAGGAACAAGACCTTTTCAAGTAGTTTAGCTGAAATTGACAACAGATTAATTGGTATATAGGCACTATTCATAGGTTTCCCAAACTTAGAGATGAGTATAACTTTTGCTAGTTTCCACTGTGTCGGGAAGTGACTGGTCCTTAGAATGGACTTTAAAGAAGGTTATAAATATCATTGCCTTCCCCAGGGTTCAGCCTCGAGGAATGTGGTTAACAAATGTTTTAGCCTTGTCCTGATTAGTTCTGGCCCAGTTAGCATTTTCTGGTAAGGAATAAGGGGATTAGGAGTTGGGGTCTATTCATTTTTTTGTAACCTTCCATAATGAGTATTCTGAAGTCTCGGTCGCCGTTAGGTTTTTAAGGTTGTTGTTAATGCCCAAATTCTTGTGATTATTAAGAGTTCTTTTCAGTTTCATCGTTGTTCTATTAAGTATTGCCTTATCTCGTGGCTACCTTGTTCTTTACCGGATTTTCCTAAGTCTTTTTTTGTAAGCGATTTCATCTTTAATGAGTGTTGGTTAGTTAAAATGATTATTTTAATACGTATTTTTTTCTTTGATTAGGCGTAGATTACCGTGCAGTTAGCTGAACTGAATGAGTGAAGTATTCTACGGCTGCGTATATTTGGGAACTAATTTTTAGTGAGATATTTAGTTGCAGTTTTTTATCTAATATGGTTCCAAAGTGTTCTCAGTTAGTATAATTATTACTGAGAAACGTTCATAATGGTCAATTGTTTTTTCTTAGTATAATAGATGTTCCGCCGTGAGCCGTACCGTCCGTGTGTTGAGAGTCATATATTATGTAATTGGGAATTTTTATTTGGGTTCCAGTAGTGAAATGTGTCATACCCTCAAAATATTTCTAAAGGTGATTCATGGAAGATTATATAGAAAACTAGAAGATGATATGGATGATACTCAGTTTGCAGGCATTGTTTGCTTTTAATGTCCTCTCTCAAAGATGCTTAGATATGAACCTAGATATTTATTCCTATTTCATCGACTTCGAGAAGGCATTCGACAGAGTCCGACATGAAAAACTAATAGAAGTACTGAGAAACAAAGATATAGACAGACGAGACTTACGAATCATTATCAATCTGTATTGGAATCAAAAGGCCAATATAAAGATAGAAGAACAAAAGTCCGAAAATATAGATATAAAGAGAGGAGTAAGACAGGGCTGTGTTCTGTCACCATTACTGTTTAACGTGTACAGTGAAGCCATATTCCAGGAAGCGATAGCGGATCTGGGTGATGGAATCTCTGTAAACGGAAGAATAGTAAATAACATAAGATTCGCTGATGACACCGTTATAATGGCAGACACCCTGGAATCGCTACAAGAATTGGTAAATAGAATTAACGATTATTGCATTAGATACGGATTAAAAATAAATAAGAGAAAAACTAAATTTATGATTGTCTCAAAAACGCAACATGGAAATGAAAGATTAATGATAGAGCAAACCCAAATAGAAAAAGTAAAGAGACATATAAATATCTGGGAACCTGGGTTGATGACAAAAATGACCAAAGCAGAGAAATCAAAGTCCGAATTGAAACTGCAAGGCAAGCATTTGTGAAAATGAAGACAATGCTTACCAACAGAGACCTTCAGTTGCATCTCAGATTGAGGGCTCTAAGATGTTACATATTTTCTATCTTACTATACGGAATGGAAGCTTGGACATTGAAGAAACAACACATAAGAAAAATAGAAGCGTTCGAAATGTGGTGTTACAGAAGAATATTAAAAATTCAGTGGGTTTAAAGGATTACCAATGCTGAGGTACTACGACGTCTAAATAAGGAGTTAGAAATTATGAACAGCATAAAAAGAAGAAAACTAGAATATTTGGGTCACATAACCAGAGGAGAAAAATATGAGCTGCTGAGAATTATTATGCAAGGAAGGATCCAAGGAAGAAGAAGCATAGGAAGAAGACGCATCTCCTGGCTGAAGAACCTTAGAGAATGGTTTAACTGTAGTTCACTACAACTTTTCAGAGCAGCAGCCAACAAAGTGACCATAGCCGCTATGATATCCAACCTCCGATAGGAGATGGAACTTTAAGAAGAAGAAGTGAAATGTGTCCTCGTTATAAGTATTATATCTATAATGTGGTTAACAATAAAAGCCTTTAATTCCTCTTTGTGTTGTGATAGGCCGTTAGCGTTCCAGATTGCCATCTGCAAAAACTTAATCATTTAAGCAGCTTGTTTATGATGATAGTTAACAGGTTGATCATTGTGGACATCTGCTCTGATAAAGTTTTTTACATGTTTCTTAGTTCTGAAAAGTCGTTTGTTATGTTTAATGTCTGTGGGACCTCTTGATACGGAACCATTTAAATCAAATATAAAATTTATTACCTTGTACACTTTTTTAATGAACAAAAAATTTAATAAATATTGAAAAATAAAACAGGTAGCATCTATTGGTAAATAACGGATATAGAAACAATCAGGTAATTAAATGTATCAAATATACAAGATAAATATAACATCAAGACTTTGACTCTACAAAAATGGTTATTTAGACTGTTTTAAGCCTTTTCATAATATACTAATTCTTTTTCTTCAGCGTTTAAATGTGTTGTGTAAATATGTATTTTTTTTAAGTTTGGTATTAAAATTTTTAGTGTTTAACAAAAAACGGAAGAGAATATTGTATAAGGAGAGCCAATACGGCCCTGTCTTTGCTACATGCGGGGCTATTAACAGTCATTCGAGTCTTCCATAAGGCTAACGTTAACATTGAATATAAGTGAATTTTACTATAGTAGAAACCCTCAAATCAGAAGAGTGATTTCATAGTTTAAACGCGGAATATCCTCAAATTTAAATGTACACAGCGGCCCTCGAAAACTGCCTGTTTTCTCGATTGCAATTTGCGTTTCCTCATAAGAAATTACAGAATATATAAAGTAGTATATTTATTTGTGCTTCTCTATAGAAAAACTGACCAGGAGTTGCCGTACAGTGTAGCCAATTGTTGTTCACAAGTAGTAATTATGGTCATACAAAACCTGTATTCTTCCACGCAGCGATTATTACCGTCATAAAAATACCAAAAAATATTATTTTTTCAATAGTAAAAATTAATTACAAAATTGTAATTAAATAAATTTTATTTATATGTTTCGTTTCGTTACATATTTAAAATTATAAAATAAAAATCGATATTTTAAAACAATATTTTTCAATCGTTTGGCAACTTTGGAATTAGCGACGGAATTCCGACTCACAGAAATCCGTAAAACTAGTTTTTGTCGAGCAAGTGCCCAACAACAATAGTTCATGTACATAGGTGTTTCTAAGGGTAGGGCATGTGTTGAATTTTGTGAATATATTTTATGCTATAAGTTTGTGTTATTGATAAAACGTGTTATTGATAATACGAGTGTTTTGTTTGTCGTTTTATAGTAAATTTTTAGTTATATTCTGTAATTATTTGGTTTGAGTTTTATTGGAGTTGGACGAAAAACCGAGTTGTTCCAAGAGAAGACAGCAAAATTCTGATGTTGATTCCAAAAATGAAAAGCCGCAAAAGAGACGGAAAATGTTAACGTCCGAAGAGAAGGTAATGATACGAAACGTTTATGAAGTAATTGTCGGCAGAAAAATGGCATTAAATGTTAGCCAAGCGGTCGACATTTGTAGCAGTTTAACAAAAGTATCCGTTAGCTGTATTTATCGTGTACTTAAAAATACATCGGAAAATAAAAAGCAAGAAAAAGGTAAAACTAGAGGTAGGAAAAGCATTGTTTTCGATGACGAGACAAGGAATATTATATGTCGAAAAATTCATTCATTTTATTTTCGGAATGAAATTCCAACACTGAAAAGAAATTCTCAAGAGCTCAAAAAAGATGACTCTTTACCCAAGATATCTCATAGGGTCTTAATCAGAACCATGCGCGAAATGAACTTTCGATATGTAAAACGCAACAGAAAAAGTATGCTATTAGAAAAAAATGAAATTATTCTGTGGAGAAGAAAATATTTAGAAGAAATACGAAAAATTCGCAGCACTGGATGCAAAATATATTATTTGGATGAAACCTGGATTAACGAAGGTCATACAGTTGGAAAAGTTTGGCAAGATTTAAATGTCAAAAGTAAACGCGAAGCATTTATAGAAGGCTGGTCTACAGGATTAAAAGCTCCATCAGGAAAGGGACGGCGTTTAATCATTACCCATATAGGAAGTGATACAGGGTTCTTTGATGATGGTTTGCTTCAATTTGAGTCGAAAAAATCAGGTGATTATCATAAAGAAATGACTTCCGAAGTATTTGAGCGCTGGTTTAAGAGAATCTTACCAAAATTGGAATCTTTGTCTGTGGTTGTTATGGAGAATGCGCCATATCATAGCCGCAGACTAGAACAATTACCGACGACGGCATGGCGGAAAGGGAGAATTCAAGAATGGCTTACAGAAAAGGGGATTGCATTCGAAGAATCAATGCTCAAAATTCAACTACTTGACATTGCACGGTTAAGGAAAAGTGAATATCTTAAATATGTTGTGGATGAAACTGCAAAAGATTATGGTGTCAAAGTTCTACGTCTACCACCTTAGCATTGCGAACTTAATGCCATTGAACTTATCTGGGCGCGAGTGAAAGGGAAAATAGCACGCAATAACAAAACGCTCAAATTAAACGAAGTTAAGGAACTTTTGATTCAAGCAATCCTCCATGTAACTCCAGAGAAATGGGCTAAATGTATAGGCCACATAATTAAAGAAGAATATCGTATGTGGGAACTTGACACTCATGTCAAAGTTTTACTAGAGCCAATTATAATTACACCAGGTGAAGATAATGACAGCGATACTAGCACTGCATCTTCAGATTCAGACAGCGAATAATATTTTCTAATATTTTGGTAGGCATCAGCATAAAAAAACCAAAAACAAAAAAAAAACGAGAAGAACATAGTAAGTGTGTATAGTGTTTGTGTTTAAATAGAATAGTACAATGTTTTGTTACATCCAAAATTATTTTTATTTTGTTTTTATAGAATTTTATTTTATTTTATAGGATTTTATTTTGTTTTGTTTTATCCTGTTTAAGTGTTTTGTTTATTTTATTTAATGGGACAATATGGCTCTTGGCGAACACCCATTTAAAAAAAAGTGACGCGCCACAAGACATACCTCTCGGGTGGTGTGGAAACTGGCTTAAAATTTGTTTTAAAAAAATTTCATTGTGTAACTCTTTAAGGACGGGTCACGTCAAAAGACGTTTTAGCGTAACTTCAGAGACAGCCTGGTGGCATCAGTAAGCTTTCTGCAAAATTACTTGTTTTTTATAGCTTTTTGTTTGTGGCATTCTGTATTTTTAGGAGACTGTATGGAATAAGCCACAAAATATTTATTTATAGGTTTAATTTACTGATTTTTCGATCTCTATATAAAGAGATCGTTTTCAAATATACAAATGATAGCAATATTTATTTTTCTGTAGCTTTTTGCTTGTGGCATTCCGTATTTTTAGGGATAATGTTGGAAATAAGCCACAATACATCTATTTACATGTTTATTTTACGGACGTTTCGATCTCTAGTACAGAGACCGTTTTTAAAGTTAAGAAAAAAAAAAGAAAATAATATAAGAATATATAAATATATAATAATAAACAAATAAAATAAATATAACTATAATTTATATCTTTGAAAACGGTCATTGGATATAGAGATGGAAACTTCAGTAAAAACCTGCAGATAAATATATTGTGGCCTATTTTGAACAATAATATTTAAACAATATAATATAATTAACGTTGAAATAAAAGTGAGTGTACGCCACTGGATTTTCATACGTCATTCTCCACTTCTACGCCTTCAAACGATGAGTCACTCTCCCAAATAGTGAAATTAGAGTTTATAGTACACCAACACCCACTTTTTTTTGCTTTTTTTTTCTGCAAATATGTAATCGTTCCCGCATATTTAATTTAAGTTGCACATTTATTTACTTTAGTATTTATTTCTTTTCTTAGAAAAATAGAGAAGCTTCACAGCCAGATGGAATTATTGTAATTCAAGTAGAGGTAAATGGCGTCTGATTGTTGCTGCTGTATACTTTTTAATTGTACTTTAAGATTTTATCGTTGATTTTAGCCAGTTCAAGATTTTTCTGATAGCGAAATACAATTCAACAGAGCCAAGAGATCTATTTCAGTCTTTGATTTAATCCCGACAGATACTCTGAAGAACCACATCTTTACGAATAATATTCCAAAATGTAAAACTCAGTATTCAATGTAAGTCTTTTAGTAAAATATAAACTTTTATAAATAGCACCAACGAATAAAGACGCATTATAGAAGTACATTTCAAATAATTATGAGAAATGGTCACGGTTAGTACACCTACCTCAAAATATTCCTGTATATTCATAATAAACTTTATTATATTATTTGTAGATTTCTACATATTTAAATTAAAACAATGAATCACAATGTGTTTATAGTTCTAAAGAGATTTCGGTTATTAAGTCTTAACATTTAAAATAATATTTTATTTTTTACAAAAAAAAATTGTATGAGTAATGTTATAATAAAACTTTAAAAGGCTAGATTTTAAGCATTTCCAGCCCTACTCTTTCATATTTCAGAAGCAATACCTAGTAGTTTGTGGACCATGGATAGTGCGATGGTGAACGGAGGATCACATGAGCGCTCCCTGGTGTTGTGGGATCAGAAGAAAACAGTAAAATGTTTCCGCACAGCATATACCAAAAAATTACGTTGAAATCTGTTTCTATATGCGTCCATATTCGTTGATAGTACAGTTTTCATGGCAAGAGATTACAGAGGTCTTTACAAATAGTAATTAAAAAAGAAAAAATATAAATATCGATACACTAGCTGACCCGATAGATTTCCAGCTTTAGCTATATGAGTCAAAAAATTAATAGAATCTGGCCCGTTTTTGCTTCTAAAATTCCGTCGAAATAAAGTCACTGGAACTCAATAAATTCGACCAACCAATGAGGCGGTTGGACGACATTTGATCGTGCAAACCGTCAAATGCGAAATTGTTAAACACGTCAAATTTAAATAATGAATAGATTTTATGGAATTATTTAATTTCTTGTGAACTTTTCTTAAATTTATGAAACTTATTTATAAAACTTAAAAAAATTAATGAAACGGATAAACTCTTTATCATCATATTAATATCACCACTCCGAAAAACTTTTAATACAGTAATAGAACAATATAAAATGAAAATGATCTGTCATAAAAACTGCACAAGAGGACATTGTTCTTAGAAAATAACTGTGTAAAATAGGAATTAATGATGTTCTTTATTTTGTATAGAAAACACGATAAGAAAAAAGATGAAATCAGTAAACAATTGGCGGAAGTACAAGCTAAACTGTTTACTTTAAAAAATAAATTATGGTTCGGTGTTGGCAACGGAGATACAACGTTGAGTTGGGGTAAAAGAAACTTTGTAAATGATAGTCACAAGAAATCAGCTCAGCAAAAAGAAGGGTAA
The DNA here is from genome assembly GCF_040954645.1 of Diabrotica undecimpunctata. Lineage (NCBI taxonomy): Eukaryota > Metazoa > Arthropoda > Insecta > Coleoptera > Chrysomelidae > Diabrotica > Diabrotica undecimpunctata. Next base: position 16,241,449 of record NC_092803.1, on the reverse strand, counting down.
GTATTTTATGTCTTGTACATATTTACAGGTATTTCGCGGTTTTCTACCATACGAGCAACTATTTCTTTCCATCTATCTTGTGCTCTCGTGGATTCAAAAAATGTCTTGCCACTGACTTTCTGTACTTAATCTGCCCATTGAGTGGGTGAGCAATCTTCAACGTTTCCCGAAATTATAAGTCTCTCAAGATTTTTACTACCTCTTCTTGCAATCTATCCGAAAAACTTTCAAACGCCTACGAGACAAATAGACGAGAGTCGAATCTGAATGGTACGCTGTTGGAGGATTGAGTGATGTGTTCTGTACTCTGTCCATGAAACTCGAAGCATTCTTATCCAGCACCACATCTGGAGCGTCAATTCTTTTCTTATCGTCCGATTTCATTGTCCATGTATGGGACTCGTAACTGTATATAGTAACAATTAAGGCACACACCAATCTCATTTTGGTGTTTTTTGACAAGGAACGATCTTTCCATAGTTTTTATAATCTACTTATAGTATTTTTGGCCATCGCCATACTTCTGCAGTTCTAATCAAGAAAATAATATTATTCATTTTTTTAGGAAGAGTAAAAGCGCAAACTTGAAAAAGAGCCAAAAAAACGAGAAGAAGTCTAATTTTAAGATGACCAAGGATACAGAATCTCAGAACAAACCATCTGAGAATGGGTATAACACTATAACTTTAAAATTTCCGATTTCTAGTGCAAGGATTAATTTAGTAATTTTCTTTCTATACATTTTCATTAAAGTTCTTTTTTTATTTAAAAAGTAACAATATATTCCTGACTTTGTCAAAAGCTTTGTCAATAAAAAAGTGCATTAATTTGTTATCAATTCGATTGTTTTAGATTAAGACGTAAAACAGTTGTCGACCTACTACAACCACAAAACAACAAGGAAAAGGTGAAACTACGCAAATCCAGAAGTTTACCTGACGCTTCTTCGTTCGAGAACATCGCCAAAAAGTTGACGAACACCGACGAAGAGAAAAACGACACGAAGAAAAAGAAGAAGAAGAGTATCAAGCTCGTGAAGAAAGTCAAAGTGCTAAGTAATGCGAGAACTTTTATCAAAAAGACTGAGTAAATTCTAGTGCTGAGTTAAAAATGGGGATGCTAGGGATTTTAAAAAAATTTTAGTGCCTTTTGGGTAATCGTAATTATTGTACATTTGTAAGTTGTTTTTATCAGATTTCATTGTGATTTATTATCAAATGAGGTTAAGTACAATTGTATTCTGAGTTCTCTGTTTATTATTTTAACTTTTATTTCGGGATAAGACGAATTCCATGAAAAAGAAAAAGGACAGTTAACAGTATTGATAATATCTTTATTGCTGTAAAATATTGATATGGATAATAGCTACAATAAAATTACAATTTTACCAAGTACAGCGATCTTGAAATACAAATAATAAGACAATGTGTTATTCTGAAGAACCTTCTAGACAATATCAAACAGCTACAGCTGAATGAATTTTCTTCTTAGTGTGCGCTCATAACAAGGCACCGATCATAGAATGGTATCATAGTATCATCGCCACGTCAAATAAATGCATTATTTTAAAAATACCAGCGTTCACTGTCAAAGCGCAGCGCCCAGCCTCGAGTCAGGTATCGGACCATGGACTTGGACCATAGTATTCCAACTTAGTATTTTTTCGATTCTCGTCCCTAGTACTCTACGATCGACACTACGAGGTGCCGACCACCGAGCCTCGCTGCGACCATCGTATCGATGCCAGGTAAAATAAATGCAATATTTTAAATGCGAGCGTTCACTTCACTGTCAGTGCTATGATCTATCTTATACGCGAGGATACCATGCGATGGTCTCCGTAATGAATGCACCCTTGGAGGGAGTGAGAGCTCGTATGGCTTAAATAAGAACAATAATATGCCAAAATAATATTCTTCACAGCTCACCATTGGGATTTCATCACAACTTAATTGAATTCAAAGTGTGAATAGGTACTATAGGTACTACTAAAAAAAAGAGGATATAGAATGGGAGAAAAGGAAATAACCATAATATGCTACGCCGACGATGCCATAATAACAGCCGAAAATGAAGATGACCTACAAAGATTAATTAAAGAATTCGAAGATACGGCGCTCATATACAACATGGAGATCTCAACAGAGAAAACTAAAGCGATAGTGAACAAAAACAAGTGAACATGGCAAACAGAGCAGCAGGATGTCTCAACAACACAATCTGGAGAAACAAATTTCCTCACAACGGAAATGAAAACCAGGATATATAAATCAACAATAAGACCGATAATGACGTACACAGCGGAAACAAGAGCAGATACGGCGAAAACACAAAGACTACTGGAAAAACAGAAATGAAAGTCTTGCGAAAAATAGCAAACCAAACTCTAAGAGACAGAGTAAGAATTGAGGGAATACGAGCGAGATGTGGTATAGAGAAAATAAACGCGTGGACCAAAAGAAGAAAAGTGGAATGGAATCAACACATCGAAAGAATGACAGAAAATAGAATAGTACGAATAGCAAGAGACAAATCGCCAAATGGAAGAAGATCATTGGGACGATCGAGGAAAAGATGGTCAAACAACGTCAATTGAGGCTAAAAACCGAAGTAAAACAGGCATTAAGCCTATTTATAAAGTAGGAAGAAGAAGAAGAATAGGTACTGCTTACATATATACTTTGAGAGGTTCTGTAACTGTTTTATTGTGGATTCATCTTCATTCATGGATTTTACTGTAAACATTTTTTAATTCTTAATTACCCTTTCTAGAAATTTATAATTTCTCATCAGTTTTACTAGAAGTTTCATCGATTTTACGAGACATTTCTCTGATTTTATTCATAAATACTAGTCTGCTGACTGGAATTTGAATGCCTTTGGGTCGCGGTAGTCTCCATTCTCAATTAAATCGTTCGTGATCTTTTTAAAACAACTAGAAACTTCATCACAGTCATCAAGCTGTTCGTGCAACTGTTTCACGATCAAATATTTTAGCAGCACTGTTGATCGGACAGTGTCAAATTTTAAAAATGTAATAAATAGTTTGTACCGAAAACCTGATACATTTTTTTAAAAAAGACAAGATTTTTTTAACTTGGCTAAAGTGCTAATCTCGCCCAAGAACCTTCCTCCTTTATCCAGGCTTAGGACCGGCAACAAGAGCATTGAGGTATTAAATCTACTCAATGATCCGGTAGGCGGAGTTAAAAAACCTTAGAGATGTAAAACTACTAAGCTAAATTAATATTTTCAACAAAAACTAAAATCATTACGTTTTCAGAACATTAACTGAAATGTCAACAAAGTCTTTATCAACTAGAAAAGACAAATATTACACTTCTTTACCAACAAGCAACTTTATTAACATTATAAAGAATGTTATACGACATAACACTAAGTGAAATTAAAGGCCTCCATAAAAAACGAAGGACAAAAGTTTTGAAATTGCTAACTCCCTGATAAATTAACTTCCATATATTAGATCCAACTTAACTACGCGTTTAAAAAACAACGAATGGCACCACAAAAGATATATCAAAGAGATAAGATAAAAGTAAAACTAAAAAATTACAAAAAAAAAGAAATTCGCGTACTTAAAAGACTCCAAAAATTTCTAAAATTGCAAAATGTTTAAAAGATCGTATTTTTCTCGGGAAAGACGCTACACAAAGAGCCAAGATAACTGATATAATAATAGTCTCCCGTTTTATACCGCTGTCGCGGCTTTGGGAGTATAGCAGGGTAGTCTGCTATATCTAGGGCCTACGGTATACAAGGAAGGTAACATGGCCAGTGCTACGCTTCAACCGTCTATTATTACCCCTGGTTTTACCCAAGGTACTCATTTTTATTCAGGCTGAGTCGACCTGGGGCCTATAGACATTTTTAAAATGTCTAGATGTTCTTGCCGGCGGTGGGATTCGAACCCCGGACCACCGGCTTGCGAGGCAAACATCCTACCGCTTGCGCTACGCAGATAACTGATATACCAGAAAAAAGATTCAGTGTTATCTATACCATCCTTAGGTTTCTACCGAAACATTTATTCTTCGAATATCACTGTGGAACGAGCGCCAGCGACTTGGTTATCACCGAAGGTTTTTTCTAGAATACCATTTACCAGCTGTATGTGAGTACCTCTTCTTCTTCTTCTTCTAATGGCGCTACAACCCTTTGTGAGTCTTGGCCTGCTTAACAATGTTCTTCCATTCTGCCCTGTCGGATACTTTCCTTCGCCACTGCCTGATGTTCATGGTTTTAAGATCCTTCTCTACGTCGTCTATCCATCCTTTACGGGGCCTTCCTCTTGTTCTGTTTCCTTGGGGCTTCCATCTCTGGACTACTTTTACAGCTCGATTATCTGGCATTCTTGCGTATGTGAGTACCTATGGGGGCAAATTTTGAATTTGGTAAGGAAGACAAATTGAACCGTGTTTTATTTAATATTATTGATGACGAAATAATAAGAAAATGACGTCTAAGATAAGGAACTAGAGAGATAACTGATGCGACTGGGTTATCACTGAAGGTTTTTTCTAGAATACTATTTACCAGCTGTGTGTGAGTATCTATGGGGACAAATTTTTAATTTGGTAAGGAAGACAAATTGAACCTTGTTTTATTTAATATTATCAAAGATTATAGAGCGTCTATATTCTTTGATATTATTGATGACGAAATAATAGGAAAATGGCGTCTAAGATAAGGAACTACAAAAGTCAAGGTAACTGATATTCCAGGAGAAAGATTCAATGTTATCTATACCACTCTTACTAAGAAGAAAACTAAGAAATTACAAAAAAAAAATTCACGTACTTAGAAGAATAAGAATACAAAACAATATTACGTAAATTGGTTGCATAGCCACGTCTAAATTTTAGTTGCAGAAACAGCCGTTTCAAATTAGAAATTGAAATTACAAGAAATTGCATTACAAAATTACAATTATATTTACAGATTACAAATTACAAACTGTAGGTCAATAATATTTTGATTGATCTAACATTACACATTACAATTAAACTTTGAGGTTATGTGTATGTTTGATTTTATAATATATACCTCGTGTGTTCGCCAAAATTAGATTAATTTAGCTATGGCTCAACAGAAAGCAAAGAAAACCTCCCTATGGATGCAATGTGATCAGTGTTCCATATTTTTAACAACTAAAGATACAGAACATCATATTAAAGACTGTCCACCAGATTTTAAAGGAGGAACATATAGTTTTATAAAAGAGGAAGTGTTGTATGGGAACATAAACCAGAAAGTCAATGAGGAAATAAAAAACATAACACCTAGAGAAAGAAGTAACTTAGTTTTCTTAAGCGAATCTGTGATTAGATTATGTTCTCTAGCTATTGGAGATTGGGCTTTAATACAAAGTTTAGATAATAGTTCATCTGTTGCCAGGATTGTATGGCCTACAGTAGAAAAAGCTGTTACTTCAGTTTTATTTACAAAAAATGGTAAATATAATTATATGTGTTTGTGCTAATGATACTTTTCAATACTTCCCTCTGCACCACACTACACTAAAATCTTTAGATATCTGTTTCTTTTTGTTTGATTATTATATATTTAATTTAATTTTTTGTGTTTTGTATGTAGACATATTTCGTCCCTATTTTTTGAGATATAACGATTTAATAAAATAGTTTTTAGGTTTGGAATTGAGTAATTTTAAAGAAGAGCAGAGAGTTTTGGTAAAAAAATTAATTCAACCTGTACCAGAAGCTACTTTTGTTACCCTTGTCATTACTAATGGACCAAAATCTTTAGAAATGTCCCCAGAACTCTATAATAGAATAAGCAAAACATACGAGGACAGAATTTTAACCAAGGGAAACATTATAAGTGTCATGTTTTATGGAAAAGAATTAAGATTTGAAGTAAGAAGCTTGAATTTTGGAGGAGAGCCTGATATAGTAAATGATTTTAGTAAACTTTCTATAGGTAATCAGCATCAGTTTGTGAAGATATCTTCCAAAACAAAATGGACATGCTATAAGTAAATATTTCGTTAACCTTTGAACCGTACTGAGTTATGCTTGTCTTTTGTCTTTTTAATATTGAAACCTTTATGCCTTAGATTTCAATCATTATCAGACTTACCCAGTCACTGTTACATGCCTTTTTTGTATTACCTCACAATTTGAATAGCCAGTTCTCTAATTTGAGAATAATTGCAAGTTTCTTTTTGGCTAATTAAATCTTCATTTTTTCATTAATGTTTTTTTTGTTTGTAGAGATGAAAACACTTACAAGAAGGAGTGTGAAAGCCAAGTTTATGACAGGCCAGCTGGAGTGGAGGAAGAAATGAATGAAATTCATGAATTGATAAATGCCTGTTTGTACACATCTTCCCATCAAACACAAACAAAGGCTGTACTTCTTTACGGAAACTCTGGGACAGGAAAAACAATGATTGCTAAGTATTTAGCTTCAAATTCAAAAGCAAGTGTAGTCTCTATTAATTCTACAGATATTGGTAGCACTAATTCTAGTTCAGTAGAAAAATACATCAAGCAGTTATTCAATGATGCTGTGGAAAGTACACCCAGTATACTTCTACTAGATGAATTTGATATTCTTTGTCCTGCTAGAGGCACACGCCTAACTGAAACAGAAAAAAGAGTTGTATCTACATTTTTAAAACTGTTTGATGACCTCCATACTAAAAAGTCACTAAAAATATTCATTATAGCAACTTCCAGCAAACCTGATAGTATAGATGCAGCTTTTAGAAGGTGTGGAAGGTTAGATAGAGAAATAGAGATACCAACTCCTAATCCCAAATGTAGGAAAGCGATATTACAAAAACTAACAAACCAAATGCTGATACAGTTGGATGAGAATAATCTTCAAGATGTTGCAATGAATACTCATGGGTTTGTAGGGTCTGATTTAGTAGCTCTGTGTTCTATGGCTGCCTTGAATGCCAATAGGAGAAGTGAAGGTGTTACTGTTGCTGATTTTGAATATGCTTTGAAGAGGGTTAGGCCCAGTGCAATGAGGGAAGTTCAGATAGAGGTAAAGTACCAGTATTTATTTATTATATTTTATTTAATATATTCTTCTATTCTTCCTTTATTGCACACATATACCCTTCCCTATATACCTACCTCTCTATTTTAAGATACCAGCTGGATTTTCACCAATTTTTGTTTATAATTGTTTTAAAATTTTCACTTGTAGGTTTCTAATGTCAAATGGACAGACATTGGTGGTCAGGAAAATCTGAAAAATATATTAAAACAAGCGATTGAATGGCCTTTAAAGTATCCACAAAGTTTCTTAAGACTAGGAGTTACGCCACCAAAAGGAGTATTGATGTTTGGGCCTCCTGGTTGTTCTAAAACATTGATTGCTAAAGCTCTCGCCTGTGAAAGTGGTCTAAACTTTTTATCTATTAAAGGTATGTATGTTAATTGTTGTGTTTTTTATTTGTTTTAAGTGTACAACGAGTTATGAACAGACAGAACAACAAAAGATTTTTTATTTATTTGTAAATTTGTTCATATTGATTATGCAACCAATAATACACTGCACATTTTACTCACTTCTTCATTTGAACTTTTATATATGAATTTGTATATAAAAATTCATTTTCTATATTATATATATATATATATATATATATATATATATATATATATATATATATATATATATATATATATATATATATATATATCGTCATTTATGACATATTTAAAAGTGGAGAATGTTACTAATTTTGTTGGATTATTATTTGGCACAAAAGAGCAGTCTTGATTTTAAGGATAAAAAGGTATTTAAAGAATAAATTAATGAAAAGCTATGTCTGCTAAAGGAGTCTTCGCTAGTTGTTTGCATATTATGTATGATGTGAAGCACAATGCAATAAACTATATTATGATTTTAATTTTAGGTCCGGAATTGTTTAGCAAGTGGGTGGGTGAATCTGAACGTGCCGTCAGAGAGGTATTCCGAAAAGCGAGGCAGGTAGCTCCATCTATCATATTCTTTGACGAAATCGATGCGTTGGGTGGTGAACGAAGCGGCAATTCAGGTACGAACGTACAGGAACGAGTTTTGGCACAACTGCTGACTGAACTCGACGGTATAACACCTCTACAAGATGTGACCATTCTGGCAGCCACTAACCGGCCGGATCGGATAGATAAAGCGTTACTAAGGCCGGGAAGGTTGGATAGGATAGTTTATGTACCTCTGCCAGATGAACAAACGAGGCGAGATATCTTCAGAATCAAATTCGGCAAAATGCCTGTAAGTATTCGTATTATTTTATCTTTCCCTTTTAACATTGATGTTATCTAATTATTTAATAATAATTTGTTGTTATTTTCAGACTTCAGATGTAAATATCGATGATTTGGTTAAGAAGACAGAAACATATTCCGGAGCAGAAGTGACAGCAGTGTGCCATGAGGCAGCTATGATGGCTTTGGAGGAAAGCTTGGAAGCCGAGTTCGTCCAAATGAAACATTTTGATAGAGCCCTTTCGTTAGTAACACCTAGAACGCCTCCTTATTTAATTAAACTGTATGAAGATTATTTAGCAAATAAAAGTTGAGTTTTGTATTTATTTTCTTAACTGGGCGTTTAAAAAAATAATAAAGCAAGTAAATGTGTAACTTTTATACTAACCTCGCAATACTCACGGCGCTAATTTTTCAAGTTTTGTTAACGATGATGATTGTTAATTATGTTTGAATCTCGGTGCTTTGTTTAATCAAGAGATTCACGTCTGTTTTACGGATAAAGATTTGCGAATAATCCTGAATTTATGTTGAATCAGAAAGACCAAATATTAGAGAAGAAGGTCATTTATCAAACGAAATAAGGGTTAGATGGATTGTCGCCACTGTTGTTTATCTATAGTGAATACATTTGCCAAGATGTTATATTAAAAGTAAATGACGGTATCAATGAGCAAGTCATTGAAAGGGAGTATACGTAAATTGTCTTCAGTAAGAATCCAGTTCGTAATATAATCATTCAAATAAATAACTTCATCTAAAAAGTGAATAATTACAAAAAATACCTTGGAGAATGGTTGGAAAAAAAAAGTTTTTTTTATTTTATACAAAACTCATGCTTTTTTTATTTTAAACATTTTTTTTGTTTTTATATTATATGTTTTAAACAAAAAAACTTGGAAAAAACGTTGTATAAATCATTAAACATAATATTAATCAAAAATGTTGATTTATTATTCTACTAAATAATAGATACCTTTTTTAAAGTACGACCCTGTACTAAACTGTCACGACCAGCTGTTCCTAACTAAATGACTCCACCGCCATGAGGCTGTGTCGGTGAATCACCGAAATCAGAAGTTGCTATTGGACTGGGGGAACGCAGGTCTTTTGGTCTGTTTCAACTGACTTGCTTGATAATTTAATAAGGTGTATAATTCAGTACACCCAACAAAAAAAGAAAATTTATGCAACAAGAAGGTTTGTTTAGCGCTTGACGGCTGGAGCAACGTTCATAATGAACCTATAATAGCCGTATGCGTCACAGATATAGAAATAGAAAGTGAACGGGTGCATCTGATATGAGTCCATTGATACGAGTGGGAATAGTCACATTTCAGAGTATTTATTAGAGCTACTTAAAATTTCACTTAAGAAATGTGAAGAATATATGTGTACCCCGGAGGTAAAGGACACTATGTCCATTTTTATCGAAATTTAGATTATTGCACTTTTGAGTATAACTTTTCTGGCTCTACACATAGGTAAACCATACTATATCCAGAGACAATTTTACGGCAAGTTACCGACTTTTTAATAAACACCAAGTCCACTTCCAGTCAGAGGTAAACAACACCATGTGGACTTGGTGTTGTTTACCTCTACTATATGTGTGCACCGTCATTTACCATCCGGACATAGTGTTATGTACCCTTGTACACTTCCCGTCATATAAAAATGGTACACTTTTTTTTTCAATGTAAACCAGTGTTCAGACCAGAGATATATAAGAGAGCCTCTCTTACACATCTCTGGTTCAGACTGGAGACAATGGTTGGTTTAACAATTCATTGTTGCCATCACAGATAACGGAATTGCACTAAATCTAAATAAAAAAAATAACGTTTAAAAATGTGTTTAGATAAATATTATTTTTATTATTAACAACAAAAAACGGTATCTAATAAATTTAATAACCAGAGAGACGGTTGAGTTAATGTCCAAAATGTTTGAAGAATTTTTTAATAATGGAGATATGACAAAATACTATTATTTCAGCAGTTTCGAATTATAATACATATATTTAAATTCCACACTTCCACTGTAAAAGTTATTCATTTTGTATTAATTTCAAATTAAATTTTTAATTTTTTCAGTGTGTTTTATTTATTCTAGTATGCCACAACTCAATACAGTTTTGTGCTACACTTTACGAGAAACGAATGACAGCTCTCGATTTGAAATTAAACATAATAATTTAAAGTCATGTCTAAATTTTTTATTTTTAAACATTATTTTTGAATTAAAATATTTTCATAAATTATAATAAAACACGATTCAAGTCCTTCTTTTAGCTGGTTTGATGTAATATATTCGTTATAAGAAAGAAGTGGACGAAAATGATAATTTGTTTGGAGATAAAAATTCGGATATTGATAAAATCTATGAGCCTCTAAGTGGTGAAAGCTCAGAATCGGACGACAATGATATGAGACGTATAAGTAAACCAGCGAAAACAAAGGTAAAAGAGAAAGCTATTATTACTCCTACGATTAGTGGGGCAATAAAAAAAATCTTCAGGAGGATTTATCCCTAAGCAGTGATGCAGGCAATTTCAATGAACATAATGAAGTTGTTTTAGAAGAGAAAAGTGTTAAAAGAAAAAAACGTAAAAAACGTGTAGTATATGAACAAAATTGGGCCTGTAATGTTCGCAAACGAAAAATAGCTGGTGGGAAAGAGTATCTCAGTCAAAGAGGCAAAGACATGCCTGCAAAAATGTTAAAGCCTCCTTGCATGTGTCGCATGAAATGCTCTGAAAGATTGCCAGAATACGAAAGACAAAAAAATTTAAACTCATACTGGACTGAGACAAACGTTTCAGATCTTAAAAAGCAATTTATCTTCTCATGTATCGACATCCAACCTACTCTTCGATCAAGAAAAAAAGATCTAAATTCTACCAAATCTAAAAATAATAGGTACACTACACTACCATTTTACAGTGAACAATCAGCTATTGAAGGTGTGCAAGGTTATGTTTTTAAACACACTTTGTATATCTAATTTAGTAGTAGTAAATATGTTGAAAAAAATTGAGCCAGGAGGTTTAATAAAACCTGATCAAAGAGGTAGACACACGCCAACCAATAAAACTCCTACCGAAACCATAAATAGTATACATCAACATATTAAATCATTCCCAAAATACGAGAGTCATTATTCCAGAAAAAGGAGTAAGAGAGATTATCTGGGCACAGAACTTACAATAGAAAAGATGTATCAACTGTACATTGATGAATGCAATGAAAGACATGTAGATCCAAAGCTCAGAGCAAAAAAGTGGTTGTACGCAGATATTTTTAATAAAGACTTCAAGTTGTCGTTTCGGGTAAACCGCCCGAAAGAGACATTTGCGATACATGCAGTACATTCACCGCTCAATTAAAAAATAATAATCTTACTGCAGATGAACTAACCAGTGTACAGGCTGATCATGATGCTCACCTAATTGAATCTAAACCTCGGTATAACTTAAAACAATTGGACTTTATAATAGCTAAAGAGTCACCAAAATACAAAGTACTATCTGGTGATTTGCAAAAATGTTTGCCTTCACCACTAACAAACAATTGTATTAGTTTCTACAAAAGGATGCTTTGGACATTAAATTTTACATTACATGATGCCTTTGGACCGATAACTTCTATGGACAAAATAAAAATATAAGTACATATTATAATGTGCTATTTTTGGATACTGCAAATAAAGACGATCACTCAAAAGTTTTTACTGAAAGGGCACACACATATGGAAGCAGACACTGTTCATGCTTTAATCTAAAGAAAAAGAAAGAAACTCTCCAATTTGGCCATTTTAACACCATGGGACTGACAACAACTAGTTGGGCAAACATCAGGTAAATACACAGTAGGTACACAATATGGAACTTGCAGATTTCAAAAACTTCAAAACGCTGTTCGATAAGAAATTGTCATCTAATCCTCCTTTTGTAAGTAGAAAAAAAAATGTTAATAAAGACCCTGTTCTACTGTCAACATGTGTTTTCCTACAAGTCCAACAAGAACACATTGGAAAGTTCTTTTATAAGACCGATTTCAATAATCAAAATATGTATGAAGTGGACTTCATGAGGTATCGAAGACAGCAAGTAACGTTTCCAGCCCAATTAAATGAAGTCTCAGTAATCCCATTACCAATCACAAAACAAAAGTACAATGACTTAATTGCACTACTGCGTTTTGTTCCGTCAGTTTGTCATGCGTTTTATCAAAATTTAACACATATCGATGTAGCCACAAACGATTACCCACAAGAAGATGAAGATGATATGGAGCATCTTTAACAATTTTGAAACTTGTCGTCTATAATTTTACTTAATTATTATAACATTATAATATTTACCTCTAATAAAATAAGAGTATAGGCTGTTTAATGTGTTTGTATTGTTTATTTCGTAAAGACCTTAACATGCAATGCCACATTATTTAAAAAAGTTGTTAGAGGTAAACAACACTATGTCCAACTACACATTTTTAAAAAAATTTAAATAATGAACGGTAAACCTCAGGTATATAACACTTCATGGAATGAAAAACGATTATACATACCACAATAATAATATATTAATCTTGGTTGAATATAAGAAACATTTGAGTATTTACTGATTACAAATTTAAAAAATTTTAAAACTGCTCTCCTGAAAAAGTAAGAAAATGGACATAGTGTCCTTTACCTCCGAGGTACCGATATGTAATTGTAAGGTAACCAGTATAGTCACAGACAACGCTGCAAATGTGACCAAAATGAGAAGAGATTTGTTTGAGGAATTAGACAGGAAATATATAATAACTTATGGTTGTTCAGCTCACATATTAAACTTACTTGCCCGTGATATATAAGTGCCAGGAATAAAGAGTAATATAAAAAAAATTGCAAATATTTCAGAAATGTACATTTTACTAATGTAAAATTCCGAGAAGCTGGTGGTTCTGCTCTTGTATTGCCTCAGTATGTTCGTTGGAATACTTTATCGGACTGCTTAGGAAGTTACTTGAAAACTGGCCAATATTATTTCACGTTTGCTCAAACAATAGAATAAGTATTGATAAATTATAATAAAGCTTGTAAATGATACAAATTTAAAGACAAATGCCCAAGAGTATTTAAAAAAGTATATTGCAGTTGCTTTGGACAAAGTTAAAAGAAATACTTACACTATAGGACAGGCTACAGAGCGAATTTTCGGTAAGTGATACAAATAAAGTCAAGGAGCGTATGGAAATGGCTTTGAGCCCATTTTTTGGCAAATTTGCTTGATCATCACTTTAGTGGAAATAAACTTAGTCAAGAGCAAATTAATAGAAAGTGGCATGGAATATGTAGAAACTTATCATCCAGGAGCATTGCCAATTATTATAAATTACCAGGCGAAGTGTGTACCCTTTAAACCATACATGTTTTCTAAACATCTGTTTGAGAATGTAATACCATTGGCATGGAGGCGATCTATAAAAAATATAAATACTACAGCATCGAAATTTGCTCAAAAGCTTCACACAGCTATTGCATCGTCAGCGAACATAGAAAGAATCTTATCATCCTACAGTTTAGTCAATTCTAAACTATGTAATCGGTTAGGCAATGTCAAAGCTGCTAAGTTGGTTTCAATTTTTAAAGAGCTTAATTAGATAAGTGATAATGTGACTGATTAGATATCAGATTGATGACTTGGATTACAGGATTGTTAAAAGACTGAAATAGTTTGAGATATTTATTAACTCTTGCATGCAAAATGTGTTAAGATTTCCAATTTTTGTTGTGTTCCCATTATTAATAAATAACTATTATGTGATAATGTATTTGAGAATTTTTTTTCATGTTTAATTATTATATTAATAAACAAAATGAAAAAACACGCTTGTTTAATTTAAGTGTTCTAAACATATTTTAAACTGTTTTAAACGTAAGCAAATGTATAAAACAAAACAACCCTGCCTTGGAGTTATGATAAATGAGACAATTGCCCAAAATGTTGAAAGAATTTTTCCTCTAAGAATAAGAATGTTAAAATACTACGTGTTTAATACCTTATTGTATGGCGTAGAAGTGTGAAATCTCGAACAGAATAATATAAAAATATTAAGAGCTTCGGAATGTGGTGCTATCGCTAGATATTGAGAATATATGTCGATAGAATCACAGAAGCAAAAACGAACTAACAAACGGTAACGAAAAGACAATGTTCTTCTCTAGCTTAATCCTTTGTGTTCCAGTTTTTATTTTAGTTCTCTTCCAGTATTTCTTACTATGTAGAAGTAAATATGTGGTTCCACTGAGGCGCTAGTGATGGGCACTAATTTATATTTTGGGCGGTATAATAAAAAAAATAGCAATTTCGAAAATATTCATTTTGGAAGGTCATTTCGCTTTATAGACCTCTAAAACTGAATTGAATGCATCCACTGGCTTCTTCTGCCGACAAAAATCGGGTACACGTAAACTCCAATTAGCATAAATGCACTCGTAGATAGTACAAACTCATCATAGACATGGAGAGACTTGTAAACTGTTCACTGGCCTACTTGCACTTCGGGGCAGGTAAAGACCATAAAATGGGTGCTAACCGTTAATGTTTTATAATTTAAGTCCGGATGTATTAAATGTAAATACAATGCATTGGCGACTATTTGGAAATTTCATTAAATTCTATTGATAGCTACCTAAAACTATGCGAAACGAACAATGTTTCTTTATTTGGCCCTGTTCCTTCAACGTGGATTGTGAATTGCTCAATAATGACTTCTAATAGGCCACTTACCGTGAGACACCTGATATAAATATATCAGTTAAATTTTAAAGCAATTCGCTTAAAATAATTTCTGAATATAATAGATTCCAACGTAAACAAGAAGTGTAACATAACAGATAACAAATTGTCTCTTTTATTGAGACAATTTGGCCTTTTTTCAATTTCTATTGCTTCTTGAATAATTCTTGATTTATAGAAACGAATGCGAACTATGGTTCTGGAGTTTTCAAAATCAATTTTGTGACCTGTATGAAGATGGTGTTGACCTAGAGCTGAAATTGAATCGGAATTGCGAACAGAAATGGAATGTTCATAAATCCCATTTTGGATTCTACGATTTGTTTGGCCTATATAATATCGGGGACAGTCTGTACAAGGAATTTTATAAACTCAAACAATATGTGTTGTTCATTTGGAATGTTGTCTTTGATTGGTCGGACAAGAGATGAAAGTTTTTGTTGGGGTGTAAATATTGTCTGTATTCCTCTTGATTTAAAAATTTTGTCAATTTTGTCAGTGACACCTTTGATATAAGGAAGAAAAGCTTTCGTATGATGAGGGTCTGAGTCTTTGGGTTGAAATTGATGTCTGTGGATGCTACCCTTGATACGATTTTTTCGGTAACCAATTAGGCTTGTTTTAAACTAGAAAGCTCAGTGGATCTATTTACATAATCGCAAAGGCGTATTGATCTGGAGACAAGGGTATTAATGACTGAATTAATTTTTGAAGGTGGATGATAAGAGTTGGCATGCAAGTAATGATTAGTATGGGTTGATTTTCGATAAAAAATAATGAAAACATTAAGATTGGCTTTTTTTATGATATCGTCCAGAAACGGTAGGGATGAATCAGTTTCCACCTCCATCGTTAACTGGATACTACGATGTATATAATTCAGATGGGTCCGAAAAGACACTAAAGCATCCCTGGTGTGGGACCAAATGATGAATATATCGTCAACATATCGTAGCTAACATGTGGGTTTGAGCATTAATGTGGATAGTATTCGGGTCTCGAAGTCTTCCATAAAGATATTAGCAATTGGAGATAGTGGACAGCCCATTGGGACACCATTTACTTTTCTGTCGAATTGATTTTGGAAGATGGAATAAGTGTTGGACATACAATTTTTAATAAGAGATAAGTGGTCTTACTGGATGCTTATTTCATCTTCCAAAATCAACGTTTGAAACGTTCTAAACGTTTGGCATTCCTTTCCTCAGGTAGCTGTTGCTTTATTCATGGATGTATTAGTTGTTTCTCTGGAAACCACAGGGTCTTCTAACATTAATCCCATAAATTGGTCGCCTTGCTCCTGTAGTGATCATTTTCCAAGTTAACATTCTCCTATTTTAACTTAGTTGCACCGTACTGATGACGACCAAAAAGTCAGAAATGCGTATTTATGGTTGCCTTCTATCTTATACGAGTATACCTATTTTGTTGATAGATTGTTCCTATCCGTTCCGGATGTTGGCGATCATCACGGCTATCTTTTCTTTATTTATTGCAGCGCAGAACAGTTCAGTGGTAGTCGTGTTATACCACTTTCGCAAATTTTGAAGCCAGGAAATGCGTCTTCTTCCCGGTCCCCTCTTACCATTTACTTTTCCTTGGAGAATCAGCTGGAGAAGGCCGTAACGTTCTGGATTTCTCATTACATGTCCTAGATATTCCAACTTTTTAGTTTTGACGGTCATGAGAATTTCACATTCTTTCCCCATTCTACGCAGGACCTCCACATTAGTAACTCTGTCAACCCAGGATATACGTAAGATGCGCCTATAACACCACATTTCGAAGGCTTCAAGCCGATTCATAGATGCAACAGTCAGTGTCCATGCTTCCATTCCGTAGAGCAGAACTGTGAATATGTAGCAGTTCAATAGACGGCATTTTGTTTTTAATGATATGTCTCGACTGTTGAAAATGGTTCTCATTCTAACGAATGCTGCTTTTGCTTTTATTATTCTCTGTTTAATTTCTGTTGAGTGGTCCCATTGGCTATTTAAATTGGTGCCTAGATATGTATATTGCTCGACTCTTTCGATATTCTGTTGGTTGATTGTAAGTTGAGCGTTTAGTATTGGTTTTTTACTAATTGTCATAAATTTTTTTTTCTTTATGTTAAGAGCTAGTCCGTATCTGTTGCTGACTTCTGTTATGCGATTTGTTAATATCTGTAAGTCATTCAGATTATCGGCAAAAACTATAGTGTCATCTGCATATCTAATGTTATTCAACCATTCACCGTTTATTAGTATTCCTTTCGCACAACCGTCTAAAGCTTCCTTAAATACCCATTCAGAATAAATGTTGAACAACAATGGAGACAAAATACAGCCCTGTCGTACTCCACGTTCTATTGCAATTTTATCAGTTAACTGGTCTTCTATTTTAATTTTGGCCGTTTGATTGTAGTAAATGTTTCTGATAATTCTAAGATCTTTGTTGTCAATTCCAATTTCTTGCATTAGAGTCATTAATTTGTCATGTTTTACTCTGTCAAATGCCTTCTGGTAATCTATAAAGCATACGTATATGTCACAATTCACATCCCTGCATCTCTGAAATAGCACCTGTACAGCAAAAAGGGCCTCCCGTGTTCCCAGAGCATCACGAAATCCGAATTGTGGTCTTGTTAGTTGTTCCTCACATTTTGTATATATTCTTTTGTGAATGACCTTTAGAAATGTTTTAAGTAAATGGCTCATAAGGCTTATAATTCTATAGTCTTCGCACTTTCTCGCATTGGGTTTTTTTGGAAGATTTATAAAAGTTGACACTAACCACTCTTGGGGAACCACGCCCGTATCATATATACTGTTAAATATATTTGTCAACCATTTTATGCCATCATAGTCCATAGAAAAGTTATTAATCATTTTTAAAAAACATATTTTTAAAGCTATTTTTGCAACAATTAGGGAACAAATTAACGAAAATAAATTTACAAACTCTCATTTTAATGGATTTTCTATGCTTTTTCGGTAAAATTGTGTCACTTTTCCATATAATTTACCGGTTTTCATTCACATTTAGTATAATAAGATAACGTTTAATCTTTTGCATACTTTGTTTATTACATATTCTTATCACCAAATTTATCAAAACCAGTTATTAGATACCTGTATCAAAGAGTGCCACGAAAAAGGCTTTTAATTTGCTAATTTCTATGGTATATAGGCATAAGGTATATGTATAAGATAGATATGCAGAACTGGATATCACATTACTGGCCTAGAAACACAGAAGCGTCCAATTCTCGACAATGAGGCATGGTACTAGGGCAGAGTCTCAGTAATATTTTCCAATAATATAATTATTATTTCTTCTCCATATTTCGTGATTTGCTGTAGTTCACTTCCTATTTCCGATAGCAGAAACTCCGATATGAGCAATAAAGTCCGAGATATAAAATTCTTTTATCGTGAGACACGGCCGTAAATTTCAGCGGGAATGGGAATCCAATCCTAAAGTCAGCCTAATCAGAATATATCTTTTTATTATTAATAAAGAAAGAATTGACCTTTCGCAACGTAGTAAACTAGAACAGGTGGATTTTTACAAAAGGGGGAGATAAAATTATGGGCAATGGCAATACCGGCGAGGCGTTTTAGTGTAATAGACTTAGATATCATGCACGAATGGATCTCTTAACTGTAAGATAATATAGTATTCAATGAAATAAACTCCCATATCATATGGAAAAGTAAAAGGTAAACTGTATTTCATAATAATTTTATTTAGACTTCATTACTATTATGGCATATTTTAAATTATTGAAACTGAGAAAAAAAGACAAGATTTGTTGTAACGAAGACACATATATTAAATGAAATCAGGTTACTTCGGTTAAAGTCAGTTAACTAATCGTCTGAAGTGTGTATATCAGTCATGTCGTGTATTTTTAACCAACCCCTGAGTGAGCCCATCCCAACTTTCCGCTACACTTGTGGTAAGTGTCTTCAGGAACAGCGTAGGCTATTGTTTTTGGTAACCCTAGTTCGCTGTCAAAAACGTACAACCGGGGATAGTCTCCCACACAGTAACTTAAATACTCAATGTATCCGTAATACAGAAACGCGAAATGACGACGACGCTTGTCGTGTATTGTAACTATGTTGTGTATTGTTACTTTTTTGCTAGTTCTCTGTTTAGAAATCCTCTGCTACACTTTGGTGTGTCTTATTGGTAGTTCTCGTAAAGGCACTTGAGTACATTCGATTTCTACCACTTGTGATTGGATAGTCTGACAGAGCAGATTAGAGAGGACACATTGGCTTTTCTCAGATTTTGTCGGTTTAATTATTAATGATACTTTTTTTTATATAAAACGCATTAAAGAAAGCTGTGGCTGTGATCTCTCCATAGACAAGTAAGTATAATTATTGTTTAAGGTGATCGGGAAACCACAGAAAACCTATCCCTTCTTGCCTGTATCAGCTGTGTGCAAAGTTTAAAGTCCGTTATTTAACTAACGGTGTTAAAAAGATGAAGTTTTCCATATGTGAGTAATCGTGTATTTGCTAGAGGTTCGTTGCTGACAAAGGCCAGCAATTTGGGACAATTGTTTCGTCTTGAGGTCTAGGACGATGATGAGTATAGAGGTTTTACTATGTTTTGGTCTCTGATGTTTTGGCAATAAAGTTTTAAAAGTAAAACTCCTAGTCAAAGAGGAAAATCTCTTTTGAGTGTTAGAAAGTTTGATTTTCGATAAAAGATGTAGGTACTTCCACTGAAGGATAGTCTTATTGTTTGTAGTTTGTTTTACGTAGAATTCTTCTTTAAAAAATTAGCAGCTTTTATAGCTGTAGAATAACGTTCTTATATGCGTCCGTTATAAGTTATACTTGTAGAAAAAGTACAGGGCAAAAGATCAGTAGGAAGACGTCATAACTCGTGGCTGAAAGACCTGAGGAGATGGTTCGACCGCTCATCCGCAGAAATCTTTCGCGCAGCGGTTTCCTGTACTACAATTGCCGTTTGGATCGCCTACCTTCAAAAAAAGACGGCGCCATGAGAACAAGAAGCGTCTGTCCGAATTAGCCACGTAGAGCATTGGCTGGGTCGACTCCATCTTTTACCCTGTCTAGGGTTGCTTCAATGTTAGGTCCCCAGTAGTATTCTGCTGAACATTATTCTCAGGTACGTGATCTGATCAGTTCCGATGCTAGGGTGCCCATCTGTAAAACTAGCGGCCTTCGGTTTTAAAAATTTAATTATATTTATTTAATTTTTGGCAATCGTAAAAAATTTAGTATTTAGTTAAATAAAAATAATAACTTTAACACCTCAATGTTATGCGTGTGCAGTAATGTAATAAAAGTACAGTATACTTACCAAATATAATTTGTTGTTAATTTAATGCAACACTTGATAATATTCTTTTAATTACACAGTACGCTGACAAACAAATCTTGTATTGCTAAACACATAGAACACAAAATTGGCAAAGCTGCTAATAAACTAAATTTTATGTAAAATGTTTATTTTACTACAAACTATTCATTTACAATCCTAATTGCTGACACAGAACCTTTAAACAACTTCAAAGAAATTTGATAAAAAAACAAAGCATTTAAAATAAGTAGCTGTAATGATCTTAAATTCATTGTTTTAGATTATGTAGAGTGAGAAATCTTGCGAAACTCCTGAGAGTGAATGGGGTTGAAAAGTAATTTTGACTTTAACCTTGGTTCTACTATTTAATAGATATGAACGAATTAATTTGACTAAGGGAATGAGTAGGTTTAAATTCAATTGCTTCTTCAAGAGACCACCAAGCTAGATTTGATCTAAGTATTTTTCCTAAAGAGCAAAAACTATGCCTAGAACGAATTTTTGGTCATCAAGATTTTGTGTTATGTATGTGAAGATTTTAGTAAATTCAGTCCTTGTGAAGTGATCTTCGAAAGCCAAATTGGGAGTTATAAATGATGTTTTCCGTGGTAAATTTTATGAGTCTCTCTCTAAGACATTGCCGTGAATGTTGGGAAGCTCTAGCGGCCTGTACGATTCAAGGTTGGTTTGAGGTTTGCAATATTTTGAGAACAGGATAGCTACTACTTTCCAAAGATTTGTAAAGTAACAAAGTTTGGGGAAAGCGTTGAATATTTAAGTCAAGTTGAGAGTAGTGCTCAGGCGAAGTTCTTTTTTACAGTTTCTCTAACAGTTTTCAAGACGTCGTCGTGTTGTTGTTGATTGTTTGGTACATACTTTTGAAAGTTTGTTTGTCGACGAGTAGCATGCGTGTTATTTCTTGTGGATCGTGGGGGTTTTCGAAGAGCTCTTGGATTGGTCTTTCCGTAGTTTCACTGAAGGTAGGATCAAACCTAGGGTTGCCTAGAGCAGGGGTTCACAAACTTTTTAGTCGTGGCATCCTTGTAGGGCTAAAAATATTTCGAAGCAAACCAACCCTTGAAGCGATTTGAGAAACGACAAAAAATGAAAAAAATACAATTCTGAGGCTCATTTGATTTCAATATAAACTTTATTTCAGATGAATAAAATACAGTACATTTGATATTCAAATATCCTTACTTAATGTGATGAATGAAACTGTTTCGATGATGTTTTCATTATATCCTTTATAATTATGGGAATCTTTGTAACTTTGACTCTCAAGAAGTTTGCATATGCAGAGAAAGAAGACTCACAGAGATAAGTCGATGTGAAACACACAAGTTTTTTACTGCAACCTTGCCAACAACATTATTTTCTGAATATACCTGCATCCAGAACTCTTCTTGGCTTCCTTCACGGTATTTGAGTTTTAAACTGCTATCTTCGCTGATCTCAAGTAGATTTTGAAAAACTTCGTTTGTCATTCCGACAGGTTTATTTTTTGGGTCGCACGAAAACGGGTTCATCATCCAGCCATATAAGTCATCTACGTCAATGTCAGGAAAATAGTTTACAATACTTTCTTCAAAATCTTACAAATAAGTAATAACAATTTCAAAGAAGTTCGTTTGAGGATTGATTTCATTTGTTATAACAAATTCCTGTAATCGAGAGAAATTTGTGAGTTTTCTCTTTTCAACACATGCTTTGAACAATCTAACGTTTTTACGCAAGGCTTTAATTTTATCTAATTGTGCTCCTCCTTTGCCTTGAAGCAAAGTGGTGGTTTTATTTATTATTTCAAAGATGTCTGAAAGGTATCCCAATTTTAGCAGCCAATTGACATCTTTTAATTCTTGTATGAAAGACTCCTCTGTAAATGTGATAATCAGTGGATCTTTTAGTTCAAATAGTCTCCCTAAAATTGTTCCCCTCGATTGCTACCGGACCTCTGTATGGAGCAAGTGATCTATACCCATATCTTCAGCGGTGAGCTTTATTAATTAGTTAATTATTTTTACAGAACCATCCAATAGGTCTTTTAAATCTTGCGGCATGTTTTTAGTTGCCAATGAATGGCGAAGTAAGATACAATGACTATTGGAGGCATTTTATGCCACTACGTTTATTCTAGACACCGCCCCTCTAATTTTACTAACCGTTGCAGCCGCTCCATCACTGCAAATATCCACACATTTACTCCACTCTATATTCTTCTTCTTCCTATGCCTTCCCCATTAACGGAGGTTTCGACCACATTTTTAAAAGCTTCTCTGTCTTTTGCAACGTGGAATAATTCGTCTACAGTCATGTTTGTCCAGTCTCGAATATTTCGCAGCCATGACTTCCTCTTTCTACCTATTCCCTTTTTGCCATCGACTTTACCCTGCATGATGACCTGCAGAAGACTATATTTATTATTTCTTAGTATGTGTCCAAGGTATGCAGTCTTGCGTACTTTTATCGTTCTCTATATTATTCCACTCTATATTATTTTTAAAAATTTCTTCACCTGTGGCATAACTTTTAAGCTCTTTACACATAAGGAGTTCTTTTTCTATTTTAATCCCGAATGAAAACCTCAAAACACAAGCAGCAATGTCAGTACTTTCATCAATCTGTAAACTGAAGAATTCACAAGTTTTTAATCTATTTATAAGCTCTCTCTCTACAAAGTCTGAAATAGTGTGAATTCTCTTGCTTATAGTGCTGTTTGACAGCTGCACATTATCAATCTTCTTGGTCATATCTGGACCTAACATGCATTGTAAGACATCCTTCACGCAAGGTTTACTCAGTTCCTCGGCAATGGTTTTCCAGCTTTTGCAATATGCAAACGACAATAAATGATGCTTCAATGGTGTTTCCGTTTTAATTTTTGCAGACTCTTTCCATCATGCATGACCCTACCTGAAGAGATGAAGCACGACGTTTGAAGGTTTCTTCGGCCTTATTACTTTCCTAGCATCAGGAATCAAGCACCTATTAGCAACAATTTTGTGACAATTAACGCATTGGCCTTCTGGTGCCTGTTCGTTGCCAACTTGAATAAAGCCATATAACGTGAGATAGCTAGGATCATACCTTCTTATTTTTCTCCGAATTTCTTTTTGGTAAGGAACTTCCTTTCCACGAATTGAGGGAGAACAACTTGGGTGAGCTGGACTCGAATGGATCTCGTGGACATTTGCATCTTCTCCATTTCTGCTAGTTGTCACTGAATCAGTTGATTCAGATGCTTCAGTGACTTCACTACATTTCTTTTTCAAAGACCCAGATTTCAGCCAATTTTCCATTATCCTGGAATGAAAAAATGTCCCAAATAAAAGAGAGCAAAATATTACCAACAATGAAAGATATTTTTCAACCGTAATAGTGCAAGACATATTTTATGGCAAAACTAGCAACAAAAGTACATAATATTATACATATTAATGTCAATGAATATAATTACTTACGTTGTCACTTTTCTTCTGCAGTTTTATCAAAAACTTCCACTTTAAAATCTCTCTAATTTTTACAAAAACTCACTTATCGGCTGCAAGAATTAAACTGTGGAATGAATGCAGGTAGCAGTCGCGTCGCTCGAATTCAGCTGTTTGTTTCTCGGTTGCCATCGAGAATACACAAGCAGAGAACAACCGAACTTATTCTATGACACAAGTACAAATAGTCAACATGTTTCGATTGGACAGTGGCGCAGCGGCCGGTTGTTCGACTTTTCTTAATTGTTCCACGTCACCCTTGGCAAATGCTTGAGGCACCCCAGGGTGCCGTGTCACCCACTTTGAGAACCTCTGGCCTAGAGTGACAAACATGTTTTTGGAGGTGTTTTTCTTAAACCTTCTAAATATCGAAGTTGAGAATTTGATTGAAACCTCTCGGACCCGGCCTTTATAGCTGATCAGTCGGATTGTCGAACTTATGATGGTAAGGGATGCTGTTATCATTTGTGTTGACAGGTTAGTTATGGTGAATAATGTGAAGTAGGATTCCAGATAAAAGAATATTCTGCTACAAAACATACAAAAATCCTGACCTACTATTTAAGTAATAGTAACCTATTTTTCATTACGTTTCTAATGTTTTATTAAAATTAAAATCCTTTTACTCAATCAGCACTTTTTATTAAGATACCGATGTCTTTATTTCTAAATAAGCTGCATGTTTTAACTTTACTGTAGATATTACATATACTCGTTAGACCTTCAAAACGATTTCACTAAAAAGTTGGTTTATTGAAGAATTACAAAAAAAAACCAATTCCTTACTTTGTTTTGCTAAATTTAAAATTAATTGCCTTTTTATCAATATTTCTCCCGTAGTTTGGACGGATATTGACTATGTAGTATTTATCAATGTTAATATAGGTATTACAGTGTAGTTTTAACAACTCAAGATACGACCAAATTTTTATTTTTCATTTTTCACCGACTAGAAGACGTTTATAGTCATGTATATAGTAGTCTTGTACTTTATGCCCACTTTTCACGGTAATAATTTTCCACCTGTCGTATTTTCTGTTTTGCCGTTTTTATTGCAATGGAGAAACTAGTGATGTATTTATAGGTGGGTATACGTCCCAAATTCCATTCCTAATTTTCAGCAAATTCAAGTTAACCTTAGTTGTAATTATCGTCGCTAATGAAAATATATCTCCATCACAGTGGAAAGTAATAACGAGAATCGTACCAACAGCAATTTTAAGAGGATTTAAATACACGACCGTTTAGTGTTTTTGGTGAAAGATTTATTATTATTTTATCAAAATTTACGTTTTGTTGACTGAGAGTTTGAAACGTTTATATGTAACTGATAAAATTAGACTGTTTCTGTTAATGCACTGCTGAGCCTAAAATGAAGGTTTAAAAATGTAAATAAACAACTTTATTTATTGTATTTTTATTTACTTTAAAATTATTAGAGATAAGTATAAAAAAAACCATTTAGATAAATATCAGGGATAGCAGCAGGTCAAAAGCTAATTGCCTTTTTCTTTTTCTTTATTCCAGGGTTTTGAGTATTTGTTGTATGTTTCGGCATACACTTCGAGTTCGAAGTATGAACTCGAGCCAAGTATGAGTTCGAAGGTTTCTCTAGTACGGATGTGCACTTGGCACTAATCTTGTTATAAAAAAGATAGTAATTTGTTTTATTCGCACTTGAATGAATAATTTGCTAAGTCGCTAAGGCTTTAATATTTATTAAGAGATTTCTTATCAGAAATCGCATTTCACTAGGTTAGATTCTAGTTATCTTTGTGCCTTACTACCGAGCTTTCATATCCATATAAAAGAGATGTGTTGTGTTTATATACAAGTAAGCCACAATTGATTGCAATGAAAATTTCATTTTTAACATTTGAAATTTCTATTTCCACTCCGGAAATAGTTTTTAAAAAAGTCTATTTAAGAATTTTGTTAAAAAGATTGTATAATCGCCATAAAGTTGTTAATTAGGTCTATTTTTTAGAAATAATTTATTTCTGAGTGGTACGTTACTTGATTACATTGATTATAAATTGGAAAATTAAAAAAAAAATGTTTGACAAGCCAATAAATTGTTTAAACGCTTCGACAAAAAAAACTACTTCCATCGTGTAAGTTAAAACGTGAATCATAATCTGGAATTATTTTTTCCGGTATAAAATACGATGTCTTGCTAATGTGTTCTGCATTTGAAAATAAATAATCACGAAGAAATAAGTCCAGGTCACGGCCAGGTACTACCGCTTGTTTTTGTTTTTCTTCTTCCAGTACCTTGTTTCTTCCAGATCGTGTATTTGAAGGGCTCGGGTGAAAATAGTGGTATGAAAATAATGATAATTGTGTAGATATCATTTTTTACGTATAATTACGAGACTAACGAATATAACCAATTCACAAGTAGTTACCATTGTTTTCATCAATTTACATGTGCAGTGATACATTGTAAAGATCAAGCTAATGCTTTTTAATTGCATTTATTTTTTTCGAATGTTGACAAAACTAATAAGTATTTTTGAAAAATTTAAACCCAGAATGAAAGACTACATTACGAGCAAGGGATCAAAGTCCTTGAAAACTTGTACAATGTGTATTTTAATAAGTTACGGGAGTGAAAAAGAAGAGAAAATTTAGTGTGAATTTTAATTTTAAATATCTGATTCAAAAGAAACTTTTCGCTTATTCTAAGGGACTTTTTACCCTCGGTAATAATGTAATCTTTCATTATGTGTTTAAATTATTAAAAATACTTATTAGTTTTCTCAGAATTCGAAAAAATGAAAGCATTTATAATGCATTAGCCCGAAATTTTCTTACGCTAAAAAATGTTCTGTTTGTACAAATGTACAATTTCTTTTGCAGAAACATCGTAAGATATGGCCTACACCGTTATCCAACCACAATACTAATGCAGTATCTGATGAACCTGACAAGGAAAACCCTGTTTGAGGATGAAAAAGGAAACGAGGATGTAACATTGATCAGCGTCAACAAAACAAACGGAACAGTGGTCAATCATATACTTGTAAAAGAGGAAAGGGAAACGTTATACCACAAAAATCGATGGGAGAAGATTGTTTGTGCAAAAGAAAATGTTTTGAGGTAGTATCAGCAGACGAAAGGAAAAGTATTTTTCAGAAGTTTTGGGAGATAAATAATTTTAATACCCAAAATGCGTATTTATTTGGATGCATACAGATTAAAACAAAGGCCCGCAGTACCAAACCAAAGGAGTCGCCTTCCCGAAGAAGTCACTCTGTCGATTATTTAATATCAACTACAGGCAACACGAGGTATCAAATTTGTAAGAAAGCATTTCTAAATATTCACGGACTACAACATAATAGGGGTAGAGTCGAGAATATTGCTAAAAACATCAAACAAGGTTTACTAACACCGAAAATGGATAGAAGAGGACGTCATGCAAATCACAAAAAAAAAATTTTCTAATGAGAACATCCTATTTCTTAAAGAATTTATTGAAAGACTCCCAAAATATGAGAGTCGCTATTCCCGAAATGACAACTGTAACACGTATTTTATGACAATGGACTATAAAGAAGTGACACAATAGAGAAGTGCTATGAGGTTTACAAAATTGAATGTCTATCGCAAAATCAAGAATGTGTATCTGCTGATAAGTTTCGAAGAGTATTTACTGACAATTTTAATATTAAATTTAAATCATCTAAATCCGACACGTGCCACATATGTGATTCAATCTATGTTAGTATGAAAGAGGATACAATACAAATAAATGACGAACAATTCAAGCGTTAAAATTGAAGCAAGAACTGCATCACAGGAAGGCTAAAGCTGGACAAGACGCGATAAAAAATGCAACAAAAAAAGCACAAGAGAGCAACGAAACATATGCAATAACAGTTGACCTTCAACAAGCACTTCCAACTCCCAAATTGTCTACTGGTCCTACATTTTATAAAAAGAAACTTTTTTCTTACAATCTATGTATACACTCATTGTATCCCTCAGAGGGATATTTTTATTTGTGGGACGAGTCAACCGCTGCTAGAGGTGCAGACGAGATCGGAGGCTGTCTGCTTAAACACTTCCAGATGCACAATATTAAAGGACATACGTTAATAGCTATCTCTGATAACTGCATGGGCCAAAATAAAAACTGGTCTTTGGTTGGAGTGTGGCTTCGTTTACTAGCTCTGGGAAATTTTAAGGAAATAATACATATTTTTCCTCAGGTCGGACACACAATGTTACCATCAGACAGAGATTTTGCTGTTGTAGAAAAATACGTACGAGCCCATTGTCAATATGTATATTCTCCAGCTGAGTGGGAAACATACTAAGAATATACCAAAAGAAAATTCCATTCATCGTTTACAAGATGAATCAAGAAGATTTTTTAAAAATGAGAAAATATTTTGCGAAACTAATGCTGTGCGAATGCGCTTCTCTGCTGAGAACTTTGAACAAATCGAAATCGCTGATACATACGATGGTGAGTTTAATTCATACTCAATTCAAAAAAGAGGAAGAACTGGGATCCTACAAGAACATTTTATTCGAGATTTTCAGAAAAAATATGCTACACGGCTTGGTATTGAACCTAGTAAACTTGAACATGTACTTTCGTGTTTGGATTGGATTCCCAACGTTCATCACGAGTTTTACAGGTCATTATTTGCAAAGTCCCTGTAATGTTTTTCTTATTTCTATTATTGTGTCTTGTGTTTATTTCTAATAACATTTTTTAGTATATTTGTTTCATTTTTATATCCTATGTGCAATTCAATAAACGTAAAAAATGGTATCTACAGTGTTTTTTATTCAAAGTATCTTTTTACTCGTAAATTTAAAATTCGTTTTTAGCGGTGAAGTTAAAATAAGCTAGTTAGAAGATTAACCAGTATACATGTGAAAATACTGCTATGACAAATGTCATTGCAACAGAGCAATCAATCGGTAAACTTTTAAGTTCAATTTCTGAACATTTGTAGAAATGTGACTTACCATTATCTTCACCCGAGCCATTCATTTATAAAGATTTATTTCACTAAATATATTTATTACGTGGAAGAGATTAGTTTGATTTTAAATACGGTCAGTATTGAATATTAAGTAACGCCCAATCAAAATTCTAATATGGCTGTCATAATATAATCAGTCCGTGAGTATTCTTTAATTTTGATGGCTAGTTGTTAGTTATTATTGTCTAATTTATTGGTTTGTTGGTAAAATCTGTTAGAAAAACCTAGGTACCAGTAATAAAATAATTCGGGAACGATTCATCAGTTTAAATATTTGATAATATATACAACTGTAATTCTGTAATAAATGTACTGCCAACATTTTTAAGAGTATGGATCATATTATCACCCAGACATAAAATTTTTCGTTCACATTTTTTATAGTGCAAAGTTTTTAGCTGTGTTTTATGGTAAGTACATACATAGATAGAATCGTATAGCAATATGAGAAAAACTTTTCTTAGAATTGGGGTCAAGTTTAAGATCAAGTTTTGGTATAGAGAGTTGTCAGAAAGTTTTAACAACTTGGTTTTAATAAAAATATCAATGGGAATAGAGTTTTTTTATTGTATAAGCATTTTATCAAATGATTGTGTCAAAATTTTTTTGATAATTTTGCAATTTATATACAATAATTAATGCACCACTTAGAAGTAGATTATTTCTACCTAAATAATTATAAACATTGGCCTATATGTTGATAGAGCTGATAATGTGGCCTTTCCTTAAAGAAGTTTTAACCTGATTATATGTGGAATTGTAGAAGAAAAATTTCTCTGCTAGTCTTCGCATTTTAACTTACTTTGTTGTCATTGATGATTATTGCTCCTAGATATTTTAGGTGAATTTTTACGAGCCAATTCTTATAGAATCTAGTAGATGGGCACTCTGTAGCACCATACAAAATAAACGTCAAATAAGCCAGACAGCAACTCAAAGAGCCATCAATCCTCGATACTTAATAGTATCTAATCTGATCTTTATATCGATAAATTTGATTCAATAAATCTTTAATAGACATTTCTTCTTTACCATTTTTATTTTTATTTTTATTAATAGTGCCAGACCACTGTGAAATTAGAAATGTTAAGTTATACAAGTAAATTGGAGTTACAATTCGTTGGCCTTATATAAAAAGTGCCCAAGTCCAAATTACCAAATTTTACAGGAGACGAAAGAAACTGATTTAAAAATGATTTTGACTTAGAACTCTGTCTTACTTGACACAGCTACTAAGAATGTCCATCAGTCTTCTCATAAAGTTATCCCACTTTATCCCCGTTATCCTAAGAGTTGGTATGAGCTTAAATGTCATTCCAATGGTTTCTTAATGTTGAAAGAACAACCGTTAATGGTAAGTTAGTAAATAAGCAAGTTAACGAAGCTGACAAGGATATACCCATCAGGAAGTTTAAAATTATTTATGAAAGAATTGATTCTAAAAGAGTCTCCAACATTAAACTCGTTATCATCGTTATAAGCTTTATTTAAGATATTCAATAAGAACTTAGCTAGGTTACCATTAGGGGAATTGATGAAAGATACAATGAGCCTCATGCTGAGTTGGGGTTTGTGAATTTTTGGAAGACAGTGAAGTTTAGGTGAATAGCCATTATAGGAGTGTAAAAATTTGGCCGTAGGGTCATCAGTTACATTAGATCTCTTAAGTTGAGTAATATATTTATTGATTTTATTAGTGATAGTGAAAGTTGAATTCCTGGTTAATGGTTTGTATTATCGTAATATCTCATCGTCCACCAAAGTTTGGCTAAGAGAAAGATATTGTTCCGTTTCCATGGCAATAGTGGCATTGCCCTTATCACTCACAAGAACCAATAAATCAGAATGGTTTTTTAGGAAATATGGAAGTTTCATTAAAAGCCAAGCCGACCTCCGAAGGGGAGGAAAATGGTTTATGTGTACAGTTTTGAAGAAGATTGTTGCAATTGGAACGAAGGTCCGTGAGATCAAGATCACTGTCATGTAACAGGACATTTTTAATGTCTGCAAGAACATTGCAAATAGAATAATAATCCTTGAAAGGGGGATGTAGTCCAATTTTGAGACTCGCAGCTAAATCCTTAGAGACATTAATTTTAAAGGATAAATTAGTTAATCCTCATTAATAAATATTTTACTGTTTCATACCAGACATTTACTAACTTTGACTAATACTGGAGAATCAGATGCTTTCTTATTACATTTAAATGGTCCACCAGTAGCTATCTCTCAGAATTCTTCCACGACATCTAAAATCTTATCATCATCCCTGCCTGCTATATTAATTTTGAATTTATTTTCAAAGATACCTCGTAGCTCTTGTATCGATGGGCTTCCCCATTACGGTATCTACTTTTAGCTCCTTGATTAGCTTTCTATTGTCATCACTGTACACCTGGCTTATGGGTTGCTGGCTTCACCTTGTATAAAGATATGAAGTGGTGGAAGATTCAGCAGGACTTTCAACGGCTCTGTAGGAGTTATCTTATTTAGCATCCTTATTGCTCCTATTTGCTGCGTCTTTTTCTACCACGTCACAGATCTATAGGTTATCGTTGGTCTAATAACCCTTGTTTATAATCAAAGGGTCATTTTGAGGTAGACAACCCAATTTTTACAACACATCCTTCTGTATCTACCAAGGACGTAGTAGCTTTCAGTATGTGAGTATTCTATGTAAGCTTATGATCAAAATAAACCCCTAGGCACTTTGTTTCTTTGCCAATAGGAACCTTTGTTCATCCCAGCACTGGTGATTTTAGGCCTGGTAATGCTGTCTTTGCGTAAAGTTGATGATTTGTGTTTTTTGAGCATTGACTGTCAATCTCTCTTGTTAACATTAGTGATCAACTATATTTAGGGCTACTTACATTCTTCCAGATACAACCTGGGTGAATTTGCCCCTGACAACGATTACAATATCGTCAGTGCATTTTAGACAGTATATATAAAAGTATTTTGTGGACAGATTTTTGAGAAGATCATCTAACAAGGTGGCCCAAAGTCGAGGTGACAGAACTCCTCCTTGGGGACAGCCTCTACCTGCTCTTGTTTTGATGATTGTTTTACTC
The DNA here is from genome assembly GCF_040954645.1 of Diabrotica undecimpunctata. Taxonomy (NCBI): domain Eukaryota; kingdom Metazoa; phylum Arthropoda; class Insecta; order Coleoptera; family Chrysomelidae; genus Diabrotica; species Diabrotica undecimpunctata. The sequence goes on along the minus strand of NC_092803.1, from coordinate 16,209,499 downwards.
AGAGTGGATATTACTAGGCTATGCTCCAGAGATGCTCATATCTATCTGCATATTATCGCAGATGTACCTCTACTACTCATTCATTTAACCAAAGATTTGGTGGCAACATTATTAAATGCCCTTTTAATATCTAAAAAAGCGGCCTTTGCTATATCTTTGTCTTTTATTGACTTTGAGATAAGCCTTCTTAGATCATCCAATGATGAGTCCGTATATGTACCAGGTTGGTATGCATATTGACGATTGTTTAAAGGATTATCTTTTATCACTTCGTCTGTTATCTATCTACCTATCTATCTAGAAGTCTTTCTGGTGTTTGTAATAAAAAAAGACAGTAAGCTTATTGATCTATATGACTTTTGTGTTAGGTCTTTACCTAGATTGGGCAAGTATATGACTTTAACCTTTTGCCGTATTTCCGGTAAGATCTCCCATGCGAAACTGGCTTTGATGATCTTACATATGTGTGGTATCAGTACCTCTAATACCATATGCAAAAGTATTTAATATATGCCATCTGTCCCTGGAGACTTATATGGCTGAAATTTATTTATAGCCCATCTAATTCTGCTTGGTCTGGTGATTGCTGCGACTTTTTCCCAATCTATAGAACTTGTCCTAGTCGGCCTTTGGTCTATGTTAGTTCGCCTATCTGCATCATTAAGAATTGTTGAGGCCGAAAAGTGCGTGTTTATGAGTTCCCTAAGACTTTCTTCTTTGGTCCCCGTAAATTTGCAATTCGTTTTCATTAGGAAACCTACTTTTTTAATGGTAGAACCATCCTTTGCAGGACTTTATGGATTCGAGAGCAGGCCGGGATATCTGCAATTTCCTTGCAAAACTCTCTCCATGAATTCCTATTGGTTTTGTTAAATAAGATTCGGACTTCTGCCTTTAGCTTCTTTAAGCCGTTGTTTTACCAGACTGTATTACTGTCCGTATTCTTCCTTGTTTTTTTTTCGAACAGTTTTCATGGTAACCCGACATAATAGTTTCACTCACCATTTCTGCTGCTGAATTTATAGCTACTACGCTTTTAAACAAGTTCGTATTTTCTCTGAGATTTCTACTGAGGGATTCTCTATATCCGTCCCAGTTTGTATCTCTAGGATTTATGTATTTACTTCCATATGATGCTTTCTAAAAATTTGTATCGTTCCTGCAGTTTTTAATCCTATGATGAAGAAACGAGGTTTCAAATTTTATAACAATAAAATTTTTTTTTTGTTTGTGATATTTAGATTGGAATAAAAGATTTCCTTACCAAAACTGGTTAAAAATTGTTTACGATACCATGTCAATCATTGACCAAGTTACAATATAAAAACAAAGATGTTCTGAAACTGTTTTCTTGTAGCATGTTATATAATATTTTATATGGGAATAAACCACAATTGATTCTAATGAAAATTACATTTGTTTTAATGTTTTAATTTAAAATTCGAAAATCGTTTTTAAAAATCATTAAAATAAAAATTATCAAAAAATATTATATTTTACAGGTTAAATTTTTTGATAATTTTTATTTCAAAGATTATTGTAACGATTTCACGATTGGAAGTCAAAAGATAAAAACAATGTAAAGTGTTTCTCATTACAATCAACTGTGGTTTAATCCCGTATAAACTAATATTAAAAGAAAATTATGTAATTTTATCAAAAATTCTAAGGGTGTCCATTTTTCGTGTCCGTGAGTGTATATTAATAATTTTCTCTGTTTTCTACTCCCCCTGTAAAATTCGCCAATAGAGGGTAGCAATTTACTCCGGAAGGCGACTATATGCGCCACGGCGTTAACTAAATGTATCGAATGATTCGGTAAATTCAATTATGTAAATGTTGTCCACATTCCACAAGAAAGAGACGGGATCCGCAGTTCATGAAACGGCAAAAAATGTAGACGTTATTGTAGAAAAACTGTAACGATGCTGTTCTGCTTAATAGAACTTGAAAAAGCCTTTATTGACGCCAAAACTCATTCAGACTTGTAATTAGCAAATATTCAGTTCTGGTATTACCAAAAAAGTTAATTGGTTAAAGTTCTCGGAATGTCAATGTTAAGACAATAGAAAGCACCGTTTATACTAAATGCCTTCTTTTTTATAATTCGAGTTTGCATTAACGATACACGAAAGATGTAGATTGTAACAGTTAAAATGTTTATAAGATTTTTAGCTAAACTAAAAAATATAATAAATATAATCAATAATTAAAACGAAAAGAGAAATAAGATAAGAAGTAGAGAAAAATAGTGCACCTCTCTGAAACTGCTACATTTGTGAAGTCATATTTTGTTTACCGTTTATTAACCTTTGTGTCTATACCCACGTACCTGAGTATCCTTGGCAATTGTTTTATGTAAATCATTACGATCATCAATTAGCCTATATTTGTCCACTGTTGAACGTAGGCCTCCCGTAAAATTTTCCACCTATTCCTATCTTGTGCTTCTTGCATCCAGTTTGTGGTGATGCGCTTGATATCATCCGTCCATCTAGTCGGTGGTCGTCCTCTGCTTCGATATGCCTCTTGCCTTGGTCGCCATTCCAGAATTTGGAATCATTACGATAGTATAAATATTTTTATTACAGCTTCTAGCTATTCCCAAAATTATTTAGAACGAAGAGATTTATAATAGACACCAAAGAAAAAAAGGCACGTAATATATTAAAAATACCTGTCAAAGTTTTTACACCCGGACGTATTACGTCCACACCCGTGGCACCCGGGTTACACCAATGTTTAGTAAATCATGAAGCTAAGTGTCTATTTTTTTTATAATAAAAGTGTATAGAAACATATACACTCAGGTGCAAAAAAATCGATCCATTCCTTATTTCTTATTTATTTGAAGTTGTATAATTTTAGAGACATTAAATTACGTATGTAAATTTAGGTGTACCCTCGTATACGAGAAATAAAATAATATTTTTAATATTGCTTTTTATATTTCTTAAAACAAATTGGTATTTCAGGTTTTTGTCAAAAAGGGTCTGAAGCAAGTAGATATTTATTGAATGTTATTTTTAATTCAACAACCATACTAGTGGTTTTTAGTGGTGATTTTATTTTCAAAACGTGTTATATTTTTACTTAATTATCCTTCCTAAATGTCTCTAACTCCGACAGATGCTGCAAGGGCGGTGACTTTAGTTCAAGATGGTCGTAGCCAATATTATGCAGCTAAAATGTTGGGTGTTGAAATGTTGGGTCGACTGTTTCCTTTCCGTCTTAATCCGGGTCTTTTGCGATAGATTTGTAAATATTCCGAAGGCTCGTATAGTAATTTTTCTGTAAAGACCCAATCTCGGGAAAAACCTAATCTAGGAGATTAGATTAAATATAGTCATAAATTCAGTGTTTAATACAAGTACAGTATTAACTTCAGTGAATTAAAGCAGCAGTCGTCAGGAATAATTACTGTAAGTGACATAATTTTAATATCTCCACCTATCTGGGCAAGTAACATGGTATAGCATCATATCATCTTCCATTATCTGGACGTATCTAACGATCAGACATGTCATCAAATGTAGTTGAGAGTAGCTACTGAATTTTGCAGTCAATTAAAGAACATTCTATATTTTTTTTTTGTTACGAACCAAATAATCGACTTAACCAAGTGCGGTTTGGTTAAATTTTTATGTTTTCACTTCAGTAACTTTTTTGGATTTTTGTAAATTTAAATTTTATTAATTTTTGTTATCTTTGGTTTTTGTTATAATTTGTATTCAATTTTATTTGCTGTAATATCTCGAGATACGCCAAAACTTTATTTGTGCATGATTGTGTTATACTTATATCTTTGTAAAGGTATTTTCAAATTATATTTCTGCCTATTTTTATATGTATACCACCATTTTATAGTTGTTGGTGTATTTTTATTACTTGTGTTGCATTCAGCAGCGTCGTAATTTTGTTGTTGTTTAATATATTGTTATTGTTTTATGTATGTATTTTATTTGTCGACACCTAACAACGTTCCCTGATATATTTGCTTTTTACCTTTAAATATAACCATACCTTTGACCAGTAGAAAGATCAGGCTTATTAAGTTTCGTAGGTAAGTAAGTGTAATACCTTATATATTTATTTTTTGTTTATGTAGAGTGTTGACTAAATTTATTCAATATCTAACTGTTAATATCTTTTCTTGGGTTCGATCTCTGAACCTAAATATCTTTCCTTATCTCTTTGCTTTTCTAAGGTTTCTTAATTTTCTCCTTAAACCCCAAAAAATTAAGTGGCGCCCTGTTTCCTATCTTATCTTATCTTTGGTAATTTTACCCATCTATCTTTTTGTTTATTTCTGTATCCTTTCCAATATCTCTTATCGTATCTTTACTTATTTCTAAATACTAGCTTTACTTAAAAGCTAGTTTCGAACCCACGACTCGCTCTCCACCAACCATCTGGCTGCCGTCCACAGTGTCTCCATTGGTGACCTTTCTAGCACCATCCAAAAAAGGTTTCCGAGGTTACACTCTCTCAAAGTGAAGATGATTTAACATGTTAATTTCCCCAAAAAAGACAAAATGCATGGTTATAACAGCAAATTTAGTAAGATGTAAATAATCTGAGAGTCTGTTACTTAGATAATACTGAGAATATGCTAGGAGTTTAAATATCTAGGCATCACATTATCTAGCTACGGAAAGCTCGAAACAGAAGTGAAAGATCAAGTGAATAGAGCAAACAGAGCCGCAGCCGCAGGTTGCTTGAATGAAACAATATGGAAAAATGAAAATATCTTTACAGAAATGAAAGGCCGAATTTACAAAACAGTCATCAGACCAATAATGACATACTCGGCAGAAACACCACCTGACACAGAGAGGACAAAGAGGATGTTAGAGACAACGGAAATGAAAACACTGTCTCTCACAGCAGAGAAAAATTGATGGTAAGACACTATGTGACAGCTAGAAGTACAGATATACGACGTAGATACAAGGTGGAGAACATTAAAGACTGAGTAAGAAATAAAAGAGTAGAATGGAACGGTCATATAAGCCGAATAACGAAAAACAAAGCAGTAAAGACCGCAAGAGATGGTCCAATTAATAGAAAGACGATCAACGTGCCCTATCAAGTCCCCTTGACGTTGGCGATTAACATGGCGAAACTGTCTCTGTCTTGAGCTATTCTAAAGAGTTGCTCAGCTTTCCTCATTCCTGTCCACTCCCTGATATTCTTCAACCAAGAGGCCTGCTTTCTACCAATTCCTCTGCGTCCTTCGATTTTACCCATCATAATAAGTTGAAGAATATTATATCGGTCTCCCCTTACTACGTGTCCAAAATAGGCCATCTTTCTACATTTGATATTATCAAGCAGCTCGCGAGCAGCATTTGCTCTCTCAAGGACTGCCACATTTGTCAGCATAGTCGTCCGTGGAATTTTTAGTATACGTCTGTGCAGCTACATTTCAAAGCCCTCCAGACGAGTAATGGTGGATATTTGTAATGTCCATGCTTCGACACCGTATAAGAGGACTGACCAAATGTAGCATTTAACCATGCGCTTTCGAAGTTGAAGTTGCAAGTTATCATTACAGAAGAATGACTTCATTTTTAAAAATGTCGTGCGGGCTATCTCGATTCTACGTTTTATCTCTTGATCTGGATCTAGTTGTTCAGTAATATGGCAACCAAGATAATTAAAACTGGACACTCTTTGAATTATATGACCATCAACATATAATCGTGCATCTTGATGTGCTAAACGGCTAAACACCATGTGTTTTGTTTTTGAACAGTTTATGTTTAGGCCAAACTCTCTTCCCACTGTATCAATGGCATTTAAAAGACATTGTAATCCATTCATGTCATCACTTAAAATAACTGTATCGTCTGCACATCTGATTGTATTTATCAGAATTCCATTAACTTTCACGCCCCATTCCAAATTATGCAGCGCTTCTTTAAATATTCTATCTGAATATAAATTAAATAACAGTGGGGATAGTATACAACCCTGTCTGACACCTTTTTGTATTTTACATATTTCTGTTGATTTTCCGTTTATGCGAGCTGTCGCTGTTTGACGCCAGTAAACCTTTTCTATGAATCGTATGTCTTGACTATCAACTCCTTTATCTTTTAATATTGTAAATAATTTGTGATGCTGTACTCGATCAAAGGCCTTTTCATAGTCAATAAATACAGCAAAGAAGTCTTTCCTTTGATCTCGACATTTCTGCAGTAATACATTTAGTGCAAAGAGGGCGTCCCGAGTTCCCAGTCCATTTCTGAAGCCAAATTGTGTTTCATCCTGGTCTTCTCAGTAGTAAGACCAGGAAAACGACGGAATGACAACTTACTGAAGGAACATTGAAAAACAAGCAGTCATGTTTTACATAACGGTATAACGGAAGAAGAAGATATTAACGGTGGGAAGTTTATAAAGTAGTACGTAAGGCATGTAAGAAGTAGCAGTGACAGCAGATAGAGAAAAAATGAGAGAATTGAGCTACGCGTCGATAGAAGGAAGAGAGGCCGATGTAGAAGATCTTGGAAAAAACGTAGTGGACGAAATTATTTTAAAGCGGCGAATGGAATGACAATGATAAATAATAGGTTGAGCAGGAGAAACAAGTGAAAACTAAAACATATTAGAATGTAATACTAATAGATCCAATAAATGAAAAAAACACGAAAATGAATATTGAAGCCCAAAGTACCGAATATGGTAAAATTTATATAAATTACAATAATTACACTCAGCTGTTCTATCTTTTCGTTATTGAAAGAAATAAAGCCACAAAGCTTAATGATACCCACAATTAATTTGACATATACGATATTAACTGTGTTTATATGTTTTCCAAACTGCTTTCAGAAGTAAATTAATCACTTAAAATAGTAGAAAAACGGAAAACTATGAATAGATCCTAGTCTGTGACATTTTTTCAGTCTACCGAATAACATTAGTCGTCCAAATAAAAACAAACTACGGCGGCTGGCAAACGAAACCCTTAATGTAGCTTTTGGACGCGCCAACTTGCTAGTCACTTCTTCCCGGCGGCTCCAGAAGGACGTCGCGAAGCGTCGGGTCGACCATAGAGTATTTGATAACGCGAGAGTTGCGGAAAGTACGAAAACTTTCGGAAAACTTTTATGGTTCGGGGATTTTTTAATTAACGATGAGTAGGAACTAGAATATAGTGTTGCATTTGTTTCGAAATTTACATGGATGACTAGGTAAGTAGAAAAATGGTACTCAAATTTTGTTATGTTTAATTTGGAATTTACCTGTTTGATCAGTAATAATATTAATTACTGCAATATATTAACATTAACTGCAGCATGTTAACAATAACATTTCATGCATTCTAATTAAAAGGATGTTGCAGGTTTATGATATAATTTTATTGAGTTTATCCATTAGATTTGTTACCATTCTTCCTTAATAGAACGTTTCTAATCCTTTGATTGATTGATTTATTTATTTATTTATCGTATGACCCTTGACACATATATATTTTTGTTTTTGTCAAGTTCATTTTGAGGTCAACTTCATTGCTAGCTACATTTAGGTCGCTTATAAGTTCTTGTAGCTCTGCAGGATTATTAGCAATCAGAACGATGTCGTCTGCAAATCTTAGATGGCTGAGGTATTCTCCATCAATGAATATTTTTTTGTTCTACCAGTTCATTTTGCTCAATATATTTTCTAGAGTTGCAATGAAGAGCTTTGGTGATATTGCGTCTCCTTGTCGGATGCCTCTGGTAGTGGGAAATTCTGGAGTGTTTTCATAAATTTTTACTTTAGATTTTGCTTGTCTGTATATATTTGCTAAAGTTTTTATATACGGTTTGTCAATGCCTTGGTTGCTCAAAGCTTCTATTACTGCCTTGGAAAATATAGAATCGAAAGCCTTCTCGAAATCTATGAAGGTTAATGCTAACGGTATTTTATATTCTTTAGCTTTACTCATTAGTTCTGAAAGCATATGAATATTATCTATAGTACTGAATCCATTTCTGAAGCCAGCTTGTTCTCTTGGCTGTGCAGCATCTAATACATTTGTTAATCTGTTGTTAATGATCTTTGTGAATATCTTGTATACGATTGGTAGTAGACTTATATGTCTTTAGATTTTAATAAAATCTCTTTGCTACCTTTCTAATGAATAAGAATTATGTTTGCTGTATTCCAGTGGTCTGGTATGCACCTCGATCTTAGACTGTTCGTAAATATGCCTGCTAAGATTTTCCAGGTTTTATTTCCAGCGTATTTACGCAGTTCCCCTGTTATACCATCTATTCCAGCTGTCTTACCGCTTTTCATTTTTGTAATTGTTGATTCTACTTCTTCTGGAAAGACTTGTGGTACATCTGCTTGGTGTGCCAGGGGCATTATATAGTTCACTGTAGAATTTAGTCACGAGTTTTCATGTCTGTCTGTAATTCTGGTGTTATAAGTTTACAAACTTAAATCTAAACTATTTAAATGGCCCAGCTACCCAGAGGTCGTCGTTAGGAAGTACAATCATATTCGACTCATCCAGCAAATACTACTAACTTATGTTTTTAAATTATCGAATAAACCAAGATAAAGTTTTGATTAATGCAAAAAAATCGGGGGTTTTTATTTACTAGATTGTTTTTATATTTATCCATTGTGTTTACCGTATTGCTCCATTTGTGCTTTTAAATATGTCAATTTTGTTTCTTTATCTGTTAACCGTTCTCTTAGAAACAACGGTTGAAGCGACCGTCGGCTTTGCATGTCAGTTACGCGCGCGAAATCAATGTTCAATAAAATTTGTATCAGCTCGACGGTAAAAATTCGATATCTTTTGAATCAAGTAACTTATCGACAAAAATCAAGATGCGTTGTAAAGATAAAGAGTTCAGCTTTCTAAACACCTCTCGAAAAAAGTAAGCAACGAATGTGTTAAACTGTATTTATGATTAAAGTCTACATAGAAGTTAAATTACAAAATATTATCCCCCGTTAATAACCCTTAGTGGTTGATGCAAGTATATTTGTTTAAATAAAAAAAAACATTATTGCAGTTCTTCATCGTCACTGCTTGCAGTGATTTCATATTTCTATGATGTATCAGAATGTAGAGTTCTATAGAAGCCATGGTACATAGTAGAAATTCTTCCAGTATCGGAAAGCCATAATAACCCAGTTAACTTCTTCTTATCTATTAGCAAAAGATTTGTTTTTGCTTTTGTTAGACCACACCTGTTAGTGTGTGAAACTATTAGACCAAAATCGAAACTTAAATCATACTTATAAAAACATTTGGTATGTTATACAAAGTACTGATTTCCTTTATTTGACTGAGTTGGATTATTTCTTTTCCTTTGTCAGTTTTCCAATTTTATACATACTTTTATATATACTTTTCCGATAGTTTTGGCCATTTTTATCAAAGTAATCCCTTGTTCAGGAACGTACAAGTCCGACAGACGTTTTTTCGCGTTTTCAATGACAGCATGCATGCTGTCTCCATCATTTTGGGTGTGACCTATCTCTAAAAATGTATGAGTAATACTAACTTATAGGAAATAGATAGCTGCATAAGCAAACATTAAAAATATGGTGTGGTTTCTATTTTGCCCACCACAGTTATCCGAATAGAAGATGAAGTGATTAATTCCCTTCTTTTTTTGGATCTTTATAAACTGCCACAAACAACTAGCAATTTGGTTTGAACCTCGTTTAGCAATTTGTTCATGCCATACATAACAGAAACCGTCATTGTTGCCTATATCGAATATGGTGAAGTTGTATGTGACATACTTACTTTTGTAATAAAAATCGGTTACTATCTGTATCACATCTTGCAAGTTCAAAAAGTCTTTAAAAATCCTGTGTCTCATTACTTCATTTATTTTTGTGGTACACTTAAGCCTGCATGTTTGTTGGCAAGGTTCGCCTATTTTTCTTGCCTTAACCAGATTTCCCTGTCGATTTGTATGTTCCAACCCACGATCTAGAGTAGTTTTAGATTTTACATCGATCCATTTTTATTCTTGTCTTTCTTGTTTTCTACCCACATTAACTCTAGCTAACTATTTGTTCCTTATTATCTTTCATATTATCATATGGAATTTTCTTATTATCATCTTTTAAAGGTAAATAATCTGGGTCACTATCTGAGCTTGCATGAAAAGGGTCTTCAGTATTAACTTCAAAATGTCGTTAACTGTATTCGTTCGTTCCTTTTCTGAAAACAAAAGTCGATGCATCTTACATTTTAAATCTTTACTTATTTATATTAAAACAAACCTATAGACGCTTCGATATTAACAACTATAACTTCTCTGGTCGTATTTAGGTCCAGGTTATCACAAATTATTTCTAGAATGAGATATAAATAATTCATGTTTCTATGTAGTATATTAAAAATATACTAACCTCTTGAACAATGCGCTTGTTGAGAATCTGTTTCTCACTTGTTAGCCGTCCTTACTAAATTTACTATGAATTGACCTCTCGAGTACATTCTAGATACTTTTTTAAAATTATACAAATGTACCCTCTATTCACACGTATTATTTTTGATAGCAATTTATACATAAACACTGTTGTTAATGTACGCGTACTTTACTTAACCTCAAAATGCGATAACTGTATTAACTCACGAGACAACGACGTTTCCGTTCGGAGTGTCGTGGAAGACCATATTAACTTAGGATAGGATAGTTTTCGTTGGAAAATGTAAAGATGTACAAGTTAGTACAATATCGAAGTGCAAAATTGGTTACCTAAACATGGTGATATTAACTTAGGACTTTGTTCGGTGAAAGATATCACGGTAATCTAATTCTTTAGGGGTGTAACTCAAAAACACCAAAAATTGAGTTAGTACAGTCTTCGCTGGGCGAGTCTATGATCCTGTGGGACACTGTTCTATAATATGTCCATAATATGTCTGACGTAGAACATTTGCTGTGTTGGATTTTGATTCTGTTCAGCATAGACTATGTGTAACATGCTAGATTCAATCCTAGTGATTTTGGGTGATACAAGGCATATTGCTATTTTGTTGTTTAGTCTATTCTCGACTCCATGCGTTCTTGAAGTTAAACTCATCTTCAAATGTCTTTGCCGAACTTGTTGAAATTCGTCTGGAACGAAGTCGGTTATGGTTGGCAGCATCTATGTCTTGATAGATTAGTAGGTAACGGTTGTCGATGATCTTTTTGCACTAATTTGTAAGGGAGTGTGTGCATCGTAATTCGGGTGAAGGAATGGAGCTTAGAACTGGAGACACTGCTACTGTTGAGGTGGATTGGATAACGCCAGCAATCATTCTCTTTATGGTGTTTAATTGGGCATCTAATTTTTGTACATGTGTTATTATTATTATGTCAGACTTCTGAGTAGCATTCGAGAAGACCAGACCTAACAGATGATCGTATAGTGGATACCGATACTCTCCATATTGTACCACACAGCTTTTGGATAATATTGTTTCTAGCAATCAGTTATGGTGACGGTCACCCCTAAATACTTGGTTGGTATTTTGATATTGATATATTGAGATATTTATATTACTGAGCCGAGCTTATTCAGCGTATTTTCCGGACATAGCTCACCAGTTCAAAAACCATAACTGGACGAGCAATATTGGTGGCAAAAAATACAGATATCAAGGATCTGAACGTGACCATTCTGAATTTTCTTTCAGAAAAGTTCTTTTCGTTCAAATTTGTTGACAGGGTAGTATCCTACAGAGTTTTTGAATTCATGGGAATTGTCTGGCTCCCAGCTAACAATTTACAATTAAAAGTAGGATCGGTTGTCAGTCAAACTCGACTATGCCATGGAACGAGACTGATTGCGAAAAGGCTAATGAATAATGTCATTGATCTTGCATATACCGATGATTCCAACGAACGTACCATTTGATTTTAAGCGTTTACAATTTCATGTACGTTTGGCATTTGGAAAAACAATAAACAAATCACAAACTTGGTACGAATCTGCCATGGTTCCTACTACAATGTATGCTAAAACCTTAGTGAAAGGGTAAAAAGCTTGAAAATCTTAGTGAAAAATACGAAAAAAATAATAAGAAGACCTTTTATTGAAAACCTATTTAAACGAAAAGCTTTAAGTTCATTCGGAAATTGTCATGGACAATGTGATGCAGATCAGAAGACCAGTCTTATTGCTTAGAACAAGGAGTAGTTGCATTTTTAATATAGTTATCGAAGTATATTTATGAAATATAAAAATTATTTATTTATTTAACAGATATGTATTTAAAATATTTATTACGTTTTTAAAACAAGATTAATTAAAATTTTAAATATTTTGAGATATCTCCAAGAGTAATAGTTTTTTCCTTCACTTCGGATGCTTGCATCAACCTTTAGGACTTTAACCAATTTAATAAACTGTAAAAATTTATAACGTATGAAAAAGAAAGCTAGACGAAATAAATTATCGATTTAAAAAGTTCTGAATTTTCGCTTGACACTAAAGCTGAAATAACATTAAATAAATGTCACAATTCTCTGGTCGTAAATCACGAAAAAGTTTTCTCAAAAAAGTGAAAATTGGCCATAGAGCCAAAATCTTACATGATCTATCTGCTTGATTTTAATATTTGACTTGTAAGATTGAATACAGAAAGTTTAGTAGTTATATGCTAAGGGGAGTTAGTCAAATTCACTAAAGTGTGATTGGCGAATTATTTCAAAAATCGATATTCACTAATTTTAATGTTAATTTAAGGAGTCATGTTGCAGTTTTACGACTATTTGTTCATCTAGATAAGTTGTTTTTCTAGGAGATTGGTGGACCTGCATCTTTGAAAGTTCGTCGTACTAAAATATCAATGTTTTGTTTTGAATTTTATGTACAGGATAGCGATCGCCGTGCTAGTTCCAAAATTTGTATGTTTTTATTAAAAATGCATAGTTTGGCAGGAAAACGTAGAAATGCATAGTTTATTTTGATGTATACATTTTTGCCATCAACTTAAAAGTACCACATTTAAAACTTTCAAAAAGAAAAGAAAAAAATTCATTCATCGTTTGGTATATCTTTGAAAGATAACGAAAGGGTTGATAATTAGAGATATTTACTTGAAGCTTGCTTTTGGTTGAAATGTTCTCCTTAAAGGCCCCATACACATTTATGTATACCTGAACAGTATACATGCACAAGGTTATTGCACAAGTATACTGGAATGTGTGTTGGGCAATACTTGCACAAGTTTGTTAACTGTAAAAGCGACATGAGACTTGCGTAAGTGTAATTAAGCGTGTGTGTGAAAGACTTGTACAAGTTTGAAACAGTTAAGTTTTGACCATTCGTGTAGACGGATGATATTGTTGGTTTCGCTAGACTGGTGCAATACGAGTTTGGTTAGGACGAGTCACATAAAAAATGGACATCAAGAATGTCTCGAAGAATTTATTTCGATTTACGAACAGGAACCATGTCTGTGGTCCATAAAAAGCAAAGAGTACCACGATAGGGAAAAAAGAGAGACGGCGTATAAAAAAGTGATACAAAAATTGAAGGACATCAACCCAAAAGCAGATCTTTTTTCAAAAGCAGACCCAGTTCTCTACTGTTTTTAGCATCTGATCCAGGTGGTTTCGAGTGGAAGCCAATAGTTTTAAATCATCCATATACAATAGACGATTAAGCTTTGCAACAATAGTAGTTTTATTTTTGATGCTAAAACCAGTTGAGTTCAGTATCTGGGATCTTGGGTTCATTGCTAGACAAAACCACAGTGGGCTCAAAGAATCTCCTTGAAATAGGCCCCTCTTGATTGCAAGATTTTCAGTTTCGATATTGTTTTCACCAGGTATTTTGAGGTGAATTTTTGTCTTCCAATCTGATATTATATGTTTTAAAAAGGTCACTATGTTATCATCGATTTTATATATGTTTAATATATCTATAAGCTATTCATGCGGCACCAAATCAAACGCTTTCTTGTAGTCAATGAAAGCAGTAAAGAGATTCCGTTTTTTGCTATATGCTTGGTTAGAAATAAGTCGATAATAAGTTGTTCTTTGCAGCCCATGGAACCCTTAGCGCATCCTTTTGTTGAGGCTCTATGATATTGTTTAGACCACAGTGTTGGTTGATACGCTGGGCTACATAGGATGTGACCAATTTATACAGAGTTGGAAGACAAGTAACTGGGCGGTACTTAGTTGGATATTATTGGGTTGGGTGTTATTTTGATCTTTGGGAATTAAATAAGTTGTTCCTTGGGTTAGGAAAGATGGTATTTCCTGCGGAATTGAAATAGTGTGATTAATTATTGCTGATAAGCACTCATGAATACTATAAAACTTGAAGCTCTTATGAAGCTCTTTGATATTATTTAAAACTTCTTCAGTAGTGTTGGCAATTGTGCGCCGTATCTTCGATCCATCCAGCATTGATGTTAAGAGCAGCTGGTGTGGAAAGTTGATTTCCCCAAAAATGTGGTTGTTGTTCTTGTTGGGCTATAGCTGATTGTATGACAGGGGCCCGCCTCCTCAACACCCTGCCACCGACGTCCCGCATGCTGTCATGTCCAGCGCCGGCTCCAGACGTGCCCTGGCGATCCCCAGGCAGCGACCCTAAACATAAATTATTATACTCCATTATCATGGGTGTGCATTTTATACCTACTGACAGGTGTCAGTTTTTGTTCCATGGCAGGTATCCCTGCTACCCTCTGGGTATCTGCGATACGAATACCCAGAGAGCATCCCCCATTCGCAGGGGGCCGCTCCTGATAGAAGAACTGACAAAAAACTCCCACAGGGAGTTTATTAATATGATTTTTATTGTAACCGTCTCAAGTAAAGGCTAGCTTTAAGGAAGTAAGCTATTATAGCAAATACGCATTAGTGAGAGTAGTGTGGTAATCTGTATTAGATGGTATTAGCAACTATTGTAGATTGTAGAATTGTAGATTACCTAGACGTTCTCATAAAACAAATCCACAATTAATGAATTTTCCCATTCAAAATCACATAACAAATCCAGTTTGCAGTGAACCTATAACATAGATATTTTAAGAAACATGTTTGTTAATGTTTTCTTGTAAGACAGCCTTTTCGTGAATTCACAACTAATTCAATGTCATTTTATTATTATTTGAAAAATTTAAAACACCTCGAAATGAGAAAAAAATTCTACGGCGTCAAAAAAAATTAGAGTGAATTCATAGTAAAAGCTCATGGACTAACCTAAAGGACGTTTCTTCATTTGCTGCAATCAAAATGGATTCTTAAGTGAAAATTTTATAGCCAAATGCACTAACAGAAAGTTCTATTTGCATTTTTCTTTCCCCAACAAAAATAGCCCTGCTGCATGCATTTTATTTTATGCGTAAAAAGCTTTCTAACCGTTGCCGCATCTTAGCTTCTTATACGAGGAAAATTTAAAAAAATCTTGACCTAGTGGGGAAGAAACAAGATTAGTATTTATTAAAAATGTATTGTATGTTTAATATACTCCCTCCTAAGTTCAATACCTTCTGTGAGATTTTATAAGACCCGAATTGAGTCTCGAAGACTGCGGAAAGATTTGAAAATATTCCTTTGTCACTGCTGTTACAGCTTTACTTGATTCAATGCGTTCAACAATTATTACAATATTCCTTATATTTTGAAATAAAAGAAAATTAGGGTGTGCGAAACTCTAATAATTTATTCTTTGTATCTAAGAACGAAAATTTTTTCCATTTTAAACCAAGCTTGTTTATTCAATTTTTTGCATTTAGGTGGTCAAGATATATTTATTATATTACATTATAAAAACCATCTGATCTATTTTAAAACATCCTTATTTATGATTAAAGTTAATCGAGTGTTTTTGGATTTGGATAGTCTCTTTGAATATCCATGGAAATTCAGGCGTATGACATTCTACTAAGCATCTGTGTTTTTACACTGACCTAACAACTGAAGAAAAGCTACATTAAATTCGATTAACTCCTGGTTTAGTGTTTATTTAGACTTGTTCTTTTGTTGTCCTCATTGCTTTAAAGACTATACACTAGACAGAAGATTTGGCCAATTCTTAAGAAGACTTCACCTTTTTGTCTTCGTTGTTGGTTGATATTGTGATTGATCATCTTTTAATATATAAATATTTTGATATCACTTGGAGAAGTTGCACTGAAATGAACTTAAAATTGGTTGTATGATAATAATAATAATTTACTACGATTAACCAAGACTTTCTTGATAACAAATCGTCGAACTATTAGTTGACACCAGAAAAGATGTTCCCTGCAACCGAAAATTCATTACTCGCCATTCAGGATCAGGTTAAACCAACCAGAAATTACCTAAATGATATCGTCAAATACCCAGGCATTTGTTGCAATTGAATATATGGAATAACATGACTTAATAGGAAAGATTCTTCATCAAGAGACAGCTAACAAACTGGGAAATTGACCTACAAGCTATGTTTGGACCGACTATGCTCATAAAAGCCTCGAGGCTCTTTACGGAATAGACGAAGGCATCCTTCTAAATGGTGAAAGAGTAAACAATGTTAGATATGCCGACGACACCATGGTGATAGCAGATAGTTTAGAGGGACTTCAGAGGCTAATGGACAGAATAAACGAGTACAGTCAACAGTACGGACTAAACATTAATACCCACAAAACCAAACAAATGATTGTCAGCAAGGAGAATATAAATGGGGCTCATCTATACATTAATGGGACGCAGATAGAGCGAGTAAAACAGTATTGCTACCTGGGAACTATTATAAACGAACAGTGGAGCAATGTACAGGAAATAAAGTGCCGCATAGGAAAGGCAAGAACGGTCTTTAACAAAATGAGCGCCATCTTCAAAAGTCACAACATATCCCTGGATACAAAAATGAGACATTTGAGATGCTATGTTTTCTCTGTGTTGTTGTACGGGGCGGAGGCATGGACGCTTACAGACACCACTATTAAAAAACTTGAAGCATTTGAGATGTGGCTTTATAGAAGAATGCTGAGAATATCATGGACAGCAAGGATCACGAACAAGAAAGTTCTAGAAAAAATGAAGAAGGAACCAGAGATTGTGTTTACGATAAAACGCATAAAATTGCAATATCTGGGACACGTTATGAGAAATCAGCACCGTTACTCCCTGCTGCAGTCTATATTGCAAGGTAAAGTCAAAGGTAAGCGAGGACCCGGTAGAAGGAGAATATCATGGCTGCGGAATTTAAGAACATGGTTTAAGAAAACCTCAACGGAGCTGTTTCGAGCCGCAGCGAGCAAGGTCATGATTGCCAATATGATTTCCAACATCCGAAACGGATAGGAACCAGAAGAAGAAGAAGAATGCTCATAAAACAACCAGTGGCAATCAATAGACCAGATCTCATACTGGATAATAATTTGGAAAAAGAATGGAAATCAACACTTGCTGGTTTAGTTTTATAAATTCTACTTTTCAAGTATCCACAATAAAAATAATCTGTAGAATTTAAATCAGGTGAACGAGGAGGCCATTCAATACAATCTAGTCTACCAATCCATCGCCCGGGAATTGCCTGATCTAAATAACGCCCAACATTTTCACCAAAAATGAACTACAAGTCGTTTCCAACGCTGGTTTCTGAATTTAATTTATTTTAATAGTCATTGAGATATTCTATTTGTTTATAAGCCAAAAAATTGTTTATAATTATAAAACATATCTTAGGCCGCACAAATAATCCATTTTTAATTCTATAAAGTACGTTAGATAGGAGGATGTCTTGTTTCAATCTGAATTTGTATCATTGTTTTATAAATTAATTTTGATTAACATTGTAAAACATACACATAACGTGATGTAGACCAACATCTCTACATACTCTTCCTCTTATTGAGTCTATAACATTGTTTAGGACCCACGGTGTATTATTTAATTCTTAAGATCTTAAGATCTTCCAAATCCGCTAGAGGAGTTTTAAAAAAGGGATTTTTTAAATCTGGCCACAGAAGAAATCACAGGAAGTCAAATCACAAGATAGAGGAGGGTAAGTGAATATAATAAAATTCAAAATTTGCAGCATTGTATGAATTCGAGCCCCATCTTGCTGAAAATATCCTTCTATTAACTCATCCATCAATTGATTGAAAAATGGAGTTAAAATTTCATGACGGTATCTTTCAGTACTTAGAATCTCAACTCCAATCTCAAATTCCAAGTTTCTCTAGATATAAAGGCGTTTCAATAAAATATTGCGGGTTATCTGCACTCCACATCCTCATCTTCTGAGAATTTGTGTACCCAGAAAGATGAAACCAACATTCGTCAGTAAAAAAGGTTTTGCCTAATACATCATCATTATTATTGAGATTGTTCAAAAACCAATTATAGAAGGCTAGGCTTTGGTGATAGTCGTTTAGAGTCATTTCGTGGAAGACTTGTAAAGGATACGGATGAAAAATATGGAATAAATTCCATATGAAAGATCTACCTGTTGATGTAATGATACAATAACTGTTCTGACCAGTGGCCGTATTTTCGAATTCGTTCGAGCATATTTCGCATACGAAATTAGAAGAAATTCGCTCGAAATCCAGTTTTTTATATTTTCGAATAGTGCGTATACGAATTTTTTCGTATACGACGACACGAATGGGTATGAACCATTCGAATTTCGATGCTAGTATACGATCAAAGTAATTTTTGTCATTTCAGTTGTCACTGGGCCCGTGTACGTCAGATAAAATTTCAGCTGATAGTTTTTAATCGTTGTTTTAGATTGAACAATACAATAAAATTTACATTAATACCTACCATATTTTTACATTGAACTTTGTTTTTAATGGGTGGTTTAAATAATTTTTTAATAGAAAGAAATAGTTAACGCCCTTGCCGAGGCGATAATATTAGCGGAACGAAGAGGCAAGTTTACCAACCCATTCTTAACCATCTGGAGGACTATTCGGATGTACAATTTCAAAAATTGTACAGATTAACAAGGCCCCTCACAATGGAGTTAATAGAATGGCTTTTTTTGTTCGGCCGACACTAAACCACCATATTTCATGACCTTTTTTACTTCTTGTTTTAGATAACAAATTCACCATAAACTAGGTTAAGTAAAACTGCCAATTATTCTTCTTTTTTTATTATTTAAGTTTTGGTTGTTCGAATTTGCAGTGTTGCCGGTGCAAATTCTTTTAGTATACGTATAAAATTTCGAAGGACGTTCAAAAATATAGATTCAAATTCGTATACGAAATTTTTCTTTCGAGTTAATTCGTATACGAAAAAATTCGATTGAATTCGAAAATACGACCCCTGTTCGATGTTTTCTTCAGTTCGCACTTCAGGCCTGCTTGCCCCTGGCTTGTGAGTTACTTTTCCCGTTTCTCTACAAGCATCTACAAAGCGACGAATAATCCTGCAAAAGACGTCATAATGAATCGCAACATTGGGAAATTCTTCAAAAGCATCTCGGTTGGAGTAAACTAATTCTCCGTTAATTCTTTGGCCATTTTTAAAATACATTTCGAGCATAGATCGCTTTTGTTCATTAAGTCAAAGTTGACGTAAACTGATAAGTATCTGAATTTATGATAGACATATTATGTTTTATAGCTATCTCTGTCTTTCGGAGCCCACGATGATGTTAATAATTTTGGATCAGTGGATATTATGCAAAATCTATTAAATTGATTTTATTGAAATTTGGTGGACTGTTTTATTATATTATAAAAATTTCTAAACAAACTATGAAGGTCCTAAGTGCAATCTAAGTGGTTGAAAAACATTGAATTAGACAAGGCTTGTTTCCTCCCTTTTTTATATTTATAGCTATTTTGCAAAAAGGGTAATAAATTAAAACATCTTTAACTAGTCATATCTTATAGAAAATGTAATTATTGATATTCTGTTTAATTACAACTTTGCACAAAAAGGAATCGTTTTAAAGTTATAAGCAAGGAAAGTAAAAAAAAGCGATACTTTTTGTGATAAAAATCAGAATACCACTTCCCACATCCAAATGAAGTCGTTTTTTCACTAACGACTTTTTTCAACGTCCATACTTTAACGACATATATGTGGACAATACATAGCCTTTTAATGGCGTTGTTTTTAATTCTAACGCTATATATTTATTGATTATTAACATTTTTATTTTCAAGAAGTTGGCTCGTGCTATTGATAACTGGCATCTTATCTCCTTTGCTTGCCCTCCTTTTTTCGTTAACCATGTGCCAAAGTGCTTATATTGTTCTATCTTTTTTATTATTCTATTTGAGATACTTAAGGCTTCATAATTGTTGTTTTTATGACTTTTAGTAACATTTATAATTTTTTTTAAATCCATCTTTATTCCATAGATATTGCTTATGTTATTTAAATATTGTAGCGCCATTATTTATAACTTCTCCCTTATTATGATGCCATCTCAAATATAGCTTCCTGGAATATGTTTCTTCTTCTTTTTGATGTGCCTATCCGTTACGAATGGTGGTGATCATCATGGCAATATTTATCTTATCTGCAGCAGCGCGGAAAAGCTGCACAGATGTTGTATTGAATCAGATTCTGAGGTTCTTTAACCAAGATGATCTTCTTCTTCCTGGACCTCATTTTCCCTTGCAGGATGACTTGAAGAAGAGCATATCTGGATTTATTTCACATAATATGTCCGAAGAACTGTAACTTTCGAGATTTGATGGTGGTCAGTACCTCTCGGTTCTTATTCATTCTTCTGAGAACCTCCTCATTTGCGACTCGGACAGTCCACGGGAACTTAAGCATTCTCCGATATAGCCACATCTCAAATGCTTTCAGTTTTCTGCACATATCTTCGTTCAAGGTCCACGATTCAACACCATAAAAAAGGACAGAAAAGACGTAGCATAGCAGCATTCTTACTTTTGTATCAAGAGAGAGGTTGTGACTCTTCAAGAAAGCCCCCAACCGATTGAAGGTGGATCTAGCTTTTCCGATTCGTGCTCTAATCTCCTGGTTGTTTTCTCTCTCTCTCTCTAATCCCTTTCTACAAGGGATTGGTTGACGTAGAGTTGACCTTCTGTTATCCTTTTCTTGCTAATTATCATAAGCTTTGTCTTCTTAACGTTTATATTGAGTCCATATTGTTAACTGTAATACGTGATTTTGTTCATAAGAACTTGTAGGTCTTCTAAGTTGTCCGCAAATACTATGGTGTCATCTAAATATCTGATGTTGTTTAGCCGGTAACCATTTACTAGAATACCTTTTCCAGTTTCGTGCAAAGCTTCATTAAATATCCTTCAGAGTACAGATTGAAGATTAGAGGAGACAAAATACAGCTTTGTCTCACTCCACGCATGATTTTCATATAGTCAGTGTGTTCACCTTCAACTCTGAGATTTACTGTATGATTCTAGTAAAGATTCATACTTATTTTCAGATCTTGGTTGTTAATTCCTGTTTCTTTTAGTATTTGTATCACCTTGGCGTGCTGTACTCGATCAAACGCTTTCTCGTAATTAACCAGACATACGTATACGTCGCAGTTGACGTCTCTGCATCTCTGGAATAAGACTTGTACTGAGAACAAAGCCTCTCTAGTACCAACAGCATTTGTGAATCCGAACTGGTTGGGGGAAATTTGACTTTTACAGAGCTTGTCGATTCTCTTATGAATTATCTTTAGGAACAATTTTAGGAGATGACTCATGAGGCTTATAGTACGGTACTCTTTGCATTTTTTGGCTTCTGGTTTTTTTCGAAGTGCAATAAACTCACAAAAGTATTTCTCCAGTGTTGTACATGTTGTTGAATATCTTTGCGATTATTGCTATTGATTCATCGTCCATTAGTTTGAGTAGTTCTGCTTGTATATTATCAGGGCCTATCGCTTTACCATCCTTTAACTGTGTTATTGCGGAATAAGCTTCCTGCTGTAATATACTTGGTGCATCATTTACCCCTTCTTCTAGCTCAAAGGTGTTACCACTTTGGTCTTCAAATAGTTTTTCTAGATATTCTTTCCACGTTCTTATTTTACTCTGTTTGTCCAAGATGATGTTTCCGTCAGAATCAATAATATTTTCTTTCTGCCTTCGCCTTAGTTCCCCTGTGAGTTCTTTAACTTTTCTATGTACATTGTGACTATCGTACTTTGACTTCAGAGTCTCAATTTTTTCGCATCTTTCCCTTGCTTCTTTTTCTTTCGCTTCTCTAATTTTCGTTCTTATTAATATATTTATGGTTTTATATTTGTCCGGGTCATTTTTGGCTTCTCTTCTCTCGTCGATTACTTTCAGGATGTCATCTGTCATCCATGATTTTTTCTTCAATAATCTATCTGTCTTTAAGTGTTTATTTTGCATTATTTCTGTAATGTGTTTGATCGTTTGTTCTTCGTTCTATTCGTCTCTAATTGCAGTAACTTGCTCGTTTAACGTGGCTTGGACTCTCATCCTGGTGTCAAGGTTTTTCAGCATACGTAGGTCATATGATTGTGCTTTCCTTTTCTGCACTGTTTTGAGTTTGACTCGAAATACTCCTACCAGAGGAACGTGGTCTGTCTCCAAGTCTGCTCCAGGATAAGTCTTGACAGATGTAAAGCTGTTTCGGAATCTTTTATTTACTAAAATGTAGTCTATTTGATTCCTTATAATTCTTCCGGGTCTGACTTAAGGAGATTTCCACGTATACAGCTTGCGAGGTGGTACTTGGAAGAATGTGTTGGTGACAACTAGTTCTGAGTCTTCTGCGCGAATTTTTCTAGGAGGTCTCCTCTCTCGTTTCTGACTCCAAGTCCATGTGCTCCAATGTAATGTGTCTTATTTCCAGCTCCAATTTTGGCATTAAAATCGCCCATAATGATGAGAACTTCCTGTCGGGGAATATGTTTGTTCATTAATATCTTTTCTCAAGATCCCAATAAATTTGTCATGCCAACTCTTATAACATGCTTCTCAAAATCAATAAAGTATGTATACATATTTTGATATGTTAACAGAAAAAGGCTAGTGTATTTCTTGTAGATGTACTACCCGACGCATTCGTGTTATTAGGGGACATATTACAAAGTACGAGTAGAAAGTTTTTTTAGTACTTTTCACCCAGCCCTCATACATACTTCTGTTTGTATTCTGTATAATTTTTTTAACTTCCACCAAACTTTAACAGTAATGGTTATATTCCACTTAGTTTCAAAACCAAAGTTTTTCAGTTCAGACTAATATTTGAAATTTTCTCGATATGAGATATTTTTTCTCTTTGCAAAACACCACTGAATAAAAGATTACCAGTGTCTTATTTTACATTTCAGCTGATAAATGGCTACAGAGATTTAACTTTTTCAACATAAATTTTGTCCTAACAGCTTGATCAAATCCAGAGCGAATCCTATGCTTTCGTATATAATCACAAAATAAAGGGCCACTCAGGAGAGGGTTTCAAAAGGGATGAAAATTACTTTTTGTTGAGAGAAAGCTTGTTTATTTTAATGGTATTTTAAAATTTTGCTGATATTTAGCTCTTTAATAGTAGTGTTTAGAATGTATTTATACATACAGTGTGTAAAAGCCAAATGGAATAAATTCATTATTTAGGTTACTGTACATATTTATAAAAAATCCCGAAACACGTCAAATTTAAATTATAACTTGACATTCTTTAACGTGAAAATGCAACCCCTACCTTCAACCCCCTTAGAATGACAGGTACAACCCCCAATTTTTAAAATAGGAAGTATAGGCTTGTGATATATCGTTTGAAAGGTTTTTTCATTCTCCATTCAAAAATGTTGTCGCTTTCAAGTTTATTAAGATTAATTAAGATAAAATAAATTAAAATCATGTGGTTACCGAAATTCGCTACAATACAATCAAAAACTAAAATGTAATGCAAAACGTAATAAAATGTAGAACACGAAAAAGAACTATGAATGTTAATGAAGTAGATGTTCAAAATGTTCACCGCGAACGTCTTGGCAACATCCTAATCTCAAATAAAACTGTCTTCTAACATTATTTAACATAACAGGCGTGATCGACCTAATCGCAAGCGTTATTCGTTCTTTTAAGTCATTTAAATCAGAAGGTTTAGTTTTGTACACATGGCTCTTCACATATCCCCATAAAAAGAAATCTAATAATGTAAGATCAGGTGATCGCGCTGGCCATTCAATCGATCCTCGCCTCCCTATCCACCGAATGGGAAATATTGTATCGAGGTACTGCCGGACATTAAGTTGGTAATGTGGTGGTGCTCCATCCTGCTGAAACCATATCGTATTCGCTGGGTTTCCTGGATCAGGATATAAATTTGTCAACGTTGGAATGACATCGTTTTGAAGTAGTGCCAAATAATTGTTGCTATTCAAGTTGCCCTCAATGAAAAAGGGACCAATGATATTGTTTCCTACAATCCCTGCCCAAACATTAACCTTTTGAGGGTATTGAGTGTGTTCGTCTCTCATCCAGTGAGGATTTTCCGTGGCCCAGTAGCGGCAATTTTGCCGATTAGCATGACCGTTAAGTGAAAAAGTACACTCATCAGAAAACATAACATCTTCTAATTGGATAATATTGTTATCCAACATGTCCATCATTTGCTCACAAAAAAAAGTTCTCCTATCAAAATCGTCTTCCATGAGCTCCTGAGTAGGTATCATCTTATAGGGATGCAATTTATTTTCTTTTAATATGTTTACTATCGATGTATGGCTAGCATCGAATGTAGTGGATGCCTGTCTACTCGATGTATGTGGATTTTCCTGAAACTCAAGCAACACATCTAATTTGAGTTCATCACTCAGTGCATTGGCAGCTGCTTTTTTTATCTGCCTTACATGACCAAACTAGCGAAACTGCTTCTCTATTTTACTTGTTGTTCCTTGTGATATAGGTGGTAAATTAGGAAATTTCTCATGAAATAGGCGAGTTACTTCCTGTTGTGTTCGGGTGTTATCTCCGTAACCAATCATTTGTAAAACTGTTATTTTATGCATTTCCGTTAATCTAACCATTTTTCAGAAGGGAATTGAACGAACTTTTTACTTAAATTAAAATACTGACAACTTAAATAAAACAAT
Source organism: Diabrotica undecimpunctata (assembly GCF_040954645.1). Taxonomy (NCBI): domain Eukaryota; kingdom Metazoa; phylum Arthropoda; class Insecta; order Coleoptera; family Chrysomelidae; genus Diabrotica; species Diabrotica undecimpunctata. The sequence goes on along the minus strand of NC_092803.1, from coordinate 16,184,503 downwards.
TTACTAATGCGTGTTAAAATAACGTTGCCACGGAAATTCTTTAAAGTTTTTTAATGGTTACCATCTAAAAACCACATTGCTATGGTTTTTGTTCACTTTCTCATTATCAAGACCTAAAAGGGAAATACGTTTTGAGTATATTCTAGCGAATTTCGGTAACCACATGATTTTAATTTATTTTATCTTAATTAATCTTAATAAACTTGAAAGCGACAACATTTTTGAATGGAGAATGAAAAGACCTTTCAAACGATATATCACAAGCCTATACTTCCTATTTTAAAAATTGGGGGTTGTACCTGTCATTCTAAGGGGGTTGAAGGTAGGGGTTGCATTTTCACGTTAAAGAATGTCAAGTTATAATTTAAATTTGGCGTGTTTCGGGATTTTTTATAAATATGTACAGGAACCTAAATAATGAATTTATTCCATTTGGCTTTTACACACTGTATATTAACCATGTCTAGGAATAATTTAAATAACAAGGTTATTATTTTATTGTCATTTACTTATATCTTATATTATCAACCGCAAATCATTTACAAAAAAATTAGATATTAAAAATATCAATAATAATTATTCGCTCGGACTGAATCGACACTTCTTGATCAACATAATTTTTTTTTTATTCGGAAGTTACTAAAAAAATAATACAAAAAAAAGTCTTTCTTAAGTCTTTCTAAAATGATCAATATAACAATTGTAGCGTTTTCACTTTTCTATTTTTTCGTGGTTAAATAACACTACCGTTGGCATCTAAATATTGGGTATGTGTATTTAGTGCCTAGGACCTTTATATTGGTCCTTTACGGCACGCGGCCATGTTTCAACCAATAGACAGCGAAGTGCCAAACATGTATGTATATGGAATGTTACTTTGGTGCGAAATTCATATCGGAATGTTTAATATTCGTAGACCAAAAAAGACGACGACTTAAGACCAGTTAAAAGGAGACTGATTTTAAAATAAGTATTTGTAATGTATAATTGTATAATTAAAGAAACTTTTTTTTTTTTTTTTTTTTTTTTTTTTTTTTTTTTTTTTTTTTCGTCTTTAATAGAGGGGTGGTCTGGAATATTCAAAAGACATCTCAGTCCAGGACGCCGCCTGACTAACTTTAGTGCAGGATTCGTTTTCTTCGTGCTCCCGGCGATAGTTCCCGAGGTACTTTAAAATGCCCTCTCGTCGCCGAGTCTACGCCGAACGCCTACCTGCTAAACCAGACCCTCCTCTGTCATCCAGCGATCCGGAAGCAGAATGGCCGCTGTAAGGCCGGCATCACTTCCGAATCACTACCTTTATTCATTCATTCTCCATTCCCTGTCTCGTTCCAGGTAGCGCGTAGAAGACACTCATCGCTCCTAGTTCGGCATCATTCCCAGATGGGCATTTTCTTCTTCCCCACAGTCTTACTCACGCATTCTAACTCATACAGTGTGACCCATTTTTCTACCTTCACCTTTCAGAATCATTCACTCTTACCTTTATCGTTGGTCCAGCAGTCTTTCTTCCTCTTCCTTTTTCTTGATCACTGCACGGATATAGCTGTGTATTTTAGTCCAAATAATTTATTTACAATCATTCCCTCAATCATTTCTCTCACTGTAACAAAATTCACACCTGTCTCTCTCTCCATTTTGTTCCTTTCCACTATCCATCTGCTGCAATCTAACATCGTATGTGTCACAGTGTCCGAGTATCCACAGTATAGGCATTCATCTGTATCAGCCTTTCCGATCCTATAGAGGTAGTCCCTAAAATACCCGTGTCCTGTGAGCACCTGCATCAGGAAATAATAAAGTCGCCTATGGCCACAGTCCACCCAATCTCTTATGTTCGGGATCAGCATTTTCGTCCACTGTGTCACATCTTCCGTGTTATTCCATTCTTCTTGCCATCTTTTAACTGACCTTTCCCTTTCCTGTCTTCTCTCGGCCACAGTAAGGTTTGGACCTCTTCTCTCATAAAGCTCTTTTTTTTTCCACCGCCAAAACATGCAACGGAACACATCCAGACATCCAGTGATGGTCCATAAGACTGCCGCAGACACAGTCCTGTAGGCGCATGCCACTCGCAACAGACTTGTTCTGTCTACTCGTGTCATGAGACTCCTATAGGTCGTTATCTGTACCGCCTCGCTCCAGACTGGTGCCGCGTAGAGGACGATCGACTGTACAACACCGTGTAAGACCCTCCTCCTTTCGGATTTGGGTCCTCCAATGTTCGGACCCTCCCCAACGCAGCCGCACTATTCGCAGCCTTCCGGACCACCTCCCGCACGCGCTCCCCCCATTTTCCATTCTGGTGCAATGTCACTCCTAGATACTTTACTTGTTTCTTGGGTGTTAGACATGCTCCCGCACATTTTAATTCAATATTTTGCCTGTTCCTTGTCCCCTTCAGAATGATGGCTTCGGTTTTTTCTGTCGCAAGTTTCAGTCCGTGCTGCGTCATCCATTTCTTTACGACGCCGCCTGCGTTTCGAACCCGGTATTTGAGATCTGGCTCATCCCGGGCCACTACCAGTACAGCTAGGTCATCCGCGAATGCGAAGGGGGTTGTACCCTCTCCGTATTCACAGTGCATAACCCCATTATATGCCAGATTCCATAGCGTCGGGCCCAAGACAGATCCCTGGGGTACCCCGGCCGTCACGTCCACGATCGTGCCCTTTTCCACCATAATCCTTCTCTCGGACAGATACTCCGCCACCACATTGATCAGGTAACCAAGGACATTCTCTCTCCTCCATTGCCTTCATTACCTCGTTCCACTGCAACGTATTGAATGCATTCTTAACATCAAACAAAAGCAGGGCCGCCCAGCGATGTTCATCCCCTCTGTTCCGCAATGCTTCGAGTACACTCATGATTGCATCAATCGTAATTAAAGAAAACTAAAGCAATGCAATTACAGGAAATAAAACAAAATATATTTTTTTTATTTAGTATTTTTTTATTTTATTAATTACATTAATTTACTAATGTTTTTATTTTGAGAACGATTTCCGAAGTGGAAATTAAAAACGTCAATAAACGTACTTTAACCTTTAAAAAAAAAAAAACAAAATATATTTAAATAAATTATAAAAACTTAATTCCATACTATATTCCATACATAATGGGAAATAATCAGAAAATATTTATTTAAGGACGGTTTACTAGATATTATAAGTATAAATGGCGAGCGTAATTATAATTTGGAATCAGCTGAAAGCCTTTCATACCTTCGTCCATCCGCTGATACACAAGAAAAATATTTTTCTTATTTTAACAATGGAAAGAGTGACTAGTCTATCATGAGTCCAATTAGAATTTGTAATTGGCCTTGACAGTTAACTTGTAGCAAATTCAGAAATTAATCGAAAATATCGTGCAGTGCAGCATTGGCATCATATACGGAGAACTGAAAATTTGGGACCTCACGATGGAACAGTATTTGAGGTAAAGAGAGTTTTGGTAAAAGCCTCTAAAATTACTGGCCTATTCGGTTTTTTTAGAAAATGAAACAAAAAATTAAGGTTTAAGAAGCAGAAGGAATTTTAGTAAAATATAATGAAAACTCGTTTACCGTCATTGTTGTAACACCTATTATGCAACAAGCCCACAATCTTCCATTTGCAAAAGATGTTATTTTTACAGATACCACAAGTTCTTGCGATGCATTTAATCATTCGGTTTCATTTATGTTAACCCTTTGTGTAATAGGAGAAGTGCCTTTGGCAGTTATTATTACCAAAGATCAACCAATTAAAGATTATGCTGCAGTATGCCAACTGCTCAAAGGATTGATACCTAATGCATTAGATGTAATGGGGTATCCCAAAATATTTAATACAGATGATAATGACGCGGAAAGAAAAGCATTAAAACGTGTTTGGCCAGCATCAATACCCCAAAACAAACGACAACTTTTATTCAAGACGTTTCAAGCTATATTATTAGCATGGATTATAGAGAATGTCACAGAGTCATTTAAAATTATTCTTGAAAACCAACGATTTCCGCAGTGGAAGAAATATATTACTGAATATTAGAACAGAAACGAAGATTGGTGCATCGCTTATAGAGACGCATCAACACATGGCCACCAAACCAAAAATTTCAGTGAAATAACAGTAAGGCTTTTTAAAGACGTAGTTCTACATAGAAACAAAGTTTTTAATGCTATAGCTTTAATAAACTTTAGCTGTACTGTCTAAAGAATATTATAGAAGGCTTCGAAATTTTGAAAATAGTAGAGATGCTGCTCTAAGATTACCCTTTAAAAGGCAATTAGAAAAAAATAAATATTTACAACAGGAAGATATAATTAAATTATCTAAAAATGTATACAAAGGTCCTGGTGAGCAACATAATAGTGTGCTTTACGAAATCAATATAGCAACAGAATTTTGCAGCCGCGAAATTGGAAGATTAGGTGCTTTTTGCAAGCATCAAGCAGCGATTGCACACTTATCTAATATATCTTTTTGCAACGTTCCAGCTACTAGTCCTGAAGATCGATACGACGTAGCTAAATTAGCTATTGGCGAAAAAGTTCAACTTTTATTTAAAGCGGGCTTGCAGGATGCAGTAAAAGTATTACAGAACATTATACTAATAAGGGCATTGATAAAATTTACGAAAATAATTTTAGAGAATATATTATTTTAAACAAAAATGAAACAGCTGAACAACAAGAATCTCCTTTTGCTAATTTTTGCAACGTTATGAGTTTCCAGTATCTCTTTTTTCATTTTTGTACTTACTGCATTCTTTTCCACATAATAATTTTTCTCTCATTGATTCTAATTAGTTTAAACATTAAGACATAAATACATCTGCTAATTCGCTAAGCCTGTTATAGTTTTTCTTTTACCCCATTCTCTTTAATTTTTGTTTTTTAATTTTCCATTTAGAATTCACAGTATATTTAGAGGCGTGTTAATTGACTGGCTCCCCACTTACCGAATGAATATGTGTACTATATTTCGTTTTGTCAAGCCTACTTCCTACCTAATGCAAAGTAATTAGCAAACTGTGTGTTCTTCTTAGAGAGTTTATTTAAGTCGGTGTTCGTAGCTGCTAATGTCATTTTCTGCATATTTCTGAATAGCCTCGTACCATCAAAGAGATTCGCATAATCCAACCGGAAAATAGTAGAAACACAAAGGAATTAAAGAGGATCCCTTCACTACACGTTAATCAAACAACGAGTGTTTTTTAATTTTTCAGTCAGTCTGTTCAGTGTGCGAAATATGGAATAAATGTCAATTTGAATTTCCTAATTTTACTTAGTAATTAGGATTATAATAATAATAAGCCACGGTAACCAGGCATAGACAGCAGCGGTTTGAACAATGAAGTTGTCTAAAAAATGACAAAAAAAAGAACTAATAAACTTTGATAGGAAAAATAATCAGTAATATTATAATTAGACCTCGGCAAATATGCAAATAAAAATGTATATGCGCATAAATATGCACGTGTTTACCCGAAAATATGCAAATATTTTACATAATATGCATACAAATAAATAAAAAAATCGTAAAATAGTAACAATTTTATTCAAAAAAAAAAGTGTACATAACTAAATATTTCCTACTATTCATTAAGATTTACATTTATTTTAAGTAACTACATCATTTTTAAGTATGAATAAACTTATTTAGAATTATGGTAACAATAAATGACCAAGTGGTGTTCAAAATTTTCTAACAAAAACTTTTGGCTTCTGTCTGAGTACATATATTTATATATGGAAAAACTTCGTTCAACATCAACTGATGTAACGGGAGCATTTTTCAAACTAACCAAAACATTTGGTTCTAAATTAATTGTTTCCGAAATATTTCCAGCTAGAACACTGACTACTTCAGAAAGAATATGGTAACCTTTATTTTTTTCCATAGTAGCTTCAAATTTTTTTAAAATATCTTTTCCAATATTACCTCTAACGTTCCGACAACATGACGCAAATTCTTTTATTAATGCTGTACTTTCGAACAATGACAGTTTTGGTGATTTTAACTGAGTAATTGTTTTTTGAACAAAACTAAAATTTGATTTTATAAATGAAAGTTCTTGTTGAAGCAAGTTACTCTGAAAAGTTTGTTTAGAATCCAAAAGAGATTGGGAACTTTCATCTGTTAACGTATCAATTATGTTCTATATTTTAACAAAATGATCTGCATAAAAATAACCATGTTAGGAGGAAGAGGAATGTTAGGTAGCATTTCTTTATAAAGTTGAATTCTTATAGGAGATTTAAGAAATACTTTTTTGACACTGGAGATCATGGTATTTACAAGAGGAAACTTTTTTCGTATTTCCTCTGCAACTCTGTTTAATCCATGCACTACACAAGTAACATGTATTAAATCTGGGAAAAATATTTTTAAATTTTGTCCTGCTTTCACCATATAAGGAGCAGCATCCGATAAAATAAGCAGTAATTTATTAGAAGGAATAGTTGTCGGAAGAAAAAAAGTTGCTAATGTTTCTTGTATAAAACGCGAAATTGTTAAAGCATTTGTTTTCTCAAGTTGCTGGCATGAAATAAGATGAGATTTTGGTAAGGTATCTTCTTTAAGAACACCAATCAATAAATAAGCAATATACTTTCCTGAGGAATCAGTGGTTTCGTCTACAGATATGTAAAAATAATTATCTGCAATTTCTTCCTTAATATTAATTAACACCGACGAGTATAGCCCGTTCACATTATTTCTTCTTAGAGACCGATCACTTGGAACATTAAGTTTGCAATATTTTTTTAGAAACGAACTAAAATTTACATTTGCTAATTTTGAAAGCGGTATGTTTGCAGACACTAATGCGCGACACAAGTCTTCATTAAAAGTTTCTTGCTCATCTAATTTTTTTGAAGTAGATTGGAAACATTTAGCCATTGAAGTTTGATGTTTTCCTCCTATTTTTCCTTTTTTTGGCAATGTGTGAAGCAGTTCTCACATGTTGGTCTATCTGAAATTTCTTCTCACATGCTATCTATAAATAAAAATAAAAACATTTATTTTAACCCAACCTTTAAAATATAAAAATATACAAGGTGTTTTTGGTTAATCAAATAACTGGTTTGGAAAAAAACACTTGCTAAGTGTTTTAAATGCAGTATTAATCCACAAATTAGTTTTTGTTACTAACCATTAGTACATCATATAACTTATTTTAAAATTCAACAAAAGTTTTTTTTTTGTTAATTCAATTACAATAAAAATAATTGTGTTTTAGAATAGCTGACTTCATAAAAAAAAGTAAAGGTGAAAAATTTTTCTAAATACACACCATTGTATTGTACCATGGACAATTTTTTCTCACTAAAGGAAGCTATTTTTCATTTAAAAACAACCTACGAGTACTAAATTTCAAGTAAATACGTTTATTGGTTTTAAAGTTATTGTTGTTATTAACTAAAAGAATTTAATTTTTTTTAATTTTAACACCCTGTATCTCGAAAAGTAAATAAGTTTGACCCCTCATTAACTATATCGTTTTGTTCAATTTTTCGAGAAGTATCTACAGTCAAACGTTGTAAGTGTCATTTGGAAACACCCTGTATGTATGAAATATTAGATATTTAATAGAAAATATTAGATACTTACAATTTTGCCACAGACTGAACAGTAGATTTTTCCCATATCCATAGACAGCTCTTTATAAGGTTTAATCCAAGTTGAAGCACTGGTTGTTTTAGGCATTATAAAATCACAATCTTCCTTTTTGTTACGCACAACGAGTGTTTACGCTTTGAATATCAAAAAAAAAATGATTTACAAATCTGAGCATCAAATTAGAAATGTTTAGGTACCTAATTCAATAAACTGGGAGATTTTGGAAAATCCCTAAATTAGGAACAAAACTATTAGCCGTTTACCTGCTGTTAAGATACAATAAATTGTAGATAGATTTGGGGATTAGATCATAAAATGCAAATGAGCGAACCCTTAGCGATTATCCAATAACTGAATGCCTCAGTGACCGAGACTTTCTAAGAATGTTGAGGGCTACTTAAATTGATCTTCTTTGAAATTGTAAATGCTTTGTACCTGTAGAGATTACGTACTTAGATCATTTCTTGATTAAAATGACTACAAAATTTTATACAAGAATTGAAATAAATTGGTATGTTTAAAAATTTTTAAATACAGTATAAAAATCTGAACTTTTATGCACTTTATGCAAACTTTTATACAAATATGCCAAAATATGAAATATTTGCATAAAATATGCACAATATGCAAAATATGCAATATGCATATTTGCCGAAGTCTAATTATAATAAATTAAAATTATAATATACGATTCACTAGGAAATATCGGAGATCGAAGAGGTGCGGAAAGGCGCCCAAAATTATTCGCTTAAAGTCAGTGACGGCTAGTGATAATCTTGTACAAGGATTCGAGAATTAATTTGATTCGAGAATACATAAAAATAAATAGATACTTAACAAAAGCCTTCTTAAAATTAAACTCCATTGTTTTGAATTTTACCGCATATGAACCTTTCCATCACTTTTTCGTTAAAGTCAAAAATTTCTCCAGCTAAACATGGCAACAATAGAAACATGAAAATAAGAAATACAATTAATTGATTGTGCTACCATCTCTAATAAAAGCATTCTTCCCATTCGAGGTTCGCAGAATAATAATGAGTAACAACTCTCACAAAGCCCCACGATTATATTTAATCGATAGGAGAATCCTAAAACATCTATCCAGGAAATCAGTTCTCATGCTTACTATTGTTTATAATAGTGCAATACTTAAGTGATTTTCCAATCCAGTGAGAATATGCTTATATTATAATGATTAAAAAGCCAGGTAAATAACCTACAGAACCTTCTTAATATCGTCCAATAAGCTTGTTGCCCTTGATGTCCAAGATATTTAAAAGACTCCTGCTAAATAGAATAAGCGAAACTGTACCACTCGAGAAAATAATATCCGAACATCAGTTTTGTTTCATATTTAACAACCCAACAGTGTCATAGAATAGTAAATACAATCAAGAAAAGTTTGGAAGAAAAGACTCAGTATTTTTCGATATTCAGCAGGCTTTTGATAAAGTGTGGCACAACGGTTTGCTTTATAAATTAAAATCTTTACAGTCTAGCGATATGTACCTTATACTGAAGTCCTATATTAACGAACGTTCGTTCCAAGTAAAAATCAATAATGATTTCTCAACCTATCACTCAATCCAATCCGAAGTTCCTCAGGAAAGTGTCCTCGTCCTCGGTCCCTTCCTGTACCTATTCTTTACTGCTGACATACCTATTATGGATGACGTCACAGTGGCGACTTTTGCCCATGATACAGCTGTTTTAGTTTCAAACAAAGACACAGACATAGCATCTGAGAAGCTGCAAAATTACTTGCATATATTAGAGAATTGGTTGACAAAATGGAAAATTAATGTCAATAACGAAAAATCAGCCCAAATCAGATTTACAGCAAGAAGGCGCAATTTTCTACAAGTTAGTCTAAACAATGCCACCATTCCTAATAGAGACGTGAAATATTTTAAATTTTGACCTAAAGCTGACCTGGAAGCAACATATTAACGCCAAAAAAACTCAGCTCAATATAAAATTAAAACAAATGAATTGGTTACTTAGCAAAAAGTTACAACTCATTGTGACTTTGTGCCAAGTAGCCAAGTCATTGGAGAACAAAATCCTGCTTTACAAAGTCATACTAAAACCAATATAGACTTACGGCGAAGAACTCTGGGGCTGTAGCATGCCTTCATACAATACAAAAATTTTGCAGACTTTCCAATCAAAAACATTACGTATGATAGCTAGCGCCCCTTGGTATGTGAGCAATGCAATCACCCACAATGATCTAGCAGCACCAACCGTAAAATATGTCATATCACTTCACGCCAACAAGGCAAAATTCTTAATTCAACACACCACAGCCAAATTATTAGTGAATTATATCAGCCACCAATGGAGGAACGAAGACTGAAGAGGACTTGGCTAGAAAACCTGGTTACATAGGTATAAATGGAGAAATGTCGCTGGACGGTACCCAAATCAAGTCAATATTGTCATCACATTTACTAATTACTCAATGTAATGTTTATGAGTAGATTGTAAATATGCATTTAAAAATAAAAAATAAAAAAAATTAATTGATTGTAAACCATTTTTCTAGGGAGCAGGCGCCTCGTAGCGCTCACTCACCAGCCGCCATTGACATAAAACAATCGACCAACAAAACATCGATATAGTTATTTAAATCAGCGTTCACATGTTCATAATCTCATACTAAAATATTAACTGTCCTATGAATAGATAACACAAATGTGTGCCTTTTATAACTCTCAGTCTTAAAGCCTGCTAACACGAGAAGAGATCATTTCTTATTTAATAATATTTGATAAAGTTCTGTTAAACACTTCACAAAACATTAAAACTTTACCTCACTTATTTTCTCGGGGTTGCATTAAATTTTTAATGAACACATTTTCCACTTTGTCTGAAAAATGAGACAAACACGATTGCACATGACGGAAGACATATTAATCTCCTGTTTAAAGACAAACTGCGGTTATTAGCAAAAATGTACAACGAACAGCTACTGCTATTACTTAAGCTGCATTTTAACCGTTCCACCTAGGGCGAACAATTCGTTCTATTTTTTGTTATTTTACGAGAATTATTCTCTTATTTGTCTTAAATATGATGAATCGGTTTAGAGGCATGTAATTAAGTATACAGTTTCAAACTCCCATTAATGATTATCTACGAGAAAAGTTTTGTTTAAGTGGATTAGTTCTTGTATTAGTAATTAAGGGCTGTAAGAAGATACTATGTTCTTTCGTGATGTGTATAATAAGAACAAGTTAAATTAACAATGTTGATGACACGCTGTTATTTTGTTACGAGGTGGATTTAAATTACGAGGAGGATTGAAAAAAAAAATACAAGAGCTGTACAAGACATAGGATTTTGTCAAAATTGACACCGTCGACATACAGGACGATTCTTACCGGTGAAATTTTGCACTCATAAGATGGGTTACACTACTATGTAGCCTAAAATGTCTTTTAGCTCATTACTCTGTTGTTCTATCTACCCCAAGTGTGTAAATTCTCTTAGTTATTCGGGTTCTCACTTTGCATAATGAATTGGCAGCCACTATCCATCGCCATATTATAAATGTGTTAAAATATTAAACCGAACATTAACCCTTTCAGTACCGCTTTTTTTTCAGCAAACAAAAAATATTTTTTGCCTAAAATGTTCTTAACACAGTTCATATAACACTTTTTGGACATTAAGAAAAATATGAATATATACAAAAAATTATTATAGTTTCATTTGTACCCAAAACTACTTAACAAATCTAAAAAACTAGCGCATTTGAACATAAAAAAGCAATTTCAAGGTACAAATGGACATTGCACTTCTGAAATTTCCATCTTGATTTTCCTGTACAACCAGGGTTTTTGCGTAGCTGTGGGTGCTCTGGAAAATGTCCAATATTATCAAATTGCACCTCAGTAAAAGGTCTAACTTCAATGTTTTGGCGTTTTGCAGGTACTACTGAACTAAATGTATCGCTTGAAGGTCTTCTCCGTTTTCGGTTATTGAAAGAGTTGACTTTTATGAGAGCTTCACCAACTTTCATCCTAAAGTGCACAAGGTCCATGATATATTTTTGTGGAATTCCTAAAGTATGTATGTCTCGTTTATAGTCTAACCAAGAGTTTGTAGGGTCATGTCAACTGCATGAACGATTAGTCGAACAATCCACTTTCTGCAACGATTTTTTGTTCTGTAAAACGCAATAAGAGCATCTGTTTTATCTATGCCACTCATGGACTTATTATACTTTTGCATAACTTCCGTAACGTCAATAAAACATTTTGTTTTTTTATTCCAACGTTTTACAACATCTTCTGTAGTAACCCCAACGAAGTTGGATACCATTATCACTGGCTTGTTATCTAACCATCTGGTTACTACAATTCCATCAGAACAGATAATTTGTTGCGTTGATCCTCTCTCGTTTTTTGAAAAATCTTTGACATCATTTAGAGGTGTTTCACTTATGGTTTCCAAACGTGGACATTTTCAAAAGCAAACATGGACAAAATCATAAAAACCCAAAGAGCAATGAAAAGACAAATGTTGCACATAAGACTAATGGATAAAAAGAGAAACGAGTGGATAAGAAAGAAATCAAAAGTGAGGGATGTTAGACAAGAAGTTGCAAAATTGAAATGGAGATTTGCCGGACACAATATAAACGAAGCAGAGGAAGGCCTCAAATGAGATGGGCAGATGATATTAAGAAGCACGTGGGCTCTAGGTGGATGACTGTAGCGACAGACAGAGAAGAATGGAAAAGGATTGGGGAGGCCTATGTTCAAAGATGGACCGAAGAAGGCTAATTAGATATAATTGTCGTGTTACATATTGAACATTCTGTAACCATTCTATATATTTTTTTAGAGTGATGAAGTTATTATAGTTACCATCGTTTTCGCCCTGTTCATCATCATCCTCCTTTTTATTCTCATTATCCTCTTCCTCTTCCTTATTCTACCCTTCGTTTTGTTTTTCCAAGACATCATCTATCATATGACCAATTCTGTGTCTTACTTGTATTTCGTATTTCTTCTTCGCAGTCACTGTCATCACTAACACATCCTTCTATGTCGGACAATTTTTCTAGCTCTTCTAGCAGTTCCTTCTCCGTTAAATATTTTATTGGAGGCATTTTACTCTGAAAATAAAAATAACCCTTAGTCATTTTGGATACAATTGTGCCCATCGAATTTGAGGTACACTTCTATATTTGAAAAAAGTAAAATTTTAATAAAATATATTCACAATTAGTAAGAAATAACACTACTTTTAACATTGCACTGAAATATAAACCGCGATTGACTTTTATTCAAACTGATATTTGAAGAAACAAGTACACTTACTATTCACAACAATGCAATTGCCACCATGTTGCTTTTGACATTAATTTTCTTTTAGAATAAAACGATCCATGCACTATCTGGGTACAAAACGCGGAAGTATAGTACCTATAGAATATAAATTTCTTTAAACTGGTTTAAGTTACATATTCCTGTAGAATTATATATGCATTCAAATTAATGGGTACAATTATATTAAACATAACTGAAAGGGTTAAGCCAATTGCGTTTCGGTTAAGTAAATTTTCCGAAAGTTTTTAAACTGAGGATAAATGTGGGAACTAGCAACCTTAGAGACACAAACTCAACACAGAAAACTGAAATTTTTCTTTTAGCGAAACTAACAACAGACATTATGGTTACGTTACTCATTTTACATTGTAAAGGAATCTTTAATGTAACACTCTCTCACCCAGCGCTCCAAAAGTAAAATGACTGTAGGACCGAGCAACACTTCCAAAGCATTACTTTCATTTATCCACAGACTGTTAGCAAGGAGGCTCCCTGTCCTTTTTCTCTGCTACCCCTTTTTTAATGCCAAAAATAGCCGAACATTTCTTCCTTCCCCACTTGTTCGCCTCTTATCAAAACGTATTTTCTATAACTTCAACTTTTCTACTATTTTGTAATTTGAAAAAACCGTTTTCTCAGCCATCAGCTTAAGTCGTCAATTTCTCATGAAAAGTTTCAAAAAAAGAAAAAATAATCAGTTTTAATTTATAAAATCTAAAAAAAAATTTATTGTATAAAATATTTTATTTTCACATCGGCGCTCTCAAAATTTGGCTCGTCGGACAATTGCCCGGATTGCCCGTCGTGCGCTGTATATATCTACTGATAGTAAACGATCCGCAACATCTTTGAAATTGTATCTAATATAGCTATTACACAAACCGATAATAAATCGTCCAGGAGATTCATTTATACCCAAGTTTTCCTTTAAAATTCAGATGACAACACAACACAACTTTCTTTCCTGTCAATGGTGAAATTCCCACAGGGATTTCGACCTATAATGTATACGACACAGCTTGGGCGAAAGCAGAAACTTAATCTAAAAATATCCTAGCCGAAATTTGATACCGCCACCCCGAGTGTTTCGTTTGCCAAATCTAGGCCGCCACCAACAAAATGTCATAATACGAGTTAACCACTAAAAAGTTTAATGGGGCTATAGTTTTATTTTTCGAACATAAAGTTCGTGAACACGGTATGGCTGCGGATGTCATTAATTTATTTAGAATTAATGATTATTGTACTTTCTATTTATCCTTTTTCACAGTAAATACGAATTATTTATATTAACGTAAAATAAAATTAAATGAAATTATATTTGCCACTTTAAACAAAGCTTTCCGCATAACATAAAAATGCATTGATGTATCTCTCACTCTCTCTCTCTCTCTCTCCCTCTGGTGGTTTTCCCATTACTGAGGATCAATATTCCTAACAATTTATTCTTCATTGGTTTCTATCTTCAGCTGCTCTGATAGTTTCACAGAATAAGTTTCCAGCTAAATTCTTAATTGGGTCGGATCATCTAGTTGGTGATCGTCCTTTTGATCTTCCCTCCGGTGTTAGTCTGTTGAATAATGAGGAATCTGTCGACCACCATTATTTTTGTCTTAGCTTAATTAATTTTCAGATCAACTTTATTGCTTTCATACTCAACTCTTTCTTCTTCTTTGTGGCTCTATCGCCGTATCCTAAAAATACCATGGACAGCGAAAATCACAAATATAGATGTCCTTAAAAGAATAAACCAAGAACGCCAACTTTTCGAAACCATCAAGAAAAGGAAAACGGCGTATCTAGGTCACATCATGCGAAATGAAAAATACCAGTTCCTCCAACTTATAATCGAGGGTTAAATTGAAGGCAAGAGAGGAATGGAACGCAAGAAAATGTCCTGGCTCCGAAACATAAGGCAATGGACAGGGATTAACGACATACAATCTCTGATACATATTGCAAGAAATAGAGAATTAATGGAAAATGTGATCGCTAACATCCATTAGTGGATTTGCATCTAAAGAAGAAGAAGAAGAAGAAGTACTCAACTCTTTGCAGGAGATTAAACATTTCTTGCTCATTTGCTGCTATAAGTGTAGTGTCATCGGCAATCTTTTGGAGATTTTCCTACTAGCCAGTTACTCCACCGGCCCATCCATCTAAAGCCATCCTCATGACATGTTCACCATAAATGTTGAATAAATCAGGTGACAACACGCATCTTTGTCTAAAACTTTTATAGGCCTTAAATTGGTTTGAGAACTTCGGATCTAGTCGTAGTGTTGCTATATTGGAGTGATACAGGCTTTTAATAAGTATCACCAGGTGCATTGGTGTGCCCATTTCTATTAAAATGAAACACATTTATCTAGCTTACACAATCAAATGCCTTTTGGTAGTCAACGAAGCATATAATCATAGGTACTTAGAATTCTCTAGACTTTTTAATGAGTTGTCTTAGGTTCAGGATTTGTTCCCGTGTACCCTTAGGTACGTACGTACCGACAGTGTGCGGTAGTTTTCACATCTGGTAGTAGTTCCTTTTTGTGTAGCGGAATATAAATTGAGGTACACCAATCAGATGGCCATTTTCCTGAATTCCAAACAGCGACACAGATATAATGGATCATAATATGTAATCCTTTGTTACCTAGTAACTGTAGTATTTCAGTTGGTATTGAATCAATGTCTGGGGATTTATTTCTTTTTAGCGATTTAATTGCATCTTTGACTTCAGAGAGTAAGACAGTAGGCTCTCTTGGAAACTCAGAGAGCCGCTGGTACCTCATTATTTTTATATGGCTCACCACAGCAGTTTCGCCATGTTTCCAATATTTCGTCAATATCAGTCTTAAGATTACCTTCCTTATCTATTACAGACCGCGTTTGAGATTTAAATTCTCTGGTAAGGAGTTTGATCTTCTTAAATAAATCCCTCGGTTCACGTCCACAGTCATTGCTGCATAGTTCCGTCTTATTCGTTCTTTTTCTCAAGTGCATTTACCTACGGTAAGGTTGTTCCTCTTATGGAAGCTGAATTATACCCTTCAAATATCTGCTTTATTGAACTTCTTGAGTTGCTGGGAAAATCAGTTATTACAAACAAGTGACAATATAATATTTCTGTAAAAACTTTTGTAAAGTTCCACTAGCGAATCTACTATGGGGATGGTGGTACAATGATTACTATAAAAGAGTTTTCCAGAGTTATATGAAAATAACATTAGTTTTTGATAAGTCAGCATTACTCCTGAAGATAACACTCTGTGATGTACATAGCACATACCTCCTTAGCATGGTTTCTCCTATAGTAAGAAGTAGGGAGTACGTTTCTAGCGCCTCACGTGTCGGGCCTTGAACTAAAACATTTGGCGGCTGATTCATATAATGTATTCAGATATGTTTTAAATAATTTGTTACTAACTACTCATTTAAAAGTAATGAAAAATGGATGTAGCCATAAAATTACAAATAAAACTTATTCTATGCCAAAAATATATTTTCTCTGTCCGAAAATATAGTATACACTAAAGATAGCTTTATCTTTAGCGTCTAGCAAGTTTCATACTATGCAAGTCTTTATTTTTCCTGGATTTTTCGGGGGATTTTTCGAGTACAATATGTATTATTTTGTTGAGCTACCCCAGATTAAAAAATGAAGGATCTACGTACCAAAGAAGTCGAGATATTGCAAATTTTGTCGGCGCACTTCAATTTAAATTCCCATTCTAAAAAAACGGAGCTCGTACAGTTCTCCCCTTCACTTTTTTATGTAACTTTTTGTATAAATTACTATAAACATAAGGGTTTTTACAATTATCTCGTTTAATTATGTATGTATTTTAATTTGGAAACTCTATGTATGTATTTTTATTTTCTTCAAAATGTATAAGAAACGTTTTATAGGCAAAAATTAATTTTTTTACTTTTTAAGATTGTTAAAAAAAAAACAAAGCAAAATCAGCTGTACGTCTTATCATAGATTTTGATCAGCTACCCCTCATACCTTGTTAAATCTTCAAATATCTGTGTAAGGTTCTTCATCTTTTTTTCTTCCTTAACTAGGGTACTCGTACTATCCCTCGAATGAAGAGAAAGAATATTTAAGGTGTATTTTTGGGTTTTTTTTTTATTTGTATTTTTGTATAATCATTTATTGTTAGAAGTAATTAATTAGTTAACTTAAAATGTATATAGGGTAGGATCACCTATATGTGATTATGTAACTTCTGATACAAAGATACTACTACTTGCCGTTTGAGTAAGTAATCACAACAGTTATAATATCTTTATTTTTCAAGATTCGTTAAAGAGTCCATAGTTCAGGGATTATTTTCGTGACCCAACTTTAAAATTGTCCGGTCCAATTTAGGCAACCGTATTGTAAATTAAACCAGTCCCATTTAGTTGTCATCACGTGGTAAATACGGCAAATGAAGCACAAAATATTTAAGCAGTACTATTTCCGCTCTTCGTAATGGTTCTTATAGGCTTAATGAATGTGCAAGGTTGTTTAAACCTGAAGCTACACTAAAAAGACATCTCGAAGAGAAAAACAAACGGGCAAATAATGCATCTTAAAACATGGGCAGGTTTACTGTAATTAATGAAGAAGTTGAAGCAGAATTGGCTAAGCATATTTTGATTTCCCTCGAAGAGGGAAGGTTCGGGATTCGGGAAACAATTTGACATACACTTTCAACACAGATAAACGTACGGCAGGCAAGAAAGGCTGCTGAATTTAGCAAAGCACGAGTTGATAAGTTCTATGGACTTTTGCAAAGAATTTGTGAAGAGGAAAAATTGACCGCCACACGCATATTCAACGTCGATGAGACAGGCTGCTTAACCGTACAACGACAATGTCAGAAAATATTAGTCAAGAAGGGAAAACATCAAATTGGGAGCATTTCTAGTGAAGAGAGGGGGTAAATACTACTGAAGTTTGTTGTGTTAGTGCACAGGGCAGTTTGTACCACCCATGACAATTTTTAAGAGAATACGTTTTTAAGAGGAACTTTCATTAGGTGCTCCGCCTGGCAGCATTGACACTATTAGGGATACTGGATATATCAGTAGCGATCTTTTTGTGACATGGCTTAATGATTTTATTGAAACAGTTAAGCCAAGCCCTAAGGCCCCTGTTTTGTTATTGTTGGACGGCCACAGTACCCACAGTAAAACCCTGAAAGCTCTACAAATTGCCAGGGATAATGGAATTAGGTTATTGCAGTCATACCACATACAGACTTCAACCGTTGGATGTTGTATTCTTCAGGTTTCCGGGATAATTGTAGAGGCTTATGGGCTTGCTGCAACAGTAATAAATGTACAGAACGCTTTTCGTGCTAGTGGCATTTGGCCTATAGATGAAAATGTTTTTAATGAAACTGACTTTGCAGCTTCAATGATGTTTAATAGAGCATCAAACTCTAACCATGAATCCCAACATTCTCACCCAACGAAGAGAGCAGTGTCATTCCCTAAATACTATTTCAGTTCAGGATATTTCGCCGTTGCCCATAAAGAAATCAAAATTATCAAAAGTTTTCCGCACCCAGGACGCAGTTGAATTGACTTGTTCCCCGTACAAAAATGAACTTGAAGCACAAGCTGAGGCATCTAAAGTAAAATCGGTTAAAACTACTTCTTTAAAATTGTTAAAAATTGGTTGTTAAAAACAGGTAGCAAAATTAGGTGCAGCTAAATCTGACGTCTTTTCTTCCTCATCATTATCATTGTCTAGATACACGACAATTTTCTACAATATGGAGTGTTACAAAATTAGAATAGGTCAGTCAGGCGAACCGATTGACAATCGGCGTCTTTCCACGTCCGGGGTGGGAGATGTGAAATGGGCTACCGGGCTCAATGCGACAGGGAACCAGGTCGCAGGTGCACAAAGGACTACTGGAACACTAAATAAAATCTCTTTTCGGAAAACCAACAGATTTGGAACTTGGAATATACGAGGTTTGATCCAACATCCTGGAAAGTTACATATAATAGAGAGAGAAATGGCTGATTATCGAATTTCTATGCTTGGCATCAGTGAAACTCACTGGAAGGGTAAGGGGCATTTCCGAAGCGCCTCTGGCAATACCATTTATTTCTCAGGCCACCAAACAGAGAGCATCAATGGGGTTGCAATTATAATACCACCCACATTCCAGAACTACGTAAATGGATATGATGCAGTTAATGACAGAATTATACATCTGAGACTAAAGTGCTCAACATCCATCCTCCACATCATACAAATATATGCCCCGACAGCCACGGCAGAACAAGCAACACTAGAAGACTTTTATATGGCTCTCGAAGGTGTACTTGATAAAATACCAAACAAAGACATAGTGGTGATACTAGGCGACTTTAATGCCAAACTTGGAAGAACGAATCTAGATGACCACATGAAGATGATTGTAGGGCCATATGGTCTAGGAGATAGGAATGAGCGAGGAGACCGACTATTAGAATTCTGCAACCAAAGGAAATTCTCTGTAATGAACACGCATTTCAAGCATCATCCGCGTAGACTCTATACCTGGAAATCACCTGGAGATAGAACAAGAAATCAAATAGACTTTATTCTGATCAGTTCGAGATGGAAGTCTTCAATTACCAACGCAAAAACATTTCCAGGAGCAGAATGCGGAAGCGATCACCAGCTCTTGATGGCTGATTACAGAATACGTTTCAAGAACATACGCAAAGCTTCTCCCCGTTCTTTTAGGCTAACGGACCCCGAATTAGCTACCTTTAAAGAGAGAATTGAACCAGCACTAACCAGAATAGAGAACAATCAGGCAGAACAAAGTGTGGATGAAGCCTGGACAGATATTAAAGAAACCATCGTAACAACAGTGAACCAATGTCGCCAACCATCTATAAATAATAGCATTAAACCGTGGATCAGCAGAAACACGTGGAAAGTGATTGAACAAAGAAAGCAACTTAAAGTTGGCCCCTGTGATCAACAGACATATAAAGCTCTCTCCAGAGATATTCAACGAAGATGCCGAAAAGACAAACAAGAATACATCTCTGAAATCTGTCAAGAAATAGAAAATCACGGATATCGAAATGAAACCAAAGACCTCTTCCGGAAAGTGAAAATTCTTGCGAGAGAATTTAAACCCAAGAACTATGCAATAGAGGACAAACAGGGTATTATCATAAGTGATATCGACAGAGTGTTGGAAACATGGAAAAACTATTGTTCAGAGCTCTACAGGGAAGAACACGTAAATCTAGGCCACACTTCGGCCCTCGAAAACATCGCATACAACCCTGAACCTGAAATTCTGCTGTCCGAGATTGAAGAAGCTGTAACTCACCTCAAGAAGAATAAATCCCCTGGCTGCGATGATATCACGGGAGAGCTCCTTCAGAACATGGGACACAAAGGATGTTACATAATGTGGAAACTTTGTAATAAAATTTGGAGATGCGGAAAGTGGCCCAGAGAATGGCGCACATCATTGTGCATACCAATCCAAAAAAAAGGAACAACTACAAAGTGTAGTAATTATCGTACCATCTCACTGATTTCCCATCCAAGCAAAATATTACTAAGAATCATTAAACGCCGTTTGCAACAATACTTAGACAAACAAATTCCCCAAGAACAAGCAGGCTTTGTCAAAGGGAAGGGTACGAGAGAGCAAATCCTTAATATGCGGCAGCTCATAGAAAAGGCCCGCGAATTTAAAATTCCAATAATAATCTGTTTTCTAGACTACCAAAAGGCATTTGATTGTGTGAAGTGGGAAGTTCTCTGGACAGTTCTTCATGAGATGGGAGTTCCAGATCATTTGGCAATATTAATTAAAAACTTATACGAAGATAACTCAGTTAAAATAAGAATTGAAAACCAGCAATCTGATACCTTCAAAACCAGCAGAGGTGTACGACAAGGGTGCATACTATCTCCAGACCTGTTCAATTTATATGGAGAATACATAATGAGGAACGCACTCGATGGATGGAGAGGCGGCATCTCCATTGCAGGAAAAAAGATCTCAAACTTAAGATTCGCAGACGATACAACACTGATAGCAACATCTGAAGAGGAGATGTCGAGACTGATAAAGAGAGTAGAAACCGAAAGCAACAAGTGTGGGCTCAAGATTAATAATCAGAAAACAAAAATCATGATTGTGGACCACGCGAATATCCTCCAAACAACAGGCGCCCTAAATCAATTCGAGAAAGTAGACGAGTTCACGTATCTAGGATCTTCCTTAAGCAATGCAGCCTCCTCCCATACGGAAATTCGCAGAAGAATAGGGATGGCTAAGAACGCGATGAGTCGACTGTCAAAAATATGGAAGGACCGCTCTTTATCCAAAAAACTCAAAATGAGACTGGTACGGACACTCATTTTTTCAATCTTCAGTTACGCTGCCGAAACATGGACAATAAAATCAGAGGATAGGAAAAGGATTGACGCATTCGAAATGTGGTGCTGGAGACGAATGCTACGCGTCTCGTGGACGGAGCACAGATCCAATTAGTCGATTCTCGAAGAGCTAAACATTCAGACCAGACTCTCCTCTCAGTGTCTTGCAAATGTTTTAAAGTTTTTTGGCCACATTGCGAGAAGAGACAATGACAACTTAGAAAGATTAATTGTATGCGGAAACGTAGAAGGACGTAGAGGCAGAGGACGCTCACCTATCCGATGGTCAGATCAAGTACAGAAAGCCACTGGAGAGACGTTTTCCGAGTCCATGAGAGCAGCCCAAAATCGCAAGAGATGGAGAGAATTGACAGCCCGCATTGTAGGAAATCACGATCCTCAGCAATGAGGAAACGACAAGAGAGAGAGAGAGAGAGATACACGACGCCATCTAAAGTTAGATCTAAAGTTTGCTCAGTTATACCATGGTCATGGTCCAAAACCTTTTTCTAACAGGCATTTAAAGTTCTTGGTCTTATTTGAGAAGAAGCAGATGCAACATGAGTCAAACAATAAAACATAGAAAATTGCTTCCACACATCTTTTACTGTTAAGAGCTCATTTTCTAGTTTACTCACAATAGATTTGGATGTTGCATTTATGTAATATTTTTTAAACGTAACAATTATGCCTTGATCTAATGGCTAAATAAGGCTTGTTGTACTGAGCAGAAGAAATATTATTTGAACATTTGGATGTTCTAAGTGCGAATGACCTGCTGCATTGTCAATAATTAATAAAACTTTAAAATCGAGAGATTTTTCATACATATAGGCTTCTACTTGTGGCACGAAGCAATTATTAAACCATTCTGTAAAAATAGCTGTTGTCACTCAGGCTTTCTTGTTAGCCATCCAATGCACTGGCAGTTGTTTTAAATCTTTGCCTTTCAAAGCACGTGGTCTGAGAGATTGATTTATTAAGAGCGGTTTCAACATCCATTCATCCATCCATCCATGTCCACTTACAGTTTTTTCATCCTTTGCGATGTAAGTATGGTTAGGCATTTTTTTCAATACAGTCCCGTTTCATCAGCGTTAAATACTTGATCGGTACAATAGTCTCCATCTTCAATAATTTTCGCTAGCTCCTGTGGAAATATTTTTGCTGCTGCTTCATCTGCTATAGCACTCTCTCCTGTAATCTTAATATTATGAAGTGCATTTCTTTTTACAAACCCGGTTAACCATCCTTTGCTAGCTGAAAATTCTTTACCAGCTTGGGAAGTGGAAGTTGGTGACTCTGACTGTTTCATTAACTCATAAAACGGAAGAGCTTTTGCTGGATTAATTAACCACTTACAGGAATTTTTCTTTGAATTAGTTCCTGAATCCAAATTGCAATGGCTCTTTCTGTTCTTTCTAATAATACATCCCTTGAGTAAGGTGAAAATGTGGAGCTTAATTTTGTACCAGAAATTATAGATTTTCTTATAGCAACTTCATTCGTTTTAATTGCTCTAACAGTTGATTCTCCCAAATTAAAATGTTTTCCAATTGCCGTAGATCCTTTTCTTTTTCCTAAGTGATTGTAATTGATGAAAATTGCAATTTTCGTTTCCAACGAAACTGATTGTCTTTGATGTTTTTTTTTCTAGATTGGGCCAACTAAAATATTAAAAAAGAGAAAGAGAGAGAAACCACCGCTAACAGAAAAATTATTTTAAACATTAACAGGTTATACCTTTCAATACGAAACTCGCAATGATGTAATAGGGACATCATATAACAAGGGAATTCCCGAATTGCAAACGCTCACTTTACTGACATCTGGATATGAATAGTTAATATTTAATGATAATAGTTAATAATAGTTAATAAAATACAAACCGAACAACTTTAAAATCGCATAAAAATAATCCGCCTAAAAAGAGACTTGACTGTAAATATATTTACTTAAAACAACTATAATTAAAATTCATCAAAAGTCTTTCTTCTTTTATGTAATTTCCAATCAATAAATTACATTACTATGCAGTAGTTAAGTTCAAGGCTCAAGTTTCAGCACTCGTTTTGCCAAAAGAACATTATTTATCGACCCAAACAAGATTTCTTTTCCTCTGTGTTGATTTAAATCGGTCAACGCAAGCTTTAGCTATAAAATGGTCACACCATGCATGTTTCAAATTGTTGATTACCAAACACTGGTAATAAAAACGGAAGGGTTAGCTTGTCGCAATATTTTTAACGGACACCTCGGCACTCCTCAAAAAAATCAATTCCTACAATCGACGTTGGCGATAAAAACCTACGGAAAAGCGTTTATTTTTCCTTTTAAAAATGGAAAAACTATAATTTATTGCAAACTACATATAATAAAAAAGTTTTTCCAACTTACATGGTGTAGACAATCAGTCATAATTTTTTTCACCTGTGTTATTGTGATATTTATCCCTTGTATTATTAAAAACACTCGTGAATTTGAACAATTTTTAGATTACTGTTATTGAAAACACTTAACGAAGTTCAATATAGGTACTTTTATTCTGATGTTCAAATTTCATTTAAGGATAGAAGTGTTTCGATGATGATTTACGCAGCAGAAGCGTATCTTTTAAGAATTAGGGACACTTTTATTCTTTTTAAGTAGTCTTGTCATCTTTACTGTGGTCCATAGTAAGTGGTTGACGATCTTTTATCATTTATATTAACAAGGGCTCAAAAGGGAAGATTTCTTGTTCTGGGCTATGCATACTACTGAGTAATAGAGGTTAGGTTATGTTTTAAAGAAGTATTATTAGTATATAATAATAAAACGACAAATACTACATTCACAGATAGCATGAAATTAACCGTTCAACCTCCTATCATTAATATTCCTCTTTGTTATGTGCCATCTTCACTACCAAAGTTTTTTATCATCGTGGTAATTCTGACCTTGGAGGCAGCTGCTCGGAGCAGTTAAATAGAACTGCAAGCGAACCATTCCTTACGGTTACTCAACCAAGACATTCTTTTCGTTTCTATGCTGCACTTACCACCAATCTGTCCAGGTATAATATCTTGTAGCAGTAAATATTTATCTTCACGTATAACATGTCCTAGAATTTTATCATTATAATAGTCAATATCACCTGGATTCCAGGATATTTTCAATATCCTTCATCGGATAGTAATGGGACTGTTTCGTTCCCAAGTACTCTTTTACTTAATTCTTCCCAGTAGACATTTAATAATGTTGGAGTCAACAAACAGCCCTTTTGGACACCTCTTTTGATCTTTATTTTATTTTATAAAGAGCAATTGATTCGCACTGCACCTTCCTGTTCATAGTAAATATTGTTTATTACTCGGATGCCTCTTGTATATATGTTTTATTTTTAAGTAATTGTATCAATGCCTTATGTTGTACTGTATAAAATGCTTTGTTCTTCTTCTTCTTATACGACATGGTCCTAACTATTCGATCATCTAGCTTTTATCTTGTTGATGTCTAGCTGTTAGATCACCTTTTCGGCGCTCTTCCTAGTGGTCTTTTTATATTGGGTTTATGTGATTTTACCTATTTCGTGATTTTTGTTGTGTCCATTCTGTCAACATGATTTCTTCATTTGCAGCGTCATGCTCGTATTTATCTCACCACATCCTGGATTCCAGTTTCTCTTAATACATCCTTATTCCTTATTGTATCTCTTAGAGAAATTTCTCTTATAGTTCTTAACATTTTCATTTTTGTAGTTCTCACCAATCTTTTTTTGAGCAAAGTTTTAGCTCTTGTTTTCGCTGTGTATGTAAGAACCGTCCTTAAACATGCTTTGTATAAGGATAAAAATTTTGATCTATAGTCTCATATATTTGTTCCTTCATATAATATATCCTGTATATCTGCATCATCCGCATAGAAGAGAAAGAGATTCGGACTGAGAATATCCCCCTGCCTGATTCATGCCGGCGATATGTTTATTTCTACGGTCAGTCCATGTTCCGCTTTTATTCTTGTTTTATTGCTACTTATAATTCCCTTGATTCTTGCTATTAACGTTTTTCTGCGACATGATTTGGATTACGTCGTTTAGTTAGACATTATCAGCCGCATTTGTGAGATCAACAAAGCACAGGAAAAGAAGTTTGTTAAACTCTATAGACTTCTCTATAATTGTCGTAATATAAAAAATCACGTCGGTTGTAGATCTATGGGTCCTGATTCCTTATGCTTTCTCTGATATGCCTTCTTGTTCTTCTCATTGCGCCGTCTCAAGGTTGGCGATCCAAATGGCAATTGTAGTTTTGGAAACTGCTGCGCGAAAGATCTCTGCGGATGAGCGGTCGAACTATCTCCTCAGGTCTTTCAGCCACGAGTTCTGGCGTCTTCCTAGTATGCCTAGGCTGTTAATTAACTCATGTAATAGGATTTTTGTTTGCAATTTTAATACAAACTGGTGCAGCATTATTTCTCTGTAAATATGTGGTTAGGTTTTTAGTCCTTTCTTGTTTATTGGTATTGGTATGCTTGTTTTCTATTCCTCTGGTATGGTACCTTCTTCTTCTTGTAGTTCCTTCTCCTATCGGAGGTTGCCTATCATCACAGCTATACGTACCTTATTGGCGGCTGCTCTAACAAGATCTACTGAGCTGCAACTATACCACTCTCTTAGGTTTCTCAGCCAGGAAATCCTTCGTCTTCCTATGGATGATTTTACCTTGCATTATGAGCCTTAATATCTCATATTTCGCACCTCTGGTAATGTGGCCTAAACATTCCAGCTTTCTTGTTTTGATGTGCTTTATGACCTCGCAATCCTTTTGTAGCCTTTTTAACACTTCTGCATTGGTAACTCGTTGGGTCCATGGTATTTTCAAAATCCTTCTATAGCACCACATCTCAAATGATTCCAACTTCTTTATATTATCCACTTTTAGTGTCCAGCTTTCCATTCCATACAACAAAGTCGAGAACACGTAGCATATCAAGGCTCTTATCATCAGATCCAGAGGAAGGTCTCGATTGACAAACATTGTTTTCATTTTTATAAATGCTTGTCTTGCAATTTCAGTGCGTGTCCTTATTTCTCTACCTTGGTCATTGTTTTCACTTACCCAGGTTCATGGTAATTTATCTTCTTTTTTCCTCTTGCATGTTCCATATCTTCTTTTGACCGTAAATTCGTGAATTCAAAAGTAAAAAAATATTTTACGACCGGCTGTTAAAACCTTTTAGTAAGAATAGAACATGCAGGAGTCGATTCAACTAGTTTGTTTTGTACTAACTGATCGGCGCCAGAAATAAATTTTTCTTATAATAGATATGGAAGTATTAACTCATAATGTTTGTTATAAAGCTTCACTAAATTAACTGACAACTAGAGTTTGGCGATTCAAATATTGTATAAATAATATATACAAGAAATACAGGTGTGAAAAATAATCGAGGTAATACAATTTGAGATATTTATGAGATTAAACACGTTTAAAAAGACAGTTATGTCATCGAATGCCATAGTTTGTGGACTAGTGCGCATTTCGATGCGCATCGCCCCGCCTCGAATTTTCCCATTGGCTCTTGACCTGGAAATCCCTATTTATCGCTCGAACGGCACATATAAATATTGGCGATTTTCCGGTCAGCCAGGTCAGTCCCTCACGGGCCCTCCGGGAGCTTAGTGCTCTTGGGGCGCTGCTTCCTGCTGTTCCAATTATACTCTGATGCTTTATTTCGACTTGGTGTACCTTTGTCATGTAAGAAATATCTTGTCTTTTTCAAGACAAACCATCAGAAGATAAATATTTACAAGTCCATACCCAGTAAATGGACTTGGGTAGAGGAGCTCTTGACTGCGATATTCGAAGCCCTCTACAGAGCACCCGGAGATAACAGAAGGTGTATAGACCCGTATTTGTTCCCCCGAGGTGACAGTTAACGAAACCTTGACCTTTTTGACCTCGACATTTATCGAACTAAAATTATTTGCGGCCTTTTTTTGACTGGCCACTAGTCCATATTCTCCTGTTCTTAAATGTATGTAAACATGTGAGTTTGATTAACTACGTTACATCACGTGAACCTAGTGATCTTGCAGTGGGATCTTAGACTATTAGATTAAGATAAAAAACATCTAATAAAAGTGAATAGGGAAGAGAAATTTCTAATAGAAATCGTATATAAAGTTTATTTTCTTAAATGAATAATTTTTCTACAGAAATATTTAAACGTGTTCTTATAACAAACTTTTATTTATCACTCCACCAAATCTCTAACATCTTCACATATATCGAATCTTAAATCACAACTTTTCAGATTGCCTTTGTCCAGATTGCTTAATCTACCATATACATATTCCAAACTTTACAAAAAATCTTTCAAAGAAGTGCCGGACTCTTAAGAATGATGGATCGACCTAATCTGATGTTTTCATTCTGGTCGTGTATCACTTTCACAAAAAGGGACCAATATTTAGTTTTATGTATCGTTATGTTGAGCAAATATTGGTCTTGTCTGTGGGAAATCGGTAACTTCCGGTTGTTGTTTAGAAAATAACATATTTTTGTACAAAAATAACAAAAGTAGTTGATTATAATAGTAATTACCAATATTGAATAAAAAAATAATTTGTTATGCAATTTTTTTTGGTTTTTATCTTATTGCGGAGTTTTTCTTAGGCCATCAATTGTGTTTTTTGTCGGTATAATATCTGTTGTTACCGCTTTTACTAAATGTCTGTACGTTTTTTTTATACATTAGTCTGTTTGATTACGGATTGATGACGGACTACTCGTTCAGGTGTACCTGAAATAGGGGAGAACGGGGCTTGTTATTTGGCTACGTGATCCTAAAGAGCGGCTGCTACTTTATAGAGACTCTCAGTTATGCCAGTGCAACAGGGCGAAGTGCACTTGTTCGATTAAAAATACATTAAGATAAAGTAACTTTTAACATTCACAGTATGATTGTAATATCTGTATTGGTAATCTGAAAATGAAAATGATATTACATATTTTTAATTTTGAACTATTTAATATACTAGACAATTATTAGAACTGTTTATTTATTTACACTTTAGCTTAAAAATTAGAAACAATTTTAAAAATACGACTGGGGCTAGTCACCGCAATATTTCGGGGCATGTTGGCGCATACAGCAACATTGTATTTTGTATACTTTATGTTCCGGAAAGAAGTTTAAGAAGATTTTTCCTAAAAGTAAGTCAACATGACTTGGGGTCTGCTGAGATGCCAAGAACCCATTATAAGTTATTCTAAACCACAGCAAGTAAAAAATCTCTTTTTGTATAAGTATACATCTTAATTTTCACGTGGATTAATTCATTTCGGGTGTTCACTGACATACAAGAAATCCTGCTAGCCTCTTATCTTCTTATTGCTGGCAAAGACTGGTTCACTTGTTTTACGAAATGACACAGAACATTATCGATACGAAAACCAGAAGCCACAAGTTTGGTAAGAGCTATAAGTTTGAATAAAATTAATATCAACAATTTTTTTTGAAACCTGAGCACCGTTTCAAATCGTCTCAAATTTAATTTCAACAATACATAATATCGATGAAACTGGAATTACTACAGTTCAAAAACCGGATAGAATTGCAGCCAGAAGAGGATTTAAATAAATTGGACGAATTATCTCCCAAGAAAGAGGCTCAACTTTGGCCGTTGCAGTTTTAGCTTTAGGAAAAAGCATACCTCCATATTTAATATTTCCTAAATTTCATTTTAATTTTAAATGCAAATCCTTCGGGGTGAATAGCAGCAGCACATTTTTTAGAATAGCGTAAACATTTTGTTAAGCATGTTAAGTGTTCCCAGAAAAAATTTGTTCTGCTATTGCTAGATAACCATGACTCTCACTTGTCCATTGATGCTTTAGATTTCCTAAAACAATATGTCGTGACAGTATTGTCTTTTTCTCAATACTGTTCACATAAATTGCAGCCATTGGAGAGGTCGGTTTACGGACCTCTCAAAATATATGTCAACTCGGCCTGTGATTCCTGGATTACAAATCCGTCCAAAAGGCAATATAGACAGATACTCTTCTCAAAGAAGCTCTTAGATAAGAGCAATTCGAGAAGATTCCATCAAGAAAAAAATTATTTCAAGCAAACAAAAGCAAACAAGTTCCAAAAAAAAGTCTTAGCTTACAAATATCATCAAATGTCTGCTGATTCTACAAACAACGAAGACTTTTCTTGCCTTTTCCGTTTTGACCCCTTTAAAAACAGTTACCCTGGTGTAAACTTGATCCAGCGTGTTACGTGTCATCAATACAACAGAATGCGCTGAGTAAGTTAACAGTGATTTTTCATGTATTCTTTGTTTAAATAAGGACGATATTTAGGAATAGATAATGATAAATAACTTGGTGTTTATTAAATAATATCTTCTTTTTGTATTTTTTATTAAAAAATAAAAATAGTTTAAAATTAGTCTATTAAATTAATAAAAAGAGTTTGCGGCAACGTGTTCCGACCCTGCGGCAACCTGCCCCGAAACGAGGTGGCACTGTGACACTCCAGCCTCCGTCAGGTCAGACAGGACTTGTCCTATTCGAACTCTGAAGGTCCGGTTGCTCGAGTACGAAGATATTTGTCTCATCATTGTCCCATTTTATGCATAGCATCTCATTTTGTAAATTAGCCCTTTATGCCAGACTCTATCAAAAGCTTTGCTTGCATCCAGGAAGGCTGCCCCTGTGTATTGTTTGTCATTTAATCCAGCTGCTATGTACTCTATTAGTCTGAGTACTTGTAGTTTGCTGAAGGGTTCTGACCAGAAATCAAACTGCGCCTCTGGTATTATTCCTAGCCTATCTATTTCTGTTTGGAGTCTGCCGAGGATGACTATCTCTACGATCTTGCTGATGGCTGGAAGTAAGCTTATCGGTCTGTAGTTTTGCGGGAACGTGCTGTTCTTTTCTGGCTTTAGTATCATAATGGCTTGGATAACATCGCATTGACTATGTTTGTTAGAAATACTATGGCTCTCGCCGATAAGTGTGTCAGAGCCCTATTTCTAATCTGGTCTGGTCCAGGTGCTTTCCTTGGCGAATTGTTTTTGATTAGTTCATATATCTCCTCCGATGATGTTGGAGGGATGATTTCATTTGGTCTATATCTTCATCTGGGTTTAATATCCTATCTGAGAGTAGGACTACGTTTTATACCGTGTCTTTCGTTATATATAACTATTGCTATTTCATTTGTGTGTTTTAGATTATCTATTTCTACGAAGTATACAATATGATGTTTGGACGTTTACAAAGGAAAATATGGAAAAAATAGTAAAGACCCAAAGAGCCATGGAAAGGCAAATGCTGAACATCAGGCTATCAGATAAGAAAAGAAATACTTGAATCCGCAACAAAACAAAAGTGACCGATATATTAACGCAGATAGCAAAACTTAAGTGGAAGTTTGCTGGACATACCATAAGACAGAATTACGACAGATGGAATAAGATGATTAAACACTGGAGACCATATAGTTACAAACGAAAAAGAGGAAGGCCACAAATGAGATGGTCAGATGACTTGAAGAAACACGCAGGCCCGAAGTGGATACAAACTGCCTACAATAGAGAGATGTGGAAGAAGGAAGAGGAGGCCTATGTCCAAAATTGGACAGCAAGGGCTGTATACATAGATAGAGATCGCTCGTACATGTTTCTCCCGATAGAAAATTTATATATGATTCTAAAACAACTTAAAAAAAATTTGGTACAATAAGTACGGCTACAACCGCTAAAGTATTAACTGTCAGCAAAATAAAGTTTGGTTACGCATTACTTGATCCTTGTAAAGTTTGAAACAAAACGAACGACTAGTCGACATCTTCAACTAGACCACTCAAAGTAGAGGAATTCATTCAATGATCTATTCAGATAACTTGTTCAATTGAACATCCACAAAAAACCATTTACGGTTTTTTGTTATCGTTCGTCAGAAAAACGGGAAAATACAAGTAAAGACATCCATTTGTTTGTTTGTTTATGTTTTTCCTTAATGTGTATACCTAATCTCCCTGTAGGTCAAGAAATGAAGCAATAAAAAGCTCTAAATCTAACAATTTTCCTCAGCAATATGAATTAATCTTCTTATTTAAGAATCAAATAAGAAAAAAACGTTATCACTAATAAGACATAAAATATAATTCAAACAAATTAAACAAGTTTTGATCAAACACCAACAAAAAACAAAAAAAATCTGAGTGTCCGGTTAATTTTGCACCCCAGTGTTGTATTTTTACTTAATGTATTGTGTCTGTAACCCAACGATATATTTTTCATAAAAAATCCTTGTGTTGGATCCTTGTCTATAATTTTAAATTATAATTTTATATTATAATATAATATATAAATAACACGCCTTGAAGGCAAGTTCGTTTTTTATTGGTTTACCGTTTTATCAAATAATATTTCAGCTTTACTCACACACCTACAAAAAACAATACATTCAGCAGCTATTCGTTAGTCATAACACAGTCGTACCCAAGATTATTTATTCACCAATAAAAATGTAAGAACTTAAAACTAGTTTTAATGACAAGGTGAGTAAAAAACTTGCCCCAAATTTATTTCACTAATAGCAAGTTTTGGGTGTTATCGATTTATATTTATTGGTTTTGATTTGGACGAATCACATTGGCTTATTTTGAAATAACTTTCTTTTTAATAGGAAATTAGAAATTTTTGTCAATTTGGAGGGCTACTGTTATATGAAAATAAAACAAAACAATGTGATGTTTGTTGAAGTAGTTATGTTAAGAAAATATTTAAATTTTTACAAATGCGTCACACGTAACTACGAGTATGTGTTTTTTAAGTAAGTACCGTTTTGGAATTAAAAAAAGACGTGCAAAGATATGGCAATAATTTTATTTTTACATGAAAGCCTGTACCTTAATCTACTTTTCTACATAATTTCCGTGAATATTGAGGCACTTGTCATAACGTGGCACCAGTTTTTGAATACCCTCCTGATAAAATTCTGCCGCCTGACTTGTTAACCACTGCATCACAAATGTTTTGACTTCGTTATCGTCTTGAAGACGCTGACCGCCCAGGTGTTTCTTCAAGTGCTGGAACAAATGGTAGTCGCTGGGCGCCAGATCACGGCTGTATGGAGGATGATCTAGAGTTTCCCATTTAAACGATTTGATGAGATCTTTGGTCTGATTAGCCACATGTGGACGGGCATTGTCATGCAGCAAAACGATACCCTTACTCAACTTGCCACGTCTTTTGTTCTGGATTGCACGACGCAGATTTTTCGATGTCTCACAATAAGACGCTGTATTGATTGTTTCATTACGAGGCAGAAACTCCACTAGCAATACTCCTTTTCTGTCCCAAAAAACTGTGCACATGATTTTCCGGGCAGAAATTGTTTGCTTAAACTTCACTCTTTTGGGTGATGATGAATGTCCCCATTCCATGGATTGTTGTTTCGATTCTGGTGTGACGTAGGCCACCCACGTTTCGTCACCAGTAACAATTTGGTCTAAAAAATCTTCACCTTCACTGTGGTACCGCTCAAGGAAAGTCAATGCACTGCCAAAACGTTGGGTTTTGTGCAAATCCGTCAACATTTTTGGAACCCAACGTGAACACAATTTCCGGTAATTCAAGTTCTCGGTAACCATGCGATACAAAACACTACGAGAATACTGAGGAAAGCAGTCGGACAATGATGAAATTGAAAAGCGTCTGTTTTCTCTCACCTTTTCGTCCACTTTCTGCACCAAATTTTCATTAACGACCGAAGGACGCCCACTCCGTTCTTCATCATGCACATTTGTGCGGCCATCTTTAAATGCTCTCACCCATTTCCTTACCATTCCATCACTCATAATGTTTTGTCCGTAAACTTCAACGATCTCACGATGAATATCGATCGGTTTTACGCCTTTAGCACTAAGAAATCGTATAACAGCCCGTACTTCACAATCATACATAAATGCGTCACTCGTACATAACCTAGAGCTAATTACATCTACTGTTGAACTTGTGATTTCTTAAACGTTTTTTTTTATTAAATTGTTTATTTACGATCTACTCGGTACATTCTGAGTATTAAATACATTGTGGTTGATTCACCTTGATTTGCCAGAACCTGATCTTCTGGCCATTGTCGCTTCAGTCTTCTAATTCTTGCTGGAGCATTGACAAGGGCGTTGATTAGTTCATTATCATGGTAAGTTTTTATTTCTGTATTTTGCTACATATTCATTCTTGTATACTATCTTTTATGTACGGTATTCTCAGGTGTATTCTACAGTTTGATTGGATGTATACCAAGGAGCATATTATGCCACAATTCTCAGCATTTTGGACTGATATGTTTGTAAGATGCCGTAAGATGTGTTATGACACATGCACATTGCATGTGCATTTGAAGATTTTGCATATCCCAGAATTCTATGCCGTATGTCTAGATGGGTTTCAGTACCGTTTTATGCACTATCAGCTTGTTCTCTGGTGTTCATTTTGAGTTTTTGCCAATGAGCCAGTTCATTTGTTGGATTTTGATATTTAGGGGAGACGGGTATAAGGACACATTTTTTAGGCAATGTACTCTAGCGGAATGAATCTTCGAAAAAATCTGCGTTTAGAGTTCTGTTGCCTGTGTACATTTGTCTATAAAATTTGATAGTTATTTAGAGTAAAGTAAAAATAGTAACTTGAAAATTTTCAGAAATATGCAATACTGAATTTGTTTCAATGTGTACCACCGGTGGTACAGTTTGAAACACAAGGTAGTTCACAATGAAGCGTGTTAAGAACAATGAATAAATATAAAAAATATTTATTATTTCTTCAAGTTACCAAACAATAAAATTGTTTAACTCCAAACCAAATCTATAATAGCAAGATAGTCGTTTGTTTTCTGTCTATATAGGTGCTGGAAATAACATAACAAAATCAGATTTCAAACCCATATGAATATCAGGAATATCTGAAAAGTTAAATAAATTTTATGAATTTTAACCTTTCGTACTCCTTAAATATAAAATTTAAAATTCATGAAAGTTCACAATTTCCAAAATTTTAGCTACATAATGGATGTTCTTCTCAAATTTCATAACACAAAAGAGTCTTTTAAAATTTCAGTATTTTCAGCAATTGCGTAAGAAGTTCAGTATTTTATTACTGCATCATAGGAGAACTTAATTCATCATCTAAAGAGTCAGCCGGCTTGGTCTTTTTTCTGGGAGGGTCCTTTTGACAGCCTTTTTGGGCTTAAAGCTTCACAAATATTTCGTTTCGCTTTCTTGACTGCTGTTGTTGTGGGGGTTTTCTTAATTTCCTTTTTATAAGAAAGGTGTTTAATTGTTGTTGTACTAGTTAAAATGAGACTTTTCTTTGATTTCTGTCTACGATTTGAATTTTTTCTGTATGCGGCCTTAGGAAAACCCCGTATGTCGAATGAGGTAATAAAAGGACTTTTTGACGTCGAAGGTATTTTAAGAGTTGAGTTCGGTTCAGATTCTTGTGTTGTATTAGATGAAGTAGAAGCTATATTAATTAAAGATGAAGATCCAGATGCATTTTATTCGTGATTCCTAATTCCGGATCACGTAAATATTTTAAAAATATTTTCATTTTATTAAAGTTACATATAGCCCCACCTCTTGTTTCTTCTGATTCTTCACTCAAAAAGTTTTCTGAAAGCCACTTAACATTTTCTTTATTAAATCGATATAATACTTTAAAGTCACGATCACACGTACTTCTTGGTTTATAATATCTTTTTAAACGCAAATTAAACATGAACTTAGCCATAGCTTTGCCACGATGAAACTGAAGTCTGGTAAATATTAGACTCCAAATTTATGGAGTAGATTCTCATCCTAAAGAGCATAAAGATATTTTTATTCGTACCAAAAATGAGAACATTCTCACAACAAACTGTACATAAGAGTACCTACTCAAGCCGGATATCTACTTCTGTTTTTTATTCATACCACATAGAGCATTTATTACAAAATTTGGAGTATAAACTAAATTTTCATTTTTATTCATAATCCCCAATGAATCCCAAATATTGAAGTGTGCCGATACATCGGAAGTTGAATGTCGATATGAAAATATTGATAGAATTTTAAAATTCAACGGTATATTTACTGTATCGATACATCATTACTTTTTATAAAGTTAAGTAGTTTCTGGCTACGTGGGAATGCAGCATAAAACCAAAAAAGACGTTTTCTTACTTATCAGAAATCACTATAATCTTATTTCAATTAACTTATTTAAGATTAATTAAATATTGAGTTAATTTTATAAAAAGATACTTCGTAACTCGAATAAAATAGGTTCCAATAAAACAGGTGGATTCCATTTTACATACATTATCCCACTTAGAAAAACACAGGAATTAAAACAATATACTCTGTCATTTATTTCAGGGAGAATTTTGTTTAGCTCATTAATTAAGTACTTAGTTCTAAATATAAATCATCGACATGGAGAATTTGG
This sequence comes from Diabrotica undecimpunctata, assembly GCF_040954645.1. Lineage (NCBI taxonomy): Eukaryota > Metazoa > Arthropoda > Insecta > Coleoptera > Chrysomelidae > Diabrotica > Diabrotica undecimpunctata. Next base: position 16,148,653 of record NC_092803.1, on the reverse strand, counting down.
TCCAGACCCGCACCAGAGTGTACATCAGTTCGACGATGGACGTAAAATCGAGAGTTCGGAATTGGTGGAAGAAACTGCGGTTGAAAAATGTGTTTCAGCACCTCGGGTTGCTGCTGATCCTGATGGTGTATACGTTGGCAGGAGGACTGGTGAGTGACAATCTATCATAGTTAATATATAATAGCATTAAGTCAATAAATGTGATTTGATTTATTTTTTGGTTGTGAATAATTTGGTATACATTTATATAGTTGTTCTTAAGGGTTACTGTTATTTCTGTATATAAATACATTTATTATCCAGAAAGGTAGACTAGTTTGTAAGGTAGATTTCGTCAAAAAATATACATACAAACAAAAGTAAATAAAAGTACATAGATACAAAAACTGTAAAACAATAATTTAAATTTGTTTTCAGGATATTTCTCTTAGCATACTAGAAGTTAACATTTAACATTTTAGCTATATACTTTTCGTAATCGAGGCGGAGTAATAAAACAAAATTTTAAGGAAATTTACAAAGCGGCTCTCACAAAATATGTATATTACTAGAGTCTGTCGCTAAAAATACTGTGAATTTAAGAATTTTACAAGTACCCACCGGTATTGAGAAAATATAACAATAGCTATACTAGAGCAATGAAATAATGAAGTGACTCATAATCGTGATCTCTTGTTATCATATAATTTAGCTGTCCCTATGAGTTTTACTACCAAGAACCGTATTACTAGCAGGGAATTTATTTTTAATTTACTATATAGCATATTAAACTCATATAATTAAAAGCAATATTTAAAAAAACAACCTTAAATGGAGTATTACAAATGAACATCTAATATATCAATATAACACCTGTACGGTGTTTGTATACTGCTATCTGGTCACAAATGACCAATTATCAGTTATTTTCTGACCTAACTTAATAAACAGCAAATTCTTAAATCTAAGGGCTTACCGTATGGCTTACTCTTATTTTATCTATCAACTAATGCACTACAACTAACATGCAATAACATCATAGCACTATAAACTGCTTTACACTAAACTGTTACACATTTACACTAACTCAAATGGTTTTGTCCTTATGAGTCTTCTCTTTAGTTCAGTGTTGTCAAGAAGCTGGATTGCCTCGACCTTCACATGACTATGCAGCCTCTGCTCGTGACTTGCTGCTGTTCTCTTGATTATTTCGATCACAGTTTCCATACCCAGGTCCTGGTGGAGGTTGCTGTTACGGATATACCAAGGAGCATCCTTAGTACTTTGTTTTGAAATCTCTGGATATGTAGATTACCAGCTTTGGTACAGCCCCAGAGTTGACACCTATATACCCATACTGGCCTCAGTACGTGCTTGTAAATGGATAATTTATTATGAACGGATAATTTTGAATTTTTCCAATCAGCCAATACAATTTCTCATATATAATATCAAGCCCACCCCTTTTCTTTTTGACATGGACTTTTCAGCGCAGCCTCGTGTCTAGGGTGATGCCCAAGTATTTTGCTGATGTTGCATAAGGAACTTGGGTATCATTTATTCTAACTGGGAAATTTTCTATTTTTTTATTTGTACAGTTAATGTTTGCAGATTTAGTTTCACTTAATTTTATTCGCCATTTTCTGGTCCAGGTATGTATTGTACTTACTGATAGTTGCAACTTATCAGGTCGCTCCTTCACCAGTGTCTCCTATCGCTAGTATGGCTGTATCATCCGCGAAGGTGGCAATAGTATTTTGTTCTAGCTCTGAAATGTCACACGTATACAATAGGTACAAGACCGGACCTAATACACTCCCTTGTGGCACGCCAGCTTTGATTTCTGTATGTTTTTAAGATTACTGAATACTGTTTAGGCATTAACGTTCTTAGTTTATAGTTTAAATCCTCATGCCCGGCTTCATCAAACGCCTGTGTTACGTCCAAAAAGATTGTAGAGAAGGTTCTTTTCTTCTAATGTTTTTTCTATTATATTCGTTATTCTGTGAACTTGATCTATAGTGGAATGTTTATTTCTGAAACCAAATTGATAATTTGGTATAAGATTTTTTCTTTTTTTTATTGGTTTTAATCTTTTCAATATAAGTTTTTCAAATAGTTTTCACATCACCGGAAGGAGTGATATTGGTCGATAGGATGTCACTTCATTAGGAAGTTTACCTGGCTTGACGATCATAATGACGTCGGCTGCTTTCCAGAGTGTGGGAACCTATCTTAATCTAAAAGCAGCATTTATTAGGTGTGTCAGCTTAACTATGGCTTTTTTGGTAGATTTATTAATAGTTCTCCTGTTATGAGATCATATCCTGAAGCTGTTTTAGGATTTATATTTTTTTTTCTCTGTTAATACTTCTCTAAATGATTTCAACGTTATTCTCTCTTCGGTTTGGAATGGTTTTTCCTATCGTTGTCGTTGAATTTGAACGTGCTTTCTAAATGATCTGCAAATCGTTCTGCTTTCTGTTCGTTACTTCTAGCCTAGTTGTCATTTTCCATCCTAATAGGAGGAGACTGAATAACTGGTCTCTTCATTCTTTTTGTTGCCTTCCATAACGAATAATCTGTGTTCTAATCAGCTGTTAAATTACTTAAAAAGGAATCAATTGTTGAATTTTTATATTCTGTATCTCCGTTTTTAGTTTTTGTGCAACATTATTTAGACTAGTTTTGTCTCGTGGAGCTCTGTATTGCTGCCATTTTTTCTATTATGAGATTTCTAATTTCTTTTGGATAGTTATTCGCTTTTGTTCTAGTAGTTATTGTGGAAGTATTTTCCCAAGCTACCTGTTGGATATTTTTGATAATTACTTCTAATTCGTCATCAAGTTGCTTAGTGTTTCTCAATGGCACAGCAAGATTAATTTTGTATTCAAGGTTTATTTTGAAGGTCTCCCAGCCAATTTTTTTCTTGGTCAATATTGGATTAAACTCTTTTTTGATCACTGTATCACTCATAGTTAAAATTATCGAATTATCGATTGAGAAAATTTATCTGTGTCTCGTTTCTGAAACACATTTCCCTAAACAGTCATATATAAAATTTAGGGGATATAGCATTCTACTGTACATCCAGATTATGCAGTCATTCGTTTTTGTTCTTTTTTGTTTACTTTCCATGCCTAGTACTTCTTCAGCTGCTTCGTTCATAATGTTTCTGCACCCCTTCCACTCTTTATTTATGTTTTCGTGTTTTATTTTGTTTTCTAATTTGATGTTTATATTTTGTTTATATTCTCTATTTTTATTTGTATTTTCGAGTCCTTCTACATTGTATCGTTTATGTTTAGAACCTCTTTCCATTTTTAAATATTTAAAATTCTTACACCCTACTTTCGACCCAGTACAGTACAGAAGTGATAACTAGCATTATCCATTACTACAATCGAATATTTTAGTAACAGTTCTAACATCCGCTGAAAATATTCTTCAAAAACATTACTGTTTGCAATGCAATATTTTCATGGTAGTTTCCTGTTTTTTTAAGATTAAAATATTAAAGAACTACTTCTAAAAACCCGTTATCATTCCCAATATGATTAAAGTAATTTGACTAGAACTAAAGAGGACACGAAAAGTATGAACTTCCAATTTATAACGTTCTGCACTCTCCAGCGCTTTCTAGAACTCGACGAGCATTATAAATAATAGTGCGGGTCATGATATTTATTAGCATTTTCTATTAATATTTTCATAGTTAATAAATGATAGTACTTAATACCTTCCTAAATCCAGCTCGTTCCCTGGATTGATTGATATTCATGAAATTTTGTCGTTAATTTAGTGGTTAATATTTCACTTTAGGTCTCATTTATCTTTATTTTATGTAAAACTGTAGTTAGGAATTCATTATAGTAAATAATAATATTTTTTCTCCATTTTTTTAGTTATTTGAATGTAAAAGGAATTCTCTGAAACTGTTTTCTTGTACCCTGTTTTAAGTTAAATATTTTTTTATATGGGATTAAACCACAATTGATTGTAGCGAGAATTACATTTTACATTTGTTTTGACGTTTCGATTTTCAATCTGAATATCGTTTTTAGTCAAAAATTTGTTTTAGAAATAAGAATTTATTAGATTTAATCTGCAAACTAATTTTGCATAGGGTGATTTGAAGAGAATTTATGTCACATAAATATGCAGCTTTTCACAGTTACATCCATCGCCTGGAAACCATTCCACTTTCTCAGTCTAGCTATAAAAAAAAAAAATAATATTCTCAAACAAATAGCAGTCAATAATGGATATGATCACCACATCATCAATAAACTCATCCATAAAAGACGTAATAATAGATTAAAGTGAACAAAAATAGTTAAAAGTGTTTAATAGAAAATCTACAGTGCTTTTCACCGATTGGCCTGAAATTGCAGTGAGTACAATTAATATTTTCAATAATACAAAATACAACATATTCTAAAAATCAACAAAATTATTACAAAGGCCGCTCCGACCGGTCCCCAGAGCGACTTTTATTTAAAAGTAGAAAAAAAAAGAGATCAAGTAATCGTAAATTGTCTTCGAATCGGCCACACAATACTAACACACCAACACCTTCTAAATAAAGAACCAGCTCCGATTTGTACCTACTGCTCTACTCAACTCACCGTGAAGCATCTGATAATCGACTGTCTGCAGTTCCAACCTCAGAGAACATGCCGAGGAATTAGTGGAAACCTGAGAAGTGCGCTTACGACAAATATCTCGGATTTATTGCAGTTCCTAAAAGACATAAACATTTAAAATAAACTTTAATTAATCAAACTGTACTACTGTGTATGTCACCCCACTAATAACCCTTGGTGATTGATGTGGGTTCTCTATGTTTAAATAAAAGAAGTTACTGTTTTCAAAACAACGAACACTACGACGATGTTTTAAATCTGTCGGACTAAACACAATATTGTTTTTTGCAAATAGCTTCCCGAAAAAATAATAAATTTCAATATCGTATATTCGTTTGAACTAAGAAACAAATCCAATATGTTACAATGTGGACGCTGAAAAATGTTATTTACCATAATAGGAATGTTCAGAAAGTTTGTATTTGTTTGAGACTAGAATAATAATGTAGTTGGTTAACATAGGAATTCTTTACAAATGTGAAGTTATATTCGCTATCTGTGTAATATACTATACAAGGAGTTTTTGTGTTTGAAATATTATAGAGCAAATTACTTGTAAATAGGAATGGAATATAGGACATGTGCACTAGAATACATAAGAGGAAAGGTGGCAAATTCGGACTTTCAATTGGTTTTTACTTTTATAACAATAAAAGTTTTATAATAGCATTTATACTAAAGTAGTTTACATTAGAATTTAAGAAAAAAACTAAACTAACATTATCTAGGAAAACTTTTCTTAATTTGAAATATTTTAAAAATATATTATATTATATGACTCTGCTAATTATTGCAAAAGTTTATAAAACGGGCACTTAAAAGTGCTGTAAATTCGGGCCCTTCTATTTCCTCGTATTTCGTACCCTCTAGAAATCTAATTAGATTATTACTGGGATTATGACTGGTGTAGAAATAATTTACAGTTAAATAAATATATAAATTTATTAAATTTAAATATATAAATTTATTTCATTTATAAAATAGATTGATTAACAAACTGTGTACAAATCTCAGTTTTAAGTGACTTAAGTACAAAAATATCAAATTAAATTAGCTTTTTCATAAAAGGCGTAGGCCTATGATCGTTTTAAGTTTGAATCTAGTTCACTGGCAGAAGTCGCATGTGTAATCACCTTTTTCCGCACAGGTACAATTAACATGTGCCCAACATTGACACATTAGGCATTTGATCCACTCTTCACCCGTCACTGACTTGGACCATTTTTCATCGCGGAACATGCACGTCACATCCGATTCATCCGGTGTTTGTCCTGGTCCTACAACGAATCCGATTGAAGAGACTGATTTCGGAGATAAATGATCTTCCTTAGATGAAGATCCCTAGTGTATGTCAATCTCTGATTTTCTCTTGACCTGAGAGCTAGGTTTATGCTTTTTACACTCTTTCTGTAAGTTTTCTTTATTTTCAGCCTCAAATATCTTCTTTTTTGTTCCAGTCTTCTTCCATTTTCCTTTGGCGTCTTTATGTTTTTGACGTGACAACGTCTTAAATTAGGTTGTGGCTCGGAGTCATTTATGAAAAAGTGTAACGCCCGCTCACGTCTGTTACAGTGAGTCGCCGAACGAGAGAGAGGCCCGCCGGACCGGCGAATGCCTTGCGTCTCTCTCCCACTTAAACATGATCGGTCCGCTGCGCGCGGCACTAGAGAATTAGGCGCGTTGAATCGCTAAAGTTGAAAATCGTTGAAAGTATCGTCAGCTGTGTCTGTACTGAAAATGTGGAGTGCTTAGATTCGTCATTTACAACAACTACAACAATAAAGGTAAATAATTGTACACTAATATTTCATTATCGTAAACTATGATTGATTGATTAATTGTTAGATTGACACAAAAGTTGAGAAACTGAGTTTATAGGTTATGTCATACTATTGACAAATGTTGATAGTGTTAAGTAAATTATTAGTTTAAATCACTCTGCAATCAATCGTAATTCAGTCGATTGAGAAGAAACAGCGCGTATTGCTAGTCAAACATTTAAAATAACAAATTATAACTTCTAACCTGTTAAAACAGGGCGACCAAACAAACGAACTAAACCGACCAATCACCACTTGCGGAGTTAGAATTTAACTGTGTTTAGCAAGAATTTCAAATTCCAATTTTAGTAAATGTTTTAATTTTCAACTTTACCATTTACATTTACAAATTTTAATTAATTTCAAATTTATTTAGCAAAAATTTGAACCTTCGATCTGAATAAGTGTTTTGATTTTCAAATTGATTCTTTAAAATTAAAAATATTAAAATATATATAATCAGAAGTGAACGTCACATAACAGTATCTGTACTTATTATTATTTAATATGTAGGCAAATACATGTGACCATACTTGGTAGACACAATTGGAAATAGTAATTTTTTATAACTGAAAAAAATAAATATATAAAATACTGGTAGCAAACAATAACTTCAATGATCGATATCTCCGCAACTAATTGATATATCGAAAAAATTTTCAAATAAATTTTGTAGAAAATAATAAGATCAATAATATAATATAAAATAAATAATATATAAAATAATATATAAAAATATAATATATAAAATATAAATAATATATAAAATACCTAATAAATCGGTAATGCAATTCTTATTTTCATTCAATTCCTTGTTCCTATTGTGCAATTTAATAATATTTATATCAATAAATATTCTACCGAGAAAAAGACGTTGTCACGTAAAATCTTCGCCCGTAAAACCGACTTTACAGGCAACCGATTTTTTTGGTCTTTTTCTCCTGACAAAAACTTTTTAATAATTTCTACCTCTAAGTCTGCTTTAAGGGGACGAAGTGATTATTGTCGATTTGCAGGACTTGCGGCCTCTATGAGTTTTTTACTAGTTTGGGCACAGGCAGGAATTGAAAGGGGCTTGTGTAAACTGGAGAAGGATTTGAAAGAGAACTTGATGAGGGGAATGGCAGCGGTAGGAGACGAGGTTCTACCAACTGAGTTGAAGGGGACGCTTGTTCGTGTGCAACCCATAAACGAGAATGTGTCACCAGGTGAGAAGATTCAGGATTTTCATCATCAAGTGTGTTGTTCGAAGATGTTTTAACAGGATAATCAGATGTACAGCCATTATCATCTTAATTAATAGGTTTCTCTTTTTGGGCTTCTGCAATAAACTCGGCATCAGAAAACTTGTTTCTATCCAGTGGAAAAATTCCAGTTGTCTTGAACCCATTGATGGCTATTTTTACCATTTGACACTTTATGTAGGCCTTGTTAAGCAGCTTCATTACGTCAAATGCTATTAGAGGGCGTTGACTTATTAACAACCATTGTCTAATCTCCTGACTATATTAAGTTTTTAAAAGAGACAAAAAAACTTATATAAGGGCTGCAACCGATGAGTTAAATGAGGCGGTAAGGAGATGATTGTAACATAGTTCCACCTAGCCTTCTCGATAATGTCAATATTTCTGGTTTGACTTGAATGCTCGTGAAAGACTAGGAGAACAAGTGATTCAGGTGTAGGTTTTGTAGTACTCAAAAAATGGTCAAACCATTTTGTAAACAGTTCTGTTGTAATCCATGCTGATGGCTGCACGTGAAAGACAGTACCTAAAGGAGCTCCTTTTTGCAACTGAGAATTTATGTATTTCCGAGGAAATATCACCATGGGTGGAACATAATCACCACCAGCAATCATACAGACTACAATTGTTATTAAGGCACCCTTTTATGCTGATGTAGGAGAGCCTACCTGCCTTTTTCCTCGGAGACCAATGACTGGTTTTACTTTACTCTGAACTACTGTAAGGCCACTTTCATCAACTTTGAACATTCTGTTTGCTGGATAGCTGTGTTTTTCAAATGCATATTTAATGTTGTCAAAAAACATTGGCACATTTTCTTTGTTGAAACCTACAGCTCTTGCAAATGAGGTTCCTATTGGCTTACGAATTGAAAGTCGGCCCTTATGTCTTTTCATTAATAGGTTTAGCCACGCTTTACTTGCCATGTTGTGTTTAACAAAAGGGTGCGTTATGCCATTTCTTTCAGTCAGTTAAAAGGCCATCCGTCGAAGGTCTCGCCTAGCCAAACCAAAAAATGTAGATTCCATGACCAAAAAATACTTAACTAACTGTTCCTTTAATTCGGGAGGCAAGACAGTAGGCCTTCCTGTCCCAACAGAAGCTGCTTTTGCAGTTCTCCATATTTTTCCATTGATAAATGCATCAGCGTGGTCTTGGGTACTTTGAAAGTCTTGGCAGCCATTTGACCACAACCTCTTCTTCTTTTCTTTAGTAGTCTTCGGCATGGTTTTTTAATCTGTAAATATAACATTCGGAATTAGTTCTATCTAATTATTTTATTCCTGGTTTTATTTTCGCGTATTATTAGTTTTTGATAAGTTCATTTCATATATTTTTATACATTTCTGCTTTGGGATTTGCTCATTTCTTGGCGACCCTAAAAATTTGGAGATCTTATTTATCTAGTTTTTCTTCTTTTTGTACTGTCTTCTTTCGAAATTGGAGATCCACATGGCAATAAAAGCTTTCGAGAAAGACCGGTGCAAAAAAGATTTCTGCAAATGAGCGGTCGAAACCATCTTCTCTGATCGTTCTGGTGTATTCCCACTGATCTTTTGCCCTCTACTTTACCTCTTAGACGTGGCCACGATTAGTGTGGGTTGCAATGCTGAAAATCGCGCCCCCCTCGCATATATTTTTTTAATTTCCAACAATGATATTTTCATATATGGAAAACAGCTTACAATTATTTTCTTTTATTATCGGCGTAGTACAAGTTTTATTTTATTAGAATATATTTACAAAAATTTTGACATATATTTATGAAAATGTATGTTCGGTTTGATTTATGATGGTTTGATTTACTTAATTTAACATTTGGACAAATATATTAACCCTTAACTACAGAGATCCGGTATTTCTTACCGGTGCGCGGTCTTAACCCTTTCGAGACGGTTTGTTTTAACGAGTTTTAAAAACATATTTTTGTGGTTTTTTATTTTTATATACACAAATATACCCTTTTTTAACAAAAAATGTTAATAAAAACGTTAGGGTGTTCGTGGGGGTAGTGGTACACATATGTACCATTAGTCTTGTGTATTGGTACATATGTGTACCAACAGTCCCACATAAAAATATAATTATATACCACATAATATATTTGTATTACTTTATTACTCAAAAATACAAAACAATTACTCAAAAATACAAAATATTATTTACGGTGATATACTGCGAAACAGTTTTTACATAAAGGAATGTCACACTCTTCGCAAAGGGTTTTTGTACGTGTTTGAGTTTTATTATCAGTGCACATTTTACATCGTCTTCTTGTGCTTCCTTCAATTGGAAGATGTAATGATACACTCTCGAAACGTTTTCTTTTCATAGATATTCTTCCCGTCTTAGATAAACGTCGTATAGCAGCTATTTTTTGTCCTTCAGCTATCATTTCTTCTGCCAGAGGTACCAAAAATTGAATCAGAGGAATTTTTTTCTTATTTTTTTCATTATAAATAATCCATGAGTTTACAACTGACATCATAAGTAAGCGATGGAATACTTTTTTCCACCATTTGTTTGATTTACGATCTAAATCGTACAATCCTACCATTTGGTCTGCTAGATCAACCCCACCCATAATTTTCCTGTAGCACGCTATCATTTCTGGACAGGACACATTTACTTTCGAACCATCCCTCATGGTTTTATTGATAGATGAAACACTGTCATTATGGCAATTACTCAGCATCAAGACTTTCTTGGTGTCCTGCCATTTCACAAACATTAGTCCGTTTTCACTGCACTGAAATACGCATTCACCTCTTTGCAATTTATCTTTTATTTTTGGCAAGTTTTTTCTATTTTGGTTACAGGTCCCTATTGCTGCGTACTCTATATTTTCCAACAGACAAACCGAAGTAAAAAAACGATCAAAGCAAAAGGTTATATCTCTTTCTTTTGCTGTGGAAACAAGTTTGTTCACTACACGTTCCCCAAGAGTTCCTTCTACACATTCAGTTTCGCGACCTGTGTAGATGTTGAAGTCGTAGGTATATCCAGTAAACGAGTCTGACCTAAGCCACATTTTGATTCCCCTTTTTACTGGTTTTAGCGGCATATACTGTTTGAGTGACGATCGACCTTTGAATTTCGTCATGGACTCGTCGATACTTTGAAAACTGCTGTCTTGTCGATATTTTTGAAAGGTACCTTTCAAGCATTGTACAACGTCATCAATGTAATACGTTTTTGAGGCTTCTGTTGGTTTCTTTGGTGATGCAAAATACATTTTTGACGATATAACTTTGAATTTGTCACGGGATATTGCATTTTGAATTGAAACGTTTCCCAGTGAAGGATGAGTTGACCAATAATGACTGATTTCTGGTACACGGTTGTAGCACATAACTAGCATACAACCAAGAACTATTTGAATTTCTCCTAAGTCAGTTTCTTTCAGACGAGCGTTTCTTCTTGACTGCTTACATATTCCAATCCTTTCATTAGTGCATTGAGCAATATACATATACAAAGAACGTGGAAACAACTTTTTGAAATATTGGTATGGCGTCAAGTTAGATTGTATGCCAGCATCCAATGTACAACTACGTTGACTTAAAATTTGTTTTTTCGGAGCAAAACCTTCATTTGGTGTTGACCACAACACAAAAGAACTACTAGGTGTGGCAGTTTCTTGTAAAGTTTCCTGTGTATCACGAACTTCTAACTCTGATTCTGATTCTTCATCAGAAGTTTCGTGAAAATTATCTTTGCAGTCCTCGTCTGATTCCGATTCATCATCAGAAGGCTTATACATGTCATCACTACTTCCAGACTCGGAAAATGATAATTCTGCATAATATTGAAGTTCTTTCTGTGTAAGTGGCCTTTTCTTATCCATATCTAAAAATGACATGAATAAGACTAATGGTACACTTACATACCGTACTATAAGACTATTGGTACTTATTAGTACCATAGATTTTAAAAACAGTCAAATGTTTATTTTACTATAAATAAATAACAATCTAAATATACTTACTATAAAAAGACACAAAAACAAACAGTCTGTAAAATGATATAATACAATTTAACTATAATTTGTATCAAAAAACAATGTATTTATGCTGACTGTAGCAACCAACACATCTAAACGTGACTCAAACGATGCAATGGAGAACTGACTGGTACATTTTTAAATAATATTTAACGGCAAAATATCACTTTAGGCTTGTATGCAAACATAGTGGTACACATATGTACCTGGAGTCTCGAAAGGGTTAAAACGCGGATTTCGTGGTATCCGCACCACTTACAATTTCATGTGTGTCATACCTCTCGGGCAGTTTGTATTACAGAGCTAATCAAAGCGGTCGGCGTGTATTGTGAATATTGTCTTTCATAGCGCACATTCAAAATCTTAACCGGTAAAATTTACGGGAAGTCTGTTTTTAAGTAAGTATTTTTAATGGACTCTGGAAGTCATCCTGGACTTTCAAACAGGCTTAAATTTGGTGTGTATGTATAGATTTTCGTAAATGCTATTTTATATTTCTTTTATAATTCTATATTAGGTTTATTTCTTTAAAAAAATCTAAATTTTTGTTCATTGCATTTATGGCTTTTTGTTTCAATAGACCAAAAATGTTACCAAAATTGTCCTTTAATATATTATTATTTAAAAATCTTGTATTTTATTATTAAAATCACTCATTTCACCAGTTCTCCCATATCTAGACATTACAGAAAAATACATAATGCATTTTTTTATTAACTTTCTATTTAACTTTATATTTAACTCTGTTTTATAATGACCGGTAAAAAATACCGGTGCTCTGTTGTTACATGGTAATAATGGAATGTCTGTAGTTAAGGGTTAATCGTCATTTTGACACGTTACAAAGATCACCACCAAGAGATTTGAATAGTCGACATGTGGATGTTTTACTTATATTCAGTTCAGCAGTAATTAACGCAGTACATGGAAGGCTTCGTTTTAGAGACTGTAAGATCTGGTCTAGAACGCATCCTTGATTGTTGTTGGTAACTTTTGTTAAACGACCGGACCACTGCACTGACACACACTACCAGTGTAACGAAATTTCCCAACGATTGCTAACATTATACTTTTACTGGGAGCTGCCTTGTTAAACATTTTTTTTTATATTTTGTCGATATTTTAGACAGTTTTGTCAGATACTTGTTTCAAACTTTCACCATTATGCCGTCTATTTTCGTATTAGCGGAAATAATCAACTACGATAAATACTAATACTTTTTCCTCAGTTGGGGGAACCATGTTCACGACGGTTTTAATAATATAGCACTGTTAATATAACAGTTAATGACATATAAGCCCAATTGCATTTTTACAGCCGAATTAATTTCTGTACTATATTTATTTTGGCGAAGTATTTTTCGAATTTTTATATTTATTTTTTTCAAAATCGTCTCCTACTACCATAACTTTTGTTTTGTTGTTGTATTATTTTCATTCCGTGATGATTTGAAAGCATGTTATGTTGCACATATCCAAGTTTTTTTGCATTTGCTTTTCATTTTTCACAATAATATTCATATTAATATCCTTATAACATTACGACTCCAAAACATAACCCATATAACCATAAAATGAGACATATTTTATATACTTAAATACTTAGCAGTTCCTTCTCGGTTTCCCGTCTGTTTTTAAAGCCCCTATTGCAGTATTCTATTACAATAAAAGCAAAATAAACGTTTCTAAAAGAAACAGTTTGTCTAGTTTCCTTATTCTTAATGCGTTTCAAGAATTCAGTACTGGAAATCGATTTTAATTCAACTGGAACACATCCAATAACCTAATTTCCATGTTTGACTTTAAAAAGGGTTCTCTTCTTATGGAAATCAGCTATTTTAGACGATTATCTAAGGGAAGTTAAATAAATCATCTATTCTAAAAATGCCTTTAAATTTCGCCAAAAAAGCAATATTGAATGTTGTTTTTGACGTATATATTTAAATATATACTTTTATAACCATCTACGAGGATAATCGAAAGATTAAAAAGTGATTACAGGAAAATTCAATAAAGAACGAGTACCAAAAACGAAAAAAATATTTTTATTTAAAAAAAATGATAAATACAAATGATACATATATATATAAAATTTTATGAATGTTCTGGCCTGAGACCATGTTTTGATTTTTTCTATGCCATCATATTCGTTAAATCCTAAAATGTCACAGTTTTTTTTTATGTTTAAATGCATATGTACAATCTAATTATAAACAGTACATTGAGTAATTAGTAAATGTGATGACAATATTGACTTGATTTGGGTACCGTCCAGTGACACTTTTCTATTTTCACCTATGTAACCAGGTCTTCTGGCCAAGTCCTCTTCAGTTTTCGTTTCTCCATTGGTGGCTGATACAATTCACTGATAATTTGGCTGTGGTGAGTTGAATTTAGAATTTTGGCCTTGTTGGCGTAAAGTGATATGACATATTTTACGGTTGGTGCTCCTAGGTCATTGTGGATGGTTGCATTGCTCACATACCAAGGGGCGTTAGCTATCATACGCAGTGTTTTTTATTGGAAGATCTGCAAAATTTTTGTATTTGAAAGCTTGCTACAGCCCCAGAGTTCTAAGCCGTAAGTCCATATTGGTTTTAGTATGAGTTTGTAAAGCAGGATTTTGTTTTCCAATGACATGTGTGACTTTCTGTCAAGTAACCAATTCATTTGTTTTAATTTTATACTGAGCTAAGTTTTTTTTGGCGTTAATGTGCTGCTGGGGGGAATTGTTTAGACTAACTTGTGGACAAGTGCGTCTTCTTGTTGTAAATGTGATTTGGGCTGACTTTATTGACTTTAATTTTCCATTTTGTCAACCAATCTCTATGCAAGTAATTTTGCAGCTTTTCATATGCTATGTCTAGGTCGTTGGCTAAACTGCAGCATTCTATTATAGATAATAGTAAGCATGAGAACTTCTTTCCTGGGTAGTTGTTTTAGGATTCTCTCATCGATTAAATCGAATCCTGGAGCTTTGTGAGAGTTGATACTCATTATTATTCTGCGAACCTCGAATGGGGAGAATGCTTTTATTCTAGGTGATAGTTGGCAGGGTGCATCTAAATATTCACTAACTACATCATCAGTTATGTTTTGACCTAAATTTGGAGTAACTATATTTTCTTAATATTCTGCAAATACATTAGCTTTTTCAGTCTGCGCCCAACTTCTATCAGGTTTTCTTATTGGAGGAATTGATAGTGTCGGTTTCTTGAATTTTTTAGAGTGGTCATCTGAAGAGAGATTGTTTATAAAAAATTGTAGGTGTCATTACGAGCTTGATTTAGCGCTGACGTTAGCTGGTGTGTGTGTCTAGTTAGCTGTGTTTTATCCTGTGGATTTAGGGACTTTTGCCATTTTGCACGCGCTCTCCTTTTTTCGGTTAAAATTTGTTTGATATGTAATGGCACATTATTGTCTTTGGGATTATTCTTTTTACTTATAGGAGTAGATTCCCAAGCAGCGTTTTGTATTACAGCCGTTAAAAAAATGACACAAATGAAAAA
The DNA here is from genome assembly GCF_040954645.1 of Diabrotica undecimpunctata. NCBI lineage: Eukaryota > Metazoa > Arthropoda > Insecta > Coleoptera > Chrysomelidae > Diabrotica > Diabrotica undecimpunctata. Next base: position 16,133,452 of record NC_092803.1, on the reverse strand, counting down.
AAAAATTCTGACTACGCTATGTATAATATTATAATTGATGTGCTGTTCTAGTCTTATACTATTCTAGTCTTATACTATATTTTTCTATGTCATCATATTTGCTAAATCCTAAAATGTTGCAAATGAAAAAAATTTTTGCCTACGCTCGGTATAATATTATATTTTTTGATGTGTTTTTCTGGCCTGCCACCAAGTTTTATTTTTTCTATGCCATCATATTCGTTAAATCCTAAAATGTCAAAAATGAAAAAATTTTTTATATATCGACATTTTTTACTGCACACATGTCACCTGCCAGATGTCCAGTTGATAAATAATTCCGGTTTTGGCTAAGGTTTCTATTTTGACAAAGCCCGGCCGGTAATGCAGGTGCAATGCTTATCGATATTGGCGCCATGTCTGTCTGGCGCAACTGGCCCATACTCCGCTATGTCATCCAATATTGTACCTTCTATTCCTATGAGTTTTTTGATTTTTTTATTTCTTATTCTCTCCCTTCTCGAAATCCTTAGCGTTCGCCTTATTACATCCATTTTTATGGCTTTCTGTCTTCGGTTTCTCTCTGTTAATCGCCATGTTTCCGTTAATGGGTATAATAGCATACTTTTTACCGGAGTTTCTTAGATACTAAACTTTCTCTTCTTTTCTTTGTTCTTGTCCCAGAGAATTTCGTTAAGGTATCCTACAGCTTTTTTGACTCGTATTATTCTGGTGTTAATTTCTTATAATCTTATAATCGAGGGTAAAATTGAAGGCAAGAGAGGAATGGGACGCAAGAAAATGTCCTGGCTCCGAAACATAAGGCAATGGACAGGGATTAACGACATACAATCTCTGATACATATTGCAAGAAATAGAAAATTAATGGAAAATGTGATCGCTAACATCCATTAGTGGATTTGTATCTGAAGAAGAAGAAGAAGAAGTTAATTTCTTGGTCACCTTGGTTGATGGTTGCTTCTCCATTGAATATTGTTTATAGATAATTGTATTCATCAACAGTCCATATCTTATTGTTATAATCTAGTACCAGATTTGCTATGTCTATTCCAATACTGAGATATTTTTTTTTCGGTATTAAGTACATATTAGTCTCCGTTTCTAATATTTTTCAGCCAACTTTCTTTCATGTACTTCATATCTTCCTTATCGATTGCTAGGACGGCTTAAACATCTGCAGTTTGTATTTAAAGTGTATATAGTCAGATATTATTTAATTCTATTCCCATACCATGGAACTTTCTTTTTTTTTTTAAGTATGTAAGGCGTTTGCTATCATCATCATGATTCTGGCTTTACAACCTTGTGTGGGTCCTAGCCTCCTCAAGAATTTCTTTTCAGTCGTCCCTATCTATCGCCTTCCTCCGCCAATCCCATATTTCTCATGTCTTCATCGATGTTATCAAGGAACCTCGTTCTGAGTCTTTCTCTTCTTCTCTGAGCAATGAGTCTATCAAGGAGCGTTTTTCTAGCTAGTTCATTTTGTTCCATCCGCATTAGATATCCTATACACCTCAGACCTCCTATCTTAATATGTTTTACGATATCTGGTTCCTGGTATATTCTATAAAGCTAGAAGTTGTATCATCTTCTCCACACTCCATTGTCATTCACTGCTCCATAGATTCGCCTTAGTACTTTTCTTTCGAAACATCCTAACATGTTTTCATTACTTTTTGTTAGAATCTAGGTCTCTGAACCATATGTTAGGACTGGGCGTATTATTGTTTTGTAGAGATTTATTTTTGTATTTCTCGATATAATTGTAGATTTGAGGAGATTGGGCCCAAAATAGCATCTGTTGGCGGTGCAAATTCTGTGGTTTATCTATGCGGTAGTATTATTTTCTTCACTGCTTCGATGACGTCATTTTATTTAACAAGTGGTTGTAGGATTTGTGGTTGCGTGCTTATTTTTATATACTTCGTTTTGTTGGTGTTTATTAATAAACCCATTTTTGTAGCTGATTCTATTAATGCTACATACGCCTCTCTTTTTAGCATTTTTTTTCTCCCAACAATATTGATATCATCAGCATAGGCAAAAATTTGCACTGATTTATTATATATTGAACCAATAGTTGTGATTTGTAACATACGTATTACTTTTTCCAGAGCCAGATTAAACATAAGAAGAAGGTCTCCCTGGCGCAGCCCGTTATTTGTTTTAAAAGATTCAGACAGTTCCCCCTGAATTCGTACTCTACCTTCAACTTTTTCAAGAGTTAGTTTTGTTAAATTTACCAACCCATTTGGTATTCCTAGCTCTTTCATTGCTTTGAACATTTTCCTTCTATTCGTAGAGTTGTAGGCTGCTTTGTAGTCTATAAATATGTGATGAGTATCTATGCCCATATTCCAGTGTTTTTTCTAAAATTTGATTCAGAGTTGCAATCTGATGAATTGTCGATTTACCACCTCTAAAACCAGCGTGGTCTTTTTTTACTATTTGTTCTGTATATGGTGCCATACGATGACATATTACTGTGGAAAATATTTTATACGCTGTTAGAAGCCTAATTCCTCTGTAATTAGAGCATTCAAAAATATCTCCTTTTTTGTGTATGGTGCAAAATAATCCAATATTCCAATCATTGGGGAGGGATTTCTGTGTCCATATTTCTTTTATAAGCTGTTGTTATGCCATTATGATGTGGCCACCTTCTTTATATAGTTCAGCTGGGAGATTATCTATTCAGGGTGATTTGTTTCTGGTTAGTTATTTAACTGCATCTTTAACTTCAAGAATCGTTGGTGGTTCCTCTTTCCTCTCGTCTGTTTCCTTTACTCATCTCTTTTGTTTTCCAGGTTTTCTTCTTCTTCTTCCTCTATATTAAGTGCCTGGTTAAATTATTCCACCCGTCTAATCAATACATATTTCCTTGTTGTTAATAGGTCACCGTTCTGACTTCTGCATTGTCTTGTGATTGCCTGCCCTGTTGATGTAAACTTTCTTATAGAATGCTCTGAATTCTTTCTCTCTGTTAAGGATTTCTATATATTTAAGCTCCTTATTTAAGTGGTTGAAGTGTTTGCTACATATATTTTTTATAGTGTTGAAGAAATGCAGCAACCTTGAGGTAGCCTTTTCGTCACAGCAAATCCAGGTGATAGGGTGTTATATATTTTAATTCGAGATTTCGACCCATTTTATAAGTTTCGTATTGCTTTTATAAGCACGTGATTTATATTGGTGTCTTGAATTACTTCGCAAAGTTTTGTTATTGGCACTGTATCGTAGGTCTTTTGCCAATCAATAAAAGTTGTGTGTACTTCCTAATTGTTTGCTGTTTATTTTTCTATGATCTACTTTAAGCAAAACACATTATCAGTACAAAACCTGCCAGACCTGAATCCACTTTGTTCTTTTCCTGGCAATTGCAGTATTCTTCTTTTATAAGGTATCTTAGTACCCTTCTACATATACGACTAAATGTACTAGTTACTAAGACACCATGATAATTATTTGTGTCTTTATTAAAGACTTTATTGTGTATTAAGGAGATGTGTGCTACGTTCCTTTGATTGAGAACAGGATCTTCATTTATAGCCATATAACAAATTTTGTGATCAAACAAAATATTTTTTCGGTACCGCATTTGAGGAGTTCGCCTCTATTGCTTATTGCTTTAGGACCACTTAGTCTGTTATTTTGTTAATAACATTACAACTATCCTTAACATGTTTTAGATCACACGCTTTTGTATTTAAATCTTTTCTTCCGGTACTTTACCACGCTAAGGTGATCTAGAATATCTAGATTATAAGAATTAATCCTAAGGACACCGGTACATAACAGGCTCCGTTGCTCAGTACTGAAGACTATGGGCGGGGTCATTTTTAGAGGTAAGTAACACAAGAAAGAATACATATATAACAACAAAAGGAAACAGAGCAGAGATTTACTCTTCAAAAGAAAAAGAGCGCCACTGTTTTTAAATTTTTGACTCGTAAAAAAAACAGAAATGGGATATTTAAGAAACAAAGAGAAAAGCAAATATCATTAAATAAAATTAAAATAAGATTTAGTAAACCAAAATATATTTAAAAATATTAATATCACACATATTAACATACATATAAAATCAGAGTTTATTGTTTATTGAGAGTAAACTACATGTAAAACCAAATACTTACCATGTCGGGATAGTCTTACGAGGTTTTTTCCTGGTTTTTGACGTGACAACGTCTTAAATTAGGTTGTGGCTCGGAGTCATTCATGAAAAAGTGTAACGCCCGCTCACGTCTGTTACAGTGAGTCACCGAACGAGAGAGAGGCCCGCCGGACCGGCGAATGCCTTGCGTCTCTCTCCCACTCAAACATGATCGGTCCGCTGCGCGCGCAACACTAGAGAATTAGGCGCGTTGAATCGGTGCGTGCTTGAATCATCGTCCTATCCTCAACAAAATCACTCAAATAGAAATTAGTTAAGTTTAAGTTTACATGTACAATGTTTTAGTAAACAAAATATATTTCTATAGTTAAAATTTGTGCAATTCTTATTTTCATTCAATTCCTTGTTCCTGTTGTGCAATTTAATAATATTCATATCAATAAATATTCTACCGAGAAAAAGACGTTGTCACGTAAAATTTTCGCCCGTAAAACCGACTTTACAGGCAACCGATTTTTTTCCTCATGATTTACTATGGAATCACTAACAGGAGAATTTTACTGTCATCATAGCATGTGGTTGTATTTTTAAAGACGAATCACATGCTATGATTTTTCTGACGGATATTTTCAAGTTAAAGTTGATTTCATGAAATGAACTATCTTTTAATGAAGTCGTCCCAGGAACGCAACTCAGCCATATTGGTAATATGATTGTCATAATAAATGAGTCAGATAAAATTCAATTATTAGAAGAATTTTTTACCAAGTAAAAAAAACAAAATTTGTTTAATTTATTAATGTTTTGTATTTTAATAACGATTTCCAAAGTGAAAATTGAAACTTCAGCGGTATAAGTAGACCTTTTTTATATTTATATATTTTGCAAATAGATAAAATTATAGGATTAATAAGATTTTTGTTTATAAATCGTAAAAATTAATTGATTTTCTGACTGTCCTGAAAATATTGCTGTTTCGTACTTATTTATTAACTTACTTAAATATACTCTTCAATTAGATGTCACACTAAAAATAGTAGAAAAAATATTACTATACATGCTACTGAACTGCTGACATTCCAATATATAGAAACAGTCAATAAACCAGAGACAAGAAAAAATATCGCTAGGCTTGCACTACGACTTTTTACCCACCAGAACACGTTGTCAATGATAATGAATTCGGGACCTTATGGCGAAATGAAAGAAAATTTGAATTTTTCTTTATATTATCTTTTTAACCAAAAAAGTTAGTAAAGGAAATTCGGAACGTCCACAAAGCCACGTACAATTTACAACTCAGTGGTTTAGCTTAAACACGTCAATTGCTCTAAAGGATATCGAAAAAAATATTTGTAAACAATTTTCTTAATAAACATATTTGAAATCCTATGTGATTTCGGCTAGTGAAGCTGAATCTGATAACAGATTTTCGTATAACATACAGATTTCCCATTTCTCCATCCGTCACATATAAAACATGAAAACTTTGTAAATCTTGCAAATATTTAAATAATGTATGAATACTCGGCTGATTAAATATGTTCAGCTGTTTGCGGAAGCATTATTTAACGCCAAGCTTTAACTCGGTTTCTAAGTAATCTGCTGGAACTGTAAAGCGAATGTGAATGAAGCGAAAGACTTCATACTTTATGGATGCAGATTTTAGACTTTATTTGCTACATAAGGTGCACATGTAGAATAATATATACACTTGTAAGCTTTTCATTTAATTTATTTTGTAGTTCGGATCTATTTGAGCCACGTAAGCCTACAGCTGTATGACTTCTTTCGAAATTTCCTTATTAAAAACTAAATAAGTAGTTTATCTTCTTATCCGATTTTTAATATGAACATATTACTGATCCCAAAACCTGTTTTTTTCTATTTTAATCGATCTATATGGTTTTCTATTTTTATTTTATTTTTTTTTTCTATATTGTGCTAGTTAAGTGATTAGCCTTCTCTTACAAAAGTAATTTTTTCCTTCGTCAATCCCTTTATCTCATCATATAGTCAGAAAGGATCTAATTTTTCTTTTTTATTCCTAGTTACGTATCATTCCTTTTAGATTCTGTTATTCTTCTTCTACGTAATTATCTCCTTTTTTCTATGAAAATTTACTGTTTTTTCTTCTTCATGTGTGGTCTCCTGTCAGAAGATTAGGAACCGTCATAGCGACTCGAATCTACGACGTCCCTGCTCTGAGCAGTTCTATGGAACTGCAGTTGCGCCACGTTCTTGGATTGTTTCGCCAGGAAAGACATCTTCTACCTTAATTTCTTCGTTCTTGTATTTTCCCCTGCATGATTATTATCAGTAGCGTTCGTAGCGTTCACCTCTTATAACATGGCCCAAATATTGTAACTTTCTAATTTTGATAGAGTTTAAGATTTCTTTAATAAAAGCAGTTAAAGCACTATACAAAGAAAACAAAGTAGCTATTAAATGTGGAAATAAAGCCTACAATCCATTTAAGACGACAAAAGGACTTCTACAAGGCTGTGCTACGTCCCCTACTCTGTTTAAAATATTCTTGGAAAAGACACTCAAACCATGGAGGAGAAAGTGCAAAGGAATGGGCATACCAGTAAGAGACGAATATCTATACACCTTAAGTTTTGCCGACGATCAAGTAGTCATCGCACAAGATGAAGAAGATCTCAGCTTTATGCTCAGAAAACTAGAAGTGGAATATAAAAACAACGGAATGGAAATAAACTTAGAGAAAACCGAATACCTAACAACAGAAAACAAGGATATGAGAAACCTAGAGATAGACGAGGGAAGACAAATAAATGGAACAGATAAATTCAAGTATTTAGGAACCGTAATATCGAACAGAACAACAGGGAACAACAGAAGAAGATATAAACAACAGACTGAGACAAACAAGAAACTGTATAAGACAACTAAACTCAGTGTTGTGGGATAAGAAAATTACGATAAAGACAAAAAAGAGAATATATAATACCCTGACAAGAAGTATCCTGACATATGGGTCCGAAAACTGGACAATAAACAAGAGAAATAGAGGTAGAATAAGAGCAGTAGAAATGGAGTTCCTGAGGAGAAGCTGTAGACTTACAAAAAGAGACAGAATTGAAAACGCAGAGATTAAGCGGAGAATGGGAGTGCAATCAGACATAATCGACTATATAGAGGAGAAGAGACTATCCTGGTACGGCCACGTCAGAAGAGCGGACAGAGGACGCTGGATAAACAAAATCACAGAATGGAGCCCGATTGGAAGAAGAAAGAAAGGAAGACCCCGAAGGTCATTCCGAGATGAAATCGACGAGGCTATGGAGAAAAGAACCCTGCGAGATGGAGACTTGAATGACAGGGAAAATTGGAGAAAACGGTTGAGTGAAGGAAGACAGTGAAAACTGTGGAAATCCTTAGTAGTAGTAGTTAAGATTTCTTTTTGTTTTCTCCTTCTTTCCAATTTTACGTCGTTCGTAACTCTATTCACCCAGTTTATTCATATCATTCCTTTGTAAGTCCACATTTCCAAAGCCTCTAATCGATTGGCGATCTGTTTCCTTAGTGCCAATGCCTCCACTCCGTATGGTAACACAGAGAACACGAACACCTCAAAAGTCTAACTCTTAAACCGATTGACAAATATCTGTTACTCAAAATGTTTTTTATTTTAGTAAATGCGTATCTTGTTTGTCCAATATATTATCAAGTTAAAGGCCACAGAAAAAGAACTTGATAAATCCACTTTTTGACATTTTTCGTTTTTAATACCACTTTTTAGCTTTAATTACATGGTTTCTAAGAGTAATACCATACAGAGTAATAACTTGGTAAGTCAAAAGATATAAGTGTTTAAAAAAACCCTGTACACTGAAAGAACTTGACATGTTTATTCACTATTACTCTAATTCTACTAGTTGGAATAATGGCATGCGACATTGGGTAACCTAATTTCTGCAGGTGCTTTCAGTTTCTGTGTTCTGAAGGTTATGTTATTGCTCACTTTGTTTAATTTTAAAGTGAAAGTGATTATTTACACCATTTGATATTTTTATCCGATAAATCAAAATAATTATGGCAGATACGGGTGAGTGTTCAAGTGATCAATTATATTGTGCTCGTGGGAAAAACTCTAAGAAAAGAAAAAGTTTTGGGAGGATGCAAGATGTTTCAAAGAAAATAAACTAACAGTCTCATTCAACTGGCGAAGCTGTAAATGTGCTAAGAAATGTTTTGATGCAATCTCTGAACATAAAAGACAATTTATTATAAAAAAAGATGAACTCTTTTAAAAATAATGAGGCAATAAACTTATATTTAGCTTGTACGGCGAAGAAGGGCTATAAAACCCGAGAATAAGGCTGGTTTCCGAGATTGCATAGTCTGTTATCAGGTGAAGATAAAACGGGAAGCTAATAAGGAAGATATCCAATTGAGCAAGAATGCTTTTGTGCCATTTCATGGTATAAGTGCCACAAACAAACCTAGGGTTACAACATCACTCCGAGATCAAAATGGATCATTTTCCCTGTAAATCTCCATAAGAAAATCCAATGTCCAAAATAGCAAATTGGTAGCAAAGTCGTACAGCTCGAAAACAGCTATACGGATCATGAGTTATGAGGTACCGATGGAAAGGGAGGGAGGACGGGAATATTAAAACAAACGTGGCATCGTGTCAAAAAGGTATTGTGACGTATTTTTATTGGATCGTGTCATACGAGATATCAAACGATTGAATTTTATGTATACAATAAAACTACCTATATAAGAATAACAAGACTACAGGGTATCTTCAAAGTCTGTAATGTCCACTGATAAATATAAGTAAACATATACAGGGTGGTCCTTAAGTAATTGTACAAACAGAAACCGTAGAATCTACACTTTAAAATATTACGATTTAAGCCAAATTTCTTTAATAAAATGTTGATATTAAGAAAGATACAGGGTGTTAAAGTGGAAATTTAACATTTTAATTTTCGCTATAACGTTTATGTTTGTAAACATTTATGTATCAAAATTCATAACTGGGTACTAATAAACATCATAAATTATAATTTGATGCATTCTTTAATGTAGCTGATAAAGGGCGCCACATATGCCACATATGTGGCATACATTTGCACTTAACTTTTTTGTTCTTTAAGTTACTGGTGTTTGTGATATAAAATATTAAAGATACATTATTTTAACAAAAAAAAGGTATACTTGTTAATAACTTCAAAACTCAACAGTTTTCGAGATAATCGCATTTTACAAATCAACTACATAATTCAGATTTAACGCAACTACTCCAAGCAACGAAAAAAAATTAGACAAAACATCAATATTTCTGAATTTTGGTATAAAATGCCTTTAATAAAGTTAATAGTTAACGAAATATTAAATAAAATAAATATATTAGCGGGATAGAATAGTAGGATTTGACAAAATAACAGAATAATTGTATTTTACATCAAACATTTTACGTTTTGTATTAAATTAAAATCATAATCAAAATATTTTATTTATAAACCAAATTAAGAAATAGTTAAACTAAATAACATAACTTTTTTATAAAGTAATTGTTCGATATGTCCACCATTTTCTTTAATTCATTTGTCAAAATATTCCATAAAAGATCATCTCATATCAAATAGCATCATTGGTTCTAAAGAAAATGCTGCATTATTTATAATGAGTATTATAAATATAATAATAAGCATTCTTTTGGGATTTTTGTGAATTAAGTAATTATATTAATATCTCACCACATGACCAAGGAATATGACTACCACGAACAATCCAACGTTCAGGAAAGTTCTATTTAAGTATGTTCTCACTGCCCTCTATAATGTGGTGGTGTACAGTCTTGCATAAACCACATATTTCGCCTTAAGTTTGATGACAATTTTTCCAATAAATCAAATAAAATCATTTTATAAAAAATGTAAATAAATCTCACCATTCAAATTACAAGGTTATTCGCATGTCCGTAAAAAATAATTACCAATTGTTCCAAACCGTACGTTTATTTAAAATTCATGTTTAAAATGCATATCCCATGGTTTGGTACCATTTGTAATTCTTTTTTATGGACATGAGAATTACCTTGTAATTTGATTGGTGAGATTTATTTACATTTTTTATAAAATGATTTTATTGATTGGTACACCACCACATTATAGAGAAAAGTGCAGTGAGAACATAATTAAATACAACTTTCCTGAACGTTGTTGGATTGTTCGTGGTAGTCATATTCCTTGGTCATGTGGTGGGATATTAATATAATTATTTAATTCATAAAATTCCCAAACGAATACTTTATTATTATATTATATTTATCATATATTATACTTATAATACTTATAAATACTGCAGCAGTTTCTTTAGAACCAATGATGCTATTTAATATGAGACGATCTTTTATGGAATGTATCGACAAATGAATTAAAGAAAATGGTGGACATATCGAACAATTACTTTGACAAAAAGTTTAATGTTATTAAGTTTAACTATTTCTTAATTTGGTTTATTAATAAAATATTTTGATTATGACTTTAATTTAATACACAACGTAAAATGTTGATGTAAAATCCAATTATTCTGTTATTTTGTCAAATCCTACTATTCTATCCTGCTAATATATTTATTTTATTTAATATTTCGTTAACTGTTAGCTTTATTGAAGGCATTTTATACCAAAATTCAGAAGTATTGATGTTTTTGTCTAATTTTCTTTCGTTGCCTGGAGTAATTGCGTTAAATCTGAATTATGTAGTTGATTTGTAAAATGCGATTATCTCGAAAACTGTTGAGTTTTGAAGTTATTAACAAGTATACCTTTTTTTTGGTAAAATAATGTATCTTTAATTTTTTTTATCACAAACACCGGTAACTTAAAAAGCAAAAAAGTTAAGTGCAAATGTATGCCACATATGTGGCATATGTGGCGCCCTCTATCAGCTACATTAAATTATGCATCAGATTATAATTTCTGATGATCAATAGTACCCAGTTATGAATTTTTATACATAAATGTTCACAAACATGAAAGTTATAGTGAAAATTAAAATTTTTAATTTCCACTTTAACACCCTGTATCTTTCTTATTATGAACATTTTATTAAAGCAATTTGACTTAAATCGCAATATTTTAAAGTGTAAAATCCATGGTTTCTTTTTGTACAATTACTTAAGGACCACCCTGTATAAAGAGTAACGTTCACTGACAGGCATGAGTCTGTCGAAACATCTATACCGAGCATAGTCAAAAGTATTGTCAAGAATTGTCTACAAGAAGACTAGAGATTAATTTCACTAACTGAAAAACTGGAATTATATTGTAAAATATTTTTTGTGACAATGTTTGCTCTATTTCCGTGTTTTTACTTTTTACAAAAAATAGACAGCCAATGATTTTATAGGGAAATAACGTGATTAGTTTTTCTTTACAGGGAAAAAACTTATTAAGTCACTTGTTAAGACAAGTAATAAACAATTTATAATTAAATTTAACTTAAATCTTAAAAACTTACAGTTCTGTGTTGATAGTTCTTGGCACAAAAGATGGAGTAGGTGATGCTTTGAATTTAAGGTGAAGATTTGCTTAGCACATAGTATTGTGTTATGAGAGATTTGAGAAACAAGATATTGTTATATCACGAAGCACTTTACTATTATCTCTTAGAAGGCAGGAGCTGTACATTGCACATTTGCACAAAGTACTGTATGATTTGAACAAAAATTTGAAATAAAAAAACATAGTATTGCTTTTACCTAGCACTCATTATTTAATTCACTTTTTTATGTTTTCTAGCAATTCTAAAATATTGTCAATTTTTTTTTATTTGGATTTATATATTTTATTTATATATTTTATAGAGTTATAGAGATTTTTCTTGTAATAGATATTGGGATCGATATTATCTCCATCTTAGCGAGGAAATTGTTTGCTTTGGTTCTATATATTAACTGTTTTTTTTAATTTGCTTTAAAATAAATTAAACACGTGTTTTGTTTGTAAACCTTTTACTCAAGTCCCCACCCGTTGTTAAATATATTGCTTGATAAAAATATACTTTTATCCCGTGTCCTTTTAAGTTTGAGCCTCGTATCAATTGCCAGTCTATTACTGTTTACATTGTTTTTTTTTTTCAGAGAAGTCAAAGGTCGTCACAGAGTTCAGCGTTTGAGATGTTTAACCTTTACCCGTTAAACTTCTAACAAACTTCACTTACGTTACTTTTTCTAAGTTTCTAATTGTTTTACTATTTTTTCACTTTTTTACAATGGAACACAAAAATGCAAGTGTTTGCTGCTACAATATGCCGTTTACCCCCATAAGCAAAGCATAAACCAAATATTTTTTTTTGTTTCAAGTGAGCCAGCAATTTTATTATGGTTTCCATCTTGCTGAAAATATGGACCCAAATATTTCGAATGGAGTTCGGTTCTGCATCGATAACTATAATATTGTATTCAATGTGGGCTCCGAATATTTTTAACATTAACAAAGTTTAATATAAGTTATAAATTGTGAATCTTAATAATATATTGAAATAAACTGTAAGTGTACAAACTCTTTACATAATATCCATTTAAAGTAGCATTTAAAGTCAGCAAATTGCAATTATTTGTTATTGTTGTCAATAAACAAATCTAGTTTTACCAGCAAAATAACCGCTTTTAGTAAAGACCGATATCCCTGTTTTAGCAGGTGTACAGGGTCGGACTTACTTTTAACTTAACGTTTAACGAAATGAATTCAAACATGGAATCACACAACAGTTCTACAATACAAGACCATCAAAGTCAAATAAACGCATCACAGTCATACTCTTTGGCAGCGTCGAGAGTGCAATTTCCTAAAGTCCCAAGCAATTATCTTTAGTGCCTTAGAAAACACCAAACTTCAAGACTGCCTTCTCCAACTTGGAAATATAATTCAACCTAAAAATATAATCTTCTCTTTTAGATTATCTAATAATCGCATATGTATGTATTTATCCAATAAACAAATAGTGGATGATTTTATGAATAATCATGGTCAAATAGAAATACAAGGTGAAATTGTCAGAGCAAGAACGTTAGTTACACCAGCGGAACGACTTGTGCTCTCCGGCGTATGCCCTTCAATACCGCACGACTTGCTAATCAATGAGTTACAAAAAATCGGCATAGTTCCTGTCTCCCCCAAAACATTCCTCAAAATGAGTGCTCCTATGCCTGAGTATAATCACATCCTTAGGTTTCGAAGACAAATCTATATCAGTCCTCACAGTCTAACACTACCAGCGTCATTTACTCTTGTTTTTGACAACACGAATATTCATTCTTCAATACAGTTTAGTTTGCTTTAGATGCAAGAAGCCAGCTCACATTGCTTCACAGTGCTCCTAACCACTAACTCAACTAAACCCCAACCAAAACAATGAAGCATCGGTATCCAGTGCAACAAATATATCCTTGCACTCTGCACCCAATGACACAAACCCTTCTCAGTGTGAACAAATGTCTATTTCTAATATCCCGGAGATACCGAACAAAGAAGATGCACCAAATAAGGACAGTCTCATAATTAATCAACCAAATCGTAACTTTGATGAAATTATTTCACCTGAAGCAGATCCATCTTCACAAGAATGTACCATTTTTCCACCGCCTTAAGTCCAAGCAAAATCTAAAAAAGCTAAAATTAGTTCAGCAAGCACTTCTGAATGCTCATTTTCTCTCTTACTTGACCCTGCTAAAAACTTAATAGAAAATCACCCTCTACCTTTCCCTCTAAACTTTGATCAACTTAACATGCCCCTAATGAATATCACGGGATCAACAGTTCCTATTACCACAATTCAAGAATATAACACAGACATATCAGCTTTGTCCCATATGTTCAGTCAAGTTTACTCCCATTTAAAGGAAAGATCCATAAAACGTAAATTCACGTCCATAAGGAAAAAAATCAATGATTATCTTGGCAGTGAGGCATCGGACGCGGAAAGCGACACATCTCAATTAAGCCAACATTAAAATTTAAGTCTCTACTTCAGTGGAATATTGATGGATTTTTTCATCGCCTTGCTATGCTCCAACATCTAATATGTATTTATATATGCATGATTATCTTGGCAGTGAGGCATCGGACGTGGAAAGCGACACATCTCAATTAAGCCAACATTAAAATTTAAGTCTCTACTTCAGTGGAATATTGATGGATTTTTCCATCGCCTTGTTATGCTCCAACATCTAATTGGAGAACAATCTCCTGATGTAATATGCCTACAGGAAACTAATCTGAATCCCCAAAAAAGAAGCAGATACTAGTGCGTGTAACGCTATCACCAGTGACGCATCAGAACCAGAGTGTCAGAGTGTCGCATTCGATCTAAAAGTTTACTTCAAAAATGAGGTGTTAAGTGCGTGGAATCGGGAGTGGAATGAATCTAGTTCGAAACTCAGAACCATCAAAAGTGACTTTTTTCATGGAAGTCCACAGCCAGAAGTAAAAGATGCCAAACTATTATTACACGTCTACGACTTGGACACTGTAGGTATACTCACGCTTATCTCTTCTCAAATAGTGAACCTCCAAAATGCGAAACATGCAATACAGTGGACAGCTAAAAGTGTACAGCGGCTGCGGTGCTACAGGCGCTCGAATCTTTTAGACCTTTCCGATAATGTTATATATGAAGCGACCGGTTGTAAAACATGTTATGTAACAAAATCTAAAATTTTCAGATGTCTGCATGAATAACATGTTAAGTTTTGATATTACAGATTGCATACTTCTAATTCATACTGTAACACATAGAAGTACGCTGACTGAAAGCGCAAACAAGCTGTTAGGTTCAGATTCTGATTTAGATTTCAGTAAAAGAGAAATATCGTCGGACAGTTCCGAAATTGAACAAATAAGTTTTAGGTCAAGCGCCCACAGCGCAACTGTTTTAAAACTACGGTCTGTAACCGGTCAGTGTAAATGCATGGGGATTTACCCACGAGGAGATCCGCCTGGGACTAATTTTTCACTAGTTTTCAACCATTATGCTAAAAGAGTTGCGTCGTGGGCGCTTGACCTTAAGGTTATAAAAACTGTTAATTTCCGTTTTATTTGTTTGTTTGTTATTAATTATTATGGTATATAATTAGTTTGTTAGTTAATTTGTATAGGTGGATGATGAGAGTTGGCATGCAAGTAATGATTGGTATGGGTGTGTTTTCGATAAACAAAGTGATGAAAACCTTGGGATTGGTTTCTCTTTATGATAACGTCGAAAAACCATAGGGATGAACCAGTTTTACCTTCATCGTTTACTGGATACTAGGATGTATACCATTCAGATGGGTTTGAAAAGACACCAAAGCATGCCTTTCATGCCAAATGACGAATGTTTCGTCAACATATCGTAGCCGTGTAGTAACGTACCAACGTAGTGTAAGAAGATTGTAGTAGTGATCTGAATTCATACAATTTATATTCCTTTATTTTCAGACTTTGTCAGTCTACATTCCCAATAGTTGTTTTTCGAATTCTAACATCGTTCAATGATGGTTCTGTATTATTGGCTCAGCAGAAATTCAGTATATATTTGTGTATTTATAGTATGTATCGGTGGGCTATATAAAGCTGTGATTGTTACCTCATAGATCTTAGTTTTAATTTCAACAGTAAAAAATAGAAAATAAACATATTTCTTTGTTTTATCCGTTTACCAAGAAATGTATTAATTTATCTTTTACACAAATAAACAGGAAGATTAGAATCATTTATGTTTTACATCCGATAACGGCAAAAGTGCCTTTCGTCCCTTGACCGCAATAATCTTAACGCTGTACCAACCCTTTCCACAGATAAGATCTTTTGTCCGCAAAATAAATTATTGATAAAACTATCCAAAACAAACAGTTCTCATACCTATATATCCTCATAAAAGTCGAGAAGAGAAAAGAATTCTGACAAATAGAAAGTGTAGCGAGCAGTCTCTGGAAGTAATTTTCCTGAAAGTCGCCAATACAACTCTAAATTTTAATCCTATCTTTGGTGCGGACTGCATCGAGAATTTAAATAGTTTAGAAGTAGAGACGAGTGAATGTTATCCAGGATAGTCTGTTAAATTTTTAGTTGTCATTGGGAGAAGAATAGTAGATTGTATATTTCGTATTCGAGTTACTATAAGATGAAAAGTTTTATTTAATTACCTTTAACTAAAAAATAAAGAATTTATAATAAGTCTCAATTGATAATATATGCCCATACTTTTCTTCATATAAAAAAGCAAAATATAGTAATAGTCTCCCGTTTTATACCGCTCGCGGCTTTGGGAGTATAGCAGGGTAATCTGCTATATCTAGGGCCTACGGTATACAAGGAAGGTAACATGGCCAGTGCTACGCTTTAACCGCCTATTATTACCCCTGGTTTTACCCAAGGTACTCATTTTATTCAGGCTGAGTCGACCTGGGGCCTATAGACATTTTTAAAAATGTCTAGTTATTCTTGCCGGCGGTAGGATTCGAACTCCGGACCACCGGCATGCGAGGCAAGCATCCTACCGCTTGCGCTATGAAGGCCCTAAATATAGAGTATTTTGTATAATAATATTAGAAAAGTCTATTAAAATGAAAGAGAATTTAAGCAAAGGTGACTTCTAACCAATTTGTGACGGATAGAAGAAATAAAAACCGATCCGGAGAAAACCAGTGCCATAATCGTACTTACAGCAGCGAACAATATGCGTCAACCCTTCCGTTTTCTAGGAATAACTTCATGGTACCTCCGATTCATAGGAAACTATTCGACAATAGCAGGACCACTAAACATGCTTCTGAAAAAGAGAATAAAATGGAAATGGACCGATAAACAGCCCCAGTGTTAGTATGCCCAGATTTTTCAAAAACATTTTACCTGCAAACAGATGTGGACTTGCATTAACGCAGTAGTATGACATACAAGTTCTTGGAACATCTTGCTCCAAGAACTGAATGACATACTACAAGAAACTGGGCTGGAGATAAATTTCGAGAAAACCAAAATGATGACCAATATGGTTCCAAGCGAAGAGATACAGATCAATAACAAGGTAGAATTAATCGATAAATACACATACTTGTTTCATGAAATTAGAATAACCAGAGACAACCAAACCTGCGAGCTAAATAGACGAATCACGTTGGGAGGGGCGGCATATGGAAGGATGAGAGACATTTTTAAAACAAATACCCCAATTCACCAGAAAAGGAAGGCATTTAACCAATGCATCTTACCAGTCTTGACCTACGGAGCAGAGACCCAACTTTAACGAAAGCTACTGCCGAAAAACTGAGGGTAACACAAAGGCGAATGGAGAGATCAATGCTGGGCCTAACCTTGAAAGATCGCGTGAGAAATGAGGAGATACGCCAACGAACTGGCGTAGATGATATTATACTGCAAATCAATAAAGAAGGAGGTGGGCTGGACATGTTGCTAGAATGGAAGACGGAAGATGGACGAAGAGATTATTGGAGTGAAGACCAAGAGCCGAAAAGCGAAGTCGAGGCAGACCACCCACCCGATGGACCGACGACCTAAAGAGAATAGAAACAAACTGAATTGCAGCAGCTAGAGATAGAGAGAACTGGAGACGTTTGAAGGAGGCCTATATCCAACAATGGATGTGAAAATGGGGCTGGATGATGATGATGATGATGATGACATAAAAAATAAAGTAATCACAATTGCCAGTCGAACTCTCACATCGGCCGAAATAAAGTACTCCACAACCGAAAAAAAAGCCTGTCGATCCTATACGGAATAAAACAAATGAGGCCATACATAGAAGGATACAATTTTAAGGTTATCTCAGACCATCAGTCCTTGAAATGGCTAAGGAACCTCAAAAATCCCTTGGTTCGATTAGCTAAGTGGAGTTTAGAACTACAACAGTACGACTTTGGGATAATATATAGAAAAGGAGTCCTTAACAAGGTAGCAGATACTTTATCCCGGCAACCACAAGAAACTCGTATACAACTTTCTGTGGCAAATGGACTTGATTCCGTGCCATTATCCTTTCTCACACACACAAGAAACTCGTATCGAAGAACCAGAGCTAGAATTATTATCATCAGCACTAGAATCGTGCAAATGGTACAATAATTTATACAGAGAGGTCCTCCGAAACCCAGACAGATATCCAGATTTACAAATATTAGAAGGCAGACTGTATAAACATATATGGAACATCCGAAATTTAGCAGACCCAGAATTTAACAATCCATGGAAATTATGCGTACCAGGGTATAAAAGGAAAGAACTTTTAGAGGAGAATCACGATACAACTACAGCAGGCCACTTAGGAATTGCGAAGACAATTTGCTGAATGGCGCAAAAATACTACTGGTCTAAAATATTTAAACAAATTGCAGACTATGTTAGAGCCTGTAGGATGTGCCTTCGGTATAAACTGTCACAGATACAACCAGCAGGAAAAACATCGACACTCTGCGCTCAAAAGTATTTATGCTGTTCGGAATCCCAAAGAAAGTCATTTCGGATAACGGTTCTCAATTCACAAGTAGCAATTTTAAAACATTTCTAAAAACATACAACGTAAATCATGTCATTACACCACCTTACTCGTCACAATGCAATCGAGTAGAAAGAACTAACAAGGTACTGAAAAAAATGATAGCTACATACGTGAAGGATAACCATAAAGATATTGCTACCATATTGCTACGCAATAAACTCGTCAAGGCAACTGGTATCATTAGCAAAAAGAAAAATTTTCCATCGATTTTTAAGATAGTTATGTCATTTATACAGATAAAGAAAAGTAGAGGACTCAGTACTGAACCTTGTGGTACTCCACATACAATGCTTTTGTAACTAGACTCAGTATTATTTGCTTTAACTAGTTGTTTCCTATTCCACAAGTAAGATTGGAACCAATTCAAAGAAATACTTTGAGTTCCGTAGAAATTTAGTTTTTTTTATCAAAATGTGATTTACACAATCAAAAACTTTGGCATAGTGACTAAAAACAGTGACAGTGTAAAGATTATTGTTTAGTGCTTGATAGACCTCATGTAGGACAGAAAACATAACATCACTGGTACATTTATTAGATAAGAAACCGAACTGACTTTGTGATAAAATGTTGTTTTCAACGAGAAAAGACGGGTTTTTTTAAGTCTCTCAATAATTTTGGATAGGACCGGTAGTAAGGCAATAGGTATATAGTTGCAGACATTAGATTTTTCACCCCCCTTATAAAGAGTAATAATAACGGCTGTCTTTAGGAACTCCTAAATATACCTTTTTCAAAGAAATCATTAATTAGTGGGACAAGGAATTCCAACACATTTTTTGGGAGACTTAAGAAAATTTTATGAATAGTCCATTAGTACTACAGAAAGATTTGCTTATATACTACTGATTGTTTGGATCAGTTCAGATTTGGTTCAGAAATGATACCTATAATCCAGTACCATAATCCATAATCCAGTCCGTATTTTTTCAATGTTTGAAAAATGTTCAGTTTGGAAGATATTTTTTAACAAATGTTCTCTCAGATTATTCGAGTAAATTGTAAAACTAAAAAGCTAATTTAAAAAACAGAACATTTTTATTATAAATTATTGCAGGGTTTCTTGTTTTTCGTACCGATTATGTATATGACTACAATATTTGTTTCATCTGAAAAGATAATTCGCTTGTTCTACTTAAAACATCTCGAATTTTGTGTTTTTTGTGGAAAATGTTTGCCAGACATTTTATGACTGTATACCATAAAAAAATCTGCAAAGGAATGTGAAGGTTAAAAACCGTAAAAGGCCTCAACGTGCGATAAAAACAAAGGAAGAGCGGTGTTTGTTAGTCTAGATAGAATTTTAAATGAAATTAAAAACAAAAATGGCTATTTTGGTCTCTTGATACTAAATAAGTGTTTTTTAGGAATGTTGTCCTTCATATTAATGTTAACAAAACATATACTCTGAATTCACAATTTATCTAATTCATTTATTAAAAGTGTAATAAAGTACCTACTATTCTCCTTTTACTTTTTTCACAATGGATTTATTTTTTGTTGCACTATGTCTACCACCAAATATGTCGTATGCAATGTTGAAAAAACAGGGCGCATAATTTCCAAATTATACGTGACTGTAGTTGCGTCAGATTGAGATCACTTTGTCACGTCAGCACTACGTATAACTTAATGCGCGCTATGTGCAACGCTTGAACTGCGTGCTACCACCGAACTACTAAGGACTGCTCTAAGGACCATATTATCCAAGCACTATTGTTGTTACGTTAGCAGCGCCGTGTTAGCAGCAAAGAACGTTACACCTGAATTAAGTGTTGTGATGGATAGCATTATTAAAGTGGTGAACTACAATAAAACACGATCCGTGAAATCAAGACTTTTTCATAAACTTTGTGGAGAAATGGGGACCGAGCACACCTCCTTAATTTATTAATGCAACTCTTGTTAGATGTCCAAAGGCAACGTACTCGCACGTGTATACTAATTAAGAAATGAATTTTACACGATTCTACATACAGAATCACATGATGATGCGCAAAACTTTATTAATTCAGAGTTTATAATAAAATTAGCATACCTCTGTGACATATTTAACAAATTAAATGATCTTAATAAGTCTCAGAAGAAGTTGCTCTTATAGAAGAGAGTTTCCATGCTTTACAAGGTATTCTACAAGAAAAATCGATAGAAATCCTTGATTCCTCTTTAAAAAATATGTTTACACAACACATGTTATCATTAAGCGAACACTTTGCGAAATATTTTCCCGAAGATATCAAGCAATATGACTAGGCCAGAAACCCTTTCCTGTCATGCACGCCATCGACACTTTCAACAGAGGAAGAAGAACTTCTTCTTCTTCTTCTCCAGCCTTAAGTAATCCAACTTTGGACATAGGCCTCCCCCAAATCAATCCAGTGTCTTCTATTTTGCGCCACTTGCTTTCAGTTGTGTCCTCCGATCTTCTTAATATCACCAGCCCATCTCATTTGCGGTCTTCCTCTGCTTCTCTTTCCTAACCATGGCCTCCACTGTTGTATTTCGTGGTTCCATCTCTCATCCTTCAGTCGGGCATTGTGTCCTGCGCAGCTCCATTTTAATTTGGCAGCATGTTCTCCTGCGTCTTTTACTTTCGTTTTGCTTCTAATCCATTGGAATGGAATGGATTAAATGGATTAGGAAGAAGAACAACTGACAAAATTGTCCTGTGATTCCAGCCTAAAGCTTTAATACAAGGACAAACTGTTTCTTTCTCATGAATATCATGCCATTAGCACTGCTGCATTAAAGCTTTTATAACCATTTGCGAGTTCGTACTTGTGCGAAATGGGCATTTCTGCAGTTGCAGTAATTAAAAACAAGTACAGGTCAAACATAAACTTAGAAAAAGAAATGTGAGTGGCAATTTCCAAACTGAAGTCCCGATTTCATAAGATGTGCTCAAAAAAGCAAGCACATCACTCACATTAACCAGGCAGTTATATAAACAAATATCTCTTTTCATTGTTGTGGCTGTTTTAATTTCGTTCTTAATTTCTAATAAAAAATATAAATGTTCAAATAGTGTTTTTGTTATAACTATAACCTGTTACTAGGCTAGTACTAAAATTGGTAAGTATTATTGGGGGTTGGGTTGAGGGGTCGTCGCAAAAAAATTGCAAAGTCCCAAGGGCGTCACAGTACGAATAAGTTTGGAAAGCCCTGGTATATCCATTATTTTTGTCATATTTTTGTGCTAATTTTTATGCAAAAGCCAAAATCTGGCAAACAAGTGTTTTCTACTCACATATTCCCCTTTACATAAATTTTATTTCCCAGAACGTTTTGGAAACGACCTTGGAAATAATGGGTTGGTAATTGAATTAACTTTTCCAGAGCTTTGATAAGTGTCATATTAATGATAATTTATATCAGTTCGATCAATCGCCAGATACACTGCACTAAAAAAATTTGGTATAATGACATACTAAATATCTATCTAGTAACGATTTTTTATTTCTGTAAAGGATACAAATAGGTAAATAGCTCTATTTTTTTTTAATATACAGTTCTCTAACAAAAATTAAATTTTAAGATGAAATGCCAAAAAGAATTTTTCAGTGTTGTAATGATTGTGTAGGATGTATGTAGATACGTTTGCTATAATTATATGATGGCAGATTTAAATTTTTTTAATATTTTTTCCAATTGTTGATAGATGGCGCTATAATCGGAAAACACGATTTGTCCCGATACGCTAGGAAAATTATGGAAATGGCCTAGAAGTGGGGCGGGGAAAACTTTAAAATCTTATATAAAAGATTTTTTATTACAAATTCGGACTGTACGTGAAAAATTGTATTCAGTACTATAAAAAAGAGAAATAAACGGTGAACAATTTGAGCATTTGCTACAATGAAGTTATTGACGCCAATCGTGAGAGGCTAGTACACCGATAAGTGAGAGGCGAGGGGACTGACTACAAACAAGTAAACCAATAAGTAAGAGTCAAGGGGACTCACTAAAAACAAGCACCCTGAAGGGAATAAAAACTATTACACGCCGTTTTTCATCGGTTATTCAAAAAGTTTTTTTTGGTAAAGTTAGATACAAAATCAAAGAAAGACGTTTACTTCTTATTAAGTGTAGAAATACTTTAGCTTACAAGAAAATATTGTTAATTTATATTTAAATGGGAATAAGCCACAATTATCTCCATTATTAGCCGATATATTTATGGAAGATTTTGAAACAAATATTATTTCTAAACAAAATTTAAAACCCTCAGTATGGTGGAGGTATGTAGATGATGTATTCTCAATATGGCCTCATGGATCAGAGCTTATTCCCATTTAAATATAAATTAATTTAAAATGCCACAAGAAAATAGCTTCAGAACAATAAGAAAATATTGTTGTTGCAATTAGAGCGCCATCTATAGGTCTACTATGGTATCATTAGATAATATTTACAAAAATATTAACTATTGTGTTTCGAAGTGTATGTCCTGAGAAATTTGACCTGTATGGTGACTTTTGATCTGTAATTATTTTTCTGTGATAACGGTGCCATCTATCGCGAACAGAGAAAAAAAATCAAATAACACTTGTTTACTTTTTTACGTAGAATCCAAATCTGCAAGAAAAAAATGAGTTTTTCTTTTAAGACTTGTTTTAAGTTGCTGCCTCTCCTAGGGGTGGCGATTGGAGTCATGTTTGACGTCATTCGATAGATTTTTATTTATTTTTTACTAGATAGATAGAGAAAAGCCAGAAGCTCTTTCAACAGCCTTGGGAAGATTCTCTGCAACTTATCTTTAAGTATCAATATACGCATAAGAATTCTTAGATGTTATGTGTTTAGTGTCCTCCTCTATGGAGTAGAAAGCTTCTGCCTTACAGAAGATGCCATAAAACGATTAGAGGCATTTGAAATGTTTGTGAAATAACTATTCTCCAGAAGCTAAGAAAAGACAAAGAAATTATTAACCCTAGAACCACACGGTTACGTCGGATCCGACATCGAGTCTGACATTTTATGCGTATAAGGTAGTGGGGTGGGGTTGGCGTCTACTGCCGTCTAGTAGCCTCCTAAGTAGTCGTTCTCTTGATGCCCACGAAGTAAGGTGAGTCAAATGTTTTTCGTTCGAATTTTATTCCGCGTTGATGTCGGATACGACGTTACCGTGTGGTTTACGTAATATTTTTTTTTAGAAAATGGAATTGTTTTGTATAAAACTTAAGAGGTCGCTGGTTAAATGATAATAGATAAATAATTATAAAGTAAAAATGTAATATTTTGTTTGTGAATAGATTAGCGACAAATAGCAAACACAACTGTAAATAAATTAAGAAATTAACTGGTCTTACTCATTATTGATGTTTGTACAAAGAATATAGACTTACCCTTTGAACTATTGGAGTCGTAGCCAAGGAACTCTCGTTGGTACCGCGTTGGGGCGCCCGCCGACGCGACTCTATGGCACGAGAGCCACAAAACTTGGTGTGTTTCGTTCGCTGTCTGGGGATGAAGTGGCTTGAGTTGAGACTTAAGACAATCAGAAACCACCCTCTGACCACGCTTCGAGGTGGTCGGTAGCAAGAGGACAAACCCATAAATCACTCTATTGTATTGTTAATTGTGACCGTAATACGAAACCGTACACTTGTGTGTATTGGCGACACAAGACAAAAGAGAAGTCAAATTCTCCGTACTTAAAACATAATACATGAGATGTCCAGTTTAACAATTTTACAGGAAGCAATATATTTTACCAAAGTCGTTGGGATACAGCATTGAATTAGTTTACATTACAGTACCGTAACAGAAAAATATTAAATGTAAAAATAAGAAAGAAATGGTAAGTACATACTTTCCCAAACAGGAATTTAATCAAAGATATTTATCTAAAAAGGAGATTTTGGAAGAAATTTCCAAAATAGAAGATGGGGAAAACGATTCATCCATAGATGACAGTGTAAGTGAAATTGAGGACAATATTTTATCAGATCATGACTATGAGGATATCGAGTATGTACCTTCTGACTGTGACAAAAATGACGAAGGTATGGACGTGCCTTTAGCAAATAAACCACTAGATGAGAGAAATTTTTTTTTGGGTACAGACAATGAAACAATTTGGACTAACATTCCATTGAGTAGTATACACTCTCGAACTCATTCGAGAGATATTATTACCCAACTTCCAGGAGCAAAGGGTAAAGCCAAACGTCTTACTGACGAAATAAATATTCTTAATCTTTTTATAACAGATGAGATGATTGAACTGATTGTTCCATATACTAATGAAGAAATTGAGAGAAAATCATCGTCATATAATTCAGAACAGTCTTACCTATCTTCAACAGATGTTACAGAAGTAAAGTCCTTTATTGGCTTGCTATATTTGCTTGGTACACTAAAAAATTCAGGCTTGACATTACTGGATGTGTTTTCTCCAGTTTTTGGTCCCAGTTTATTTCGTTGGGTCATGAGCAAAAATCGTTTTGAGTTTTTGTTGAGAGTGCTCCTCTTCGATTCTAAGATCACGAGGGAACAACGAAGGAGAACAGATAAGTTTGCTCCATTCAGAGAATTATGGAGTTTATTCGAGAATAATTGCAGAAAAAATTACACTTCATCGAAGTATATAACCGTGGATGAGACTTTGTTAAGCTTTAGGGGAAGATACCCGTTTAAAATGTATATACCAAGTAAACCAGATAAGTATGGACTCAAAATTATTTCTCTTTGTGATCCAAGAACATTCTATTTCTATGGGGGAATTCCTTACATTGGCAAAGAGAACAGACCACAAAGTGACCTGCTGTTACCAACTCAATATGTTCTCAAGCTGGTAGAACCCATTAAGAACTCAAACAGAAACGTTACCACCGACAACTGGTTTTCGTCTTTCGTTTTCATTTTTCGTCTTTCGTCTTTCGTCAACTGTCTGAGGAACTTAGAATCAATAATCTAACTTTAGTAGGCACCCTTTGAAAAAATAAGAGGGAGATTCCTAAATCCTTTATTGACACAAAAGGGAGTCATCACGATTTTTGTACAGTACAGATAAAATGATGATATCTTATGTACCTAAGAAAAATAAAAATGTAGTTCTGATCTCGTCAATGAATTCTACTGGAGACGTAAATTAAATTTCCAATAAACCTGATATAATTGAATTCTATAATATGATGAAGGGGGGAGTCGACATCTTTGATCAGCTCTGTTATTCAAAGACCACCAAAAGAAAATCCAACCGATGGCCTATGAAGTACTTTTTTGGAGTTCTTGACGCTGCTGCTGTGAATGCTTTTGTAATTTACAAACTGAATGTAGATACACCCCCATCCATCCATCCATTTTTCACACCCATAAGTGGGTGTGAAAATTGGACAATAAATAAGAAAACCAAAAACAAAATAAGAGCAACAGAGATGGAATTTCTAAGGAGAAGCTGCAGAGTAACAAGAAGAGATAGGATAAATAACATGGAGATTAAGAGGAGAATGGGCATGAACTCCGACATAATAGACTACATCGAACAGAAGAGGTTAACCTGGTACGGACATGTCAGAAGAGCAGACCAAAATCGGTGGATAAATAGAATAACAGAGTGGAGTCCGATAGGAAGAAGAAAGAGAGGCAGACCCCGAAGATCTTTCAGAGATGAGGTGGACGAAGCAATGAGTAGAAGAAACCTACAGGAAGGGGACTGGCTAAACAGGAAAAATTGGAGAAAACGGTTGAGTGAAGGAATACAGTGAAAAGTGTGGAAATCCTTGTATATATATATATATATATGTAGATACACCTGTTTCGAGATCTCAATTTTTAAAAAACTTATCGCTCGCCTTATCGGCTACTCACATGGAGCGAAGAATTCAAAATTCGAGAATTCCAGTTGCCCTAAAGACGCAAATATCTATATTGCTTGATAAAGATATCCCTTCTGCTACAAATATAGCTGCTGACGCTCAACAAGGAAGCTCAAAAAGACCAGGATTGTGTGCCTTCTGTGATCGGAGAACGAGAAAGAGAAGGAAATTACAGTTGTGGCCATTGTAATAAAAGTGTGTGTGGTGAGCACAAACGAATTGTTTGCCCCCAGCATTATGATTAATTAATAAACATTTTGTAATTTATTATTTCGTTTAACCGTATTTGTTGTTTTTTTTTTTTGTTCGATTTTATAACTTCGAATATGAAGAAATGTATTGTTTAATCGTACTTCTAATGTATTTTA
This sequence comes from Diabrotica undecimpunctata, assembly GCF_040954645.1. NCBI lineage: Eukaryota > Metazoa > Arthropoda > Insecta > Coleoptera > Chrysomelidae > Diabrotica > Diabrotica undecimpunctata. The sequence continues at coordinate 16,106,607 of NC_092803.1, read as the reverse complement.
TAATTTTTTTTATATATCCAATAAACGTATTTTTCACTAAAATCTATTATGAATTTCATTATTTAGTTTACAATTGTTTGTTTTGTACATTAGAGTAAGTTTTCGATATAAAATAGCGGTAAAATTAGAATGATGTCGTATCCGACGTCACGGTACTAGATATGTCCCAATCATCACCGTGTGGTTCTAGGGTTCACACTGTAAAGAACAGAAAATTGGCTTATTTAAAATAAATCAATAAATCAACGTTGTAATAAATCAATAAATTTAAAAGGTTGTCTTTTAAATAAAGTCAATTTCATAACAATTTAAAAAAACCATCTTTGTTTTATTCCATTTCAAAATTCTATACCTCTAAAAAAACACACATTACATATATAATATTTTTTTCTGGTTTAAATTTATTCGAACAGTGTATATAGAATATGAGTATACTAATAAAAAAGTTCATAAATAATCGAGAGGGATTGGGAAAGTGTTTCTTGTCTGGATTTGACAAATCATGACAAACGCAATGACGAGATCAAACGACTAGACATAAATAAAGATGCCATCTTTCTATTGATTTATTTCTCCCTTTAAATAATATATATAATTTTTTGCTTGATGTATTTTAATTTAGAAGCAGATAATCTAAACAGTTTTTTTAATGAATTGATTAGATGCAGTCCATCGCAGGAAATTGGTTCCAATAACGTTATAGTGATAAATTTAATCAAAAGTAAAAAAAGTTGTAATTAAAAAAAAAGGAAATTATTTCTGGTTCTTATAAATAGTATTTTTATAAAATTACTAAAATAATGAAAATATTTTTATCAGAACGTTTTCGGTCTTATCCCGACAACTGACTGATTGATTGGTATCTGTGGTCAGACCTACACGTAGTCACCGTTTCGGTAAGGGTCAGTATGTTCCCTTTCAATTAAATCTAATTGAAAGGGAACATACTGACTAATCTAATCATCGACTTTTGGCTTCAATTTTCACTTTTACATTTAATCCAAAGATTTTCACTCATTTTAAATTGGCTATTTGTAAATGCTCAAGTTTTCACTAATGATGATCTAATTAGATCGAAAAAAGTTCTGAGGAAAATTGTAATTCTTTTAAATATTTTCATTACTTTAGTAATGTTATAAATACATATACAGTCTGTCCCAAACCCTTCTTTCAGTGCGTCACTAATTTTGACGTCATATAGGATTTTAAGAATGTCGAGAATTATTGCATGACATTTTAGTTAAATCTGACAGTTGCAGGATTGTAATCGGCTAAATGTGAAAAGATTATTTTTTTAAAATGTGAAGTAAAAACTTTAAGAATTCAAATTTTTTTTACTTTACATATTAGAGGTCCCGTCCTGTATAAAAATTTTTATTGCGCCTTATATTGGAACGGCATTTTGTCATAATTGCTATTCTATACATTCCAAAGAAAGTACTTAATTAGCTAAGATTTATTTATGGATTTATTATTATTTAATATAAACACTAAGGAATTGGAATGTTTGTTTATTTAAAATAACGCTTCCTCCTATAGAATCTTTTAAGAGTTGACTGCGAGATAAAAAAATTTACTGGCAATTGCAAGGCATCAAAGCAAACATTCCTGTGATAAAATAGCATCGATTGAAATCAGTCATATTCGGATAAGTAATTTTCGGAAAGTTTCTGTGGCAGCCATTAGTTTAATTTTGTGAAGATTTATCATAAAATCGTGAAAATAGTTTAAATAGTGAGTTATTCTACTAGATTGGATGTGCAAATGAAAGAGTGTTATGAAGTTTAAGTAAAAAAACAATGGACAGTTTAAATAGTAAAGCAGTTGATTTTTGAGTTAATCTATCAGTTTCGGTATGCAGATGAAATAGTGTTAATGGAGTTTAGTTAAAAAACAAGATACCGAATGTAAGCTTACCTTCTTTTTTATGAATAACAAAAATGAATATTATATTTCAAACAATCCACAATCCGATTCAGAACCTGATTCAATAAAATCAATGATTACAGGGGATATGTGGCTGGCATCAATTATATCTTATATTTTAATAAAATGTGGTTCTAAAAAGAACCGTTTTAATACATATGAATATCTTCTAATTGAAAATAATTTAATAATTTTAATATTACTCTTTGTTCTTTCTCGGTATATCTCGGCATATTTAAAATATTTTTATGACAATAAATACAAAATTAAATTTTCACTGTAAAATGTCTGAAAATACTAACCTGGAATGACAATTATCATTTTATCAGTTGACATTGTCATAGTACTGTCACTATTGAGACCATCTGCGTCAAATTATATTTATGCGCATCATTGATTGGATATCTATTTAGCGCATTCTAAACTCCAACCAATTATATATCCGTAAGTAGAATTCGCTTTAATATGCAAATACCCGTGAACAATACATAATTTTCTAAGTTCTATGTATAATAATCACAGACTTACGTTTTTTTCTGTCACTTCTAGCTTAATGCGTTAGAGAGAATTCGATCAACTATGACGCTCTGAAAGAAGGGTTTGGGATGAACTGTACCATTTACACTTTAATCGCACTACATATGTTTTATAAAGGTAAGGGGCTTGCTAGTTTATCAAAAAATTGTACTTAGATTTGGGTTCATTTTCTTAAAAAAAATGTAAAAAGCACAAAAATTCAATTTTTTGATATGTTTTACTGTTTTTGTCATCGAGTCCGCAAAAATTATTCTAATTGCTATTATTTTTTTAAGTAAGGTAGTCAATTGACTACCTTAGTCTAATAGTTTATACTGCGCTTGAATTCTTTCATTACTTTAAAAAAAAAAAGATTGTCGGAATTAGCCATGTCCCAAAATGGGAACGTTTGCATCATTGAGTACCTAATATACCCAAATAAATTATAATGTCGTTTTTGTTAGCTCGTAAATTTTCAAGGACAATAACGATTAGTGCAATCGCCTTTCAAGTGATAATAGGAATTTAGGAATAACAAACAGTCGATCAGAGCTGTTCAAGAAGGACACATGTGCACTTGGTTTTTTTTCTGTCTGCATTGTTTATGCTGAGAAAATTAGAATGGACACAGAAACATTTTTATGGGTAAATTTAGAAAAATAATTTTTTAATTAGAGTCAAATTCATCAGTTTTTCTTAAGTCTTGCTTCTTTCTTTAAGTAAGTACATAACTAAAAATAAAAATCTATTGGTTTAGTTTCTTTTGATACATATATTTTCATATTTTTTACTAAGAGCACCGAAGGCAAAACATAATATTATGTAAAATAAGACAGTATTATTTTACATGTACCGTTCTCTTGAACCATGTTTCTTAGATATTTCATTGTTTTAGGAAATCCGTACGCCGACAAAGACTATTACGGGATGTTTTGGAAGATGTGGAAACCTCAATATCCTCTAACATTGATGTTGTAATACTTCCTCCCACTTTAGGAGACCGATTTTGGACTTGGTTGACATGCCAATAGAGGTTCCTGGAGAAGTAGAAATTCATGATGGTGATGCCGAATCAGATGACGAAGGAGAAGTCAAACACCACAAAAATGGAGGAAATCTGAAAAAGGGGCAATCCAGCAAGAAGCACAAGATCTACCTAAAGTAGGAGCTGAGCATATGGGCAAAACTGAGTTTGAAATATTCTCTTTGTTTTTTACTCCAGAAATTATTAGTTTTATACGTAATCAAAGCGAAACTTACGCTCGAAGCGATCAAAATTTTAATAACTCCACAGTTTCTGATGAAGATATTCATCAGTTTATTGACTTGCTCCTGATTAGCGGATATCATAATCTACCCAGCGAAAATGACTACTGGTCAACGGCGGGTGCCATGCAGGCTCCAATCTTTTCGAAAACAATGAGCCGCGAAAAATTCAGAACAATTAAAAGAGAACTCTAATTTAGCTAATTTAAAAGTAGCTAAAGTTTTACCACTTTTCGAAAAATTCAAAATTAATATTCAGCAATTTGCAGTTTTTCATAAACATGTAAGCTTTGATGAATCAATGGTTCCATATCATGGCCATCACTCAGCTAAAATATTTATTCGGATTCAAACTATGGATGCTCTGTGGAAATGATGGATATCCATACAACTTTGATATTTACTGCGGAAAATCGGGAAATGCTCAAACTCCTTAGGAACTAGGAGTTGTAAATAATATGTTAGAAATTCTGTAAAATACGAACAGCCATGTTGTATATTTTAATAATTTTTTCACCAGCTATTCCCTTCTGAAATAGAAAATGGTAGACGGGCTTGTGGTACAGTTCGAGAAAATAGGATCAAGAAATGTCCTTTAATTTGATCGTCAACCATCAAAATACAAGATCGAGAGACGTATGAGTACAAATCAGATGGTGATGTTATTATGTGTCAAATGGAATGACAATGGTCCTGTAATAGTCGCAAGTAATCATTTTGTAGTAACCCCTGTTCAAAATACAACCAGAAAAGTGAAGTCCGAACATAAAAAAGATGTAACCCAACCAAATTTGATAAGACAATATAACATTGGACTGGGTGGTGTTGACTTTTTGATCGTTTAGCTGCTTCCTATCGTCCCCGACTTAGATAAAAAAAATGGTGGTGTGAATGCAGGAACAAATATAACACACCTTGAGTTTCGTAGAAACGATGCCCTAGCACTGGTAAAAGCAGGATCAGGTCAAAGAAAAAAAAAGGCGGTCCATCTGCACCTGTTCTAAGCGACATATTATAATTTGACGGGATAAATCACATTCCCAAAGGCACTTCCAAGGGCATTGTGTTATAAAAATACTAGACTACAGTGCAGTAAGTGTGAAAATTAATGTTTCGACCAATTTCATACACCTATAATAATAAATAATTGTTTTATATTTTATCTTATTTTTACTTATTTTAGACATTTGTGCTAATATTAACCCTTTTTTCAAACAGTTAAGGTTTTTATTTTTAGAAAATACATAATACCTTACATGCCAACGTTCCCAAAAATGGAAACAACATGGTGAAGACAAAATACAACAGCAATATTTTTTTTTCCTTCAAAATCTAATAAAATATGTCAAAATCAAAAGAACTTTTACCTGTTTATTCCAAATATTGCATAACGCCGCCATTAAAAGGTTAAGGTAATCAAAAGCCTTACAAAAATCGGATTCTGTAGAGTGAATCTATTTCAAATTCTCTAGGCCTTTATATACAGGGTGAGTTTTTAGTATGACATCGTTCGATAATTCCATTATGGTCACCAATTATATTCCCTGAGGGTCGGTTTCAAAAACCTACTACACTTCCGCGGTCCGAACACTCAGCACTAAACCAGGCAATAGCGTAACCCGTGGGGGAGGTTACCCAGAGGAACTCTTCACCCCCCTCAGGAGATCATCCTGGTTACGTAGTTGAAACCAGGCACTCGTTAAGGAGGGGTATGAAATAAAGTCAAGGAAAAAGATGATTATAAAGCTATTATATTGTTTTTTTTTTGTCTTTGTTTTATAAATATTTGCGGCGTAATTTAAAATATTTGTATCTTACAACTTAATTTAAGCATTTAATGCTACTGTTTCTGGTTTGTTTCTTTTTGCAACTATAATGTTCAACAATTTTATGAAACATTAGTTTAGATTACGAACATTTCTATATAGTATTAGTACTCTGCATTTTAAAAATGTAAAGATATTTATTTTTATTATTTATTTATTTATTTAAATTTGATTATAATTTTATTACTATAAATTTAACAGCGGTCCGCAAAAAACAAGTACAGGGTGATTGATAACTACGTGGTATAGCAAACATACAATTTTTAAATGGGACACCCTATATATTTTTTCAAATTTGTATTCTTATAATTCTTGTTCTTATAGTATTGGGTTTTGCATTACTATGCAGAGTATTTAACAAGTTATGGCCATTTTTATTTCGAAATCCCTATTAAATCAATAATAAAATAGAAAATATGGAAATATTAAAACATATATTAAGATAACGAATTTAACAAGAAAATTATGTCTAACAAATAGAATTAAGGCGTATTTTACGAATATGAGTTTTTTAATTTTTATTAATTTGTACAGAAAAATACGGAGAATATTGACAATGCGCCTACCAAAACTGACAAAAAAATTACTTTAAAAAAATACTGTATTGTGTTTATGTACGATCAAAGAATTTTCATCTTATGGCCCGAACTCATACTACAACACTGTGTTTGCAGGTCAAATGTCACGTTATTCTACAAATATATGCAAAAAATGTATTATAAAAGCAAATTTAATACTTATTTTAAATTTCAATTCGTTATTTTTTAAAAGCATTTTGTTATCAGGGCACGCTCGTGTCGGTCATGGAAAGTAATTAATGTCTTATAATGTGTACTTACGTGCGCGAAAAAAGGTAAAATTTAAAATATATTTGAAGATATTTATCAAGGAATAAATTACTTGAAATAGTTTGCACATAACAAACAATTTTCTGTTCTTTTAAAAACAAAAACAATAAATTATTTTAAGGGTATAAATATCATAAAACAAATAACAATGAGTTAGAATTTTAGAACACAAAAGTACCACGAAGCTCAATAACCAAACAAGACACAATATAAAAAACACAACAGCTCTCAAAAAAGTCTTAATTTTGCTGTAATCTTTTAGTTCCTGAACCAGACATAATTAGTGCTATTGAAAAAGTCTGTTATATATGATATAATTTGAAAGATATGCGCTTAGAAAATAAATTATTTATTATTAACTGCAAAAAATTAACCTACTACTAGTTTTTAGTGAAATGTAATTATTTTTAGTAACGTTCAATAACAATTAAGTAGTACAATAATTGTATTAATTCGTGAATGTTCTGTATTATTGCTTAGAATTAATTTGAAGTAGAAATGAGTGTCAAGCAAAGAATTGAAATACTCATGATGATTGGGTATGGAGACAAATCGCGAACTCAGATGGAAGTGTGTAATTTATTTAATGATAAATATCCAGAAAGACCCATAACGCAGTCAACAGTAAGTAAGATTGAAAAAAAAAATTAGAGAAACTGGTACTGTTGAAAATGCACGCAAATCAGGTCGTCACTCTGTAAATTATGATACAACATTAGATGTTCTACTTGCTTTTGAAGAAGATGCGCACAATTCTGTTCGTAAAGTTAATCGTGATCTCGATGTTTGCAAAACAACGGTACACAAAGTAATAAAGCGAGGTCATCCACGAATGCGAAGGGGGTTGTACTCTCTCCGTATTCACAGTGCATAACCCCGTCATATGCCAGATTCCATAGCGTCAGGTCCAAGACATATCCCTGGGGTACCCCGGCCGTCACGTCCACGATCGTGCTCTTTTCCACCATAATCCTTCTTTCAGACAGATACTCCGCCACCAAATTTATCAGGTAACCAGGACATTCTCTCTCCTCCATTGCCTTCATTACCTCGTTCCACTGCAGCATATTGGATGCATTCTTAACATCAAACAACAGCAGGGCCGCCCAGCGATGTTCATCCCCTCTGTTGCGCAATGCTTCGAGTACACTCATGATTGCATCAATCGTGCTTTTCCCTTTACAAAAACCAAATTGCCTCCGAGATAAACCACCTGACCTCTCAATCATGTCGTCTATGCGTACTCGCAGCATCCTTTCATACATCTTACTGATGCATGGAAGAAAACAGATGGGGCGATACTTTTCCCTAGCCTTGGGGAGCAGTATTAACCTCGATGTCCTCCAAGGCTCAGGAAAGGTTTGTGCTTCCAGCAGTGCATTCATGTGTTCCAGAAGCCACGCAGGATCCGTCCGTTTTAAACCCTTTAACGTCTCAGGTGATATCTGATCCAGGTTGGGGGACCTATGTGTGTTGACTGAACCCAATGCCTCGACAAGTTCATCCATGGTAAAGGGTACAGCCCGCTCAGCTCCTTCATTCCTCCATATACCATGCCATCTGCAGTTTGGAAAGAGCTCTTGTTTTACCTCAAGCTTCTTGTCCATAGGCATTTCGTAAGTCTAACAAGAGTTAGACTGGGATTAGTGAATCGAGTATACATATCATTTTGATTTTATTATCATTCTGCGTTTGTTATTTTATATATTATTAATGACAGTAAGCAAATTTAAATTAAGTTTTGTGTATTATTTACACTGTTACTTCAGTTACTTTCAGTGGTAAGTTTTAGGTTACGGTTCTTGTAAAAAATTCTATAAAATAAAATAAAGAAAAACAGTGTTATTTTAAAAATGTTACTAAATTTTATTTTTTGACGCTACACTCTGACAGCTCTTACGTATGGATTTCATGATGTTTACTTAACTCTACAGCCTTACACCTAACGGTAGAAGGGCTTAGGACTAAGTAAAAAAAAAGTAAGTACTTAACTCTAACATAATATTAGTCGTATAATAACCAAGCCACAGCAAAGCTTTGGCCAGGTCAGCTAGTAGATATATAAATCTAAAATATATTAATAAATCCAAAGGTGTTTAAGAAATTTTGTTGTGATACAATTAATGTTAAAAAAGGAAGCTGCAACCTCAATAATGTATTTTCAATTTTACAGATTCGACTGATCTCCAATCCAACATTTGTTAAAAAAACTTATTCTGTACAATATAATGTATTTGACAAATAAGTTGTTTTATTTTTTCAAGAAAATTCAGAATCTGAAATTAACTCTTAGATATAAAACTGAAAATATACAGAACCAACAGAATGTAATAATTAAAACAAGACAAGCAAAATCATAAAATGATTGTTAAAAACACAAAAATATTCCCTATTTACATTTAACTTCATTTCTGGCAACAATTCAGGCCACGCCAATTCATCCCGCTAAACGAAAATAACTGGAAAAGTACTTTTATTAGTAAAATAAATATTTCTACGAAATTTAAGTGTGTTTAGGATGTTGATCCAATACAATAGCGCACGAAACGTTTTATAAACTGTTTGGCCTGTGAAAATTTATGTTTGTTGAAAAAAAAAAGAGTTTTCTTTCAGCATTAAGATGAAAGCACGTATTTTGTGTGGTAATAAGTAATAAAATGTGCAGTATAACGTTTAGCAGGATATAAGTAATGAATTTTGTTGAATAGCAGATCTAAAAATAGGCGAAAATTTAATGATTTCACTAATGCACAAGCATGTATGGAAGCAAACGCATTTTTAACAAAAACTTAGTATTATACTGTGTTAACAAAGTATTATATTTTGATATTGTAATCATAACTGTTATTATTAAAGTTTACCATTAAATCTAAATAATGGTAGACTAAAGTTGTCAAATATCACAATTTTCATTTAAACTCAAATATGAGAAAAGTAACTAATTCAGACTTAATTGATTTTTGCAGGGATATCAATAAACCATAATTGAATAATATTACTATACAATACAATAAAATACAATTGAATAATTTATATACGAAATGTTAAAATAAACTTATTTTAAAGTAAACACAAAATAATAATAAATACAAAAAATAAATAATAAATACAAACATGGTAGTGTCATATTTTACGACCTAAACATACAAGAATACATACAGGGTTTCCTGTACCTATACATATACCATACCTACACATATACAGGGTTTCCCCGAAAATAAGATGCATTTCTTAAAGGTATAGGCAGAAGGCACCATGTAGAGCAAAAAAGTTCTAATATTTTTTTTTTAAATTCAATCGTTTGATCAAAAAACGAAAATACATTTTTTTTTCTTCTTCTTCTTCTTCCTCTTTATAAGCAATTCTGTTTATTCATTGGCGGATTCATACCTCTATGAAAGGTTGTCACTCCATGTTCTGCGCGGTCGTTCGATACTTATTTTGCCGATTGGTGACTTACCTGTTGCTATTTTGACGACACGGGTTTCCTCCATTCTGCTTATGTGGTTATTGCATTATTTTTTTCTATTCGTGTTCATTCATTTATACACTGTAAGTTACATTTTCTTCTAAAGTCTTCACTTCTCTTTCGATCTCTCAGCGTATTTCCTGTAATTCTTCCTAGTACTCTCATCTCTGCCGTTTACAGTAGAATTTGCGTTGCGTCTTGTTTCCGAGGCATATGTCATATTGGTCTTACACTGGCTTTATAAATTCTTGACTTCATCTCAGTGTTAATGTGTCTATTTCGCTATATAGTGTTATTAAGGCATTCAGCCAGTCTATTTGCTTTTTGTACTTGATCTCTCAATTCTTTGTCCAGGTCTTCATAGCTAGACAGTGTAATTCCCAGGTATTTGATTTCCATTACTTGTTCAATACTGATGCCATCAATTTCTATTTTACATCTGGTTGGTTCTTTGCTGACTAATATTATTTTAGTTTTCTGAGACGACATTGTCATATTAAATTCTTTTGCTCTTATGTTAAATCTATGGACCAGTCTGTGCCGACTATCTTCATCTTGGGCTATCAATATTGCGTCGTCTGCATAACAGAGTATTGTTATTTCTTTGTTTCCCATTCTGTATCATTTTCCTTTGTTAACGCTTTTGATGATTTCATCCATGATCAAATTGAAGAGCATGGGGCTCAATGAATCCCCTTGTCTTATTCCGCTACCTATTTATATGGGTTCTGTAAGTTTTCCATCTATTCTGACTTCCATTTTGTTGTTTTGGGTAGATGTTTTCGATAGTTTTTATAATATTTAAGGGAACTTCTCTATTATACAGAAGACGGATTACATCTTTGAGTCTTACTCTGTCAAACGATTTCTTTAGGTCAATCAGTCGCAGAAATGCTGGTCTATTATACTCTGGTGATTTCTCGGTAATTTGCTTTATAACGAATATTGAATCTGTACACGATCTTCCACTACGAATACCCTGTTGTTCATTTGTGAAACTTATAAAATTTTAGTTGTAAGTTTTAGCATAATATTTGCAGTTTTCTGACTGTTCTTTATCTCCTTTTTTAAATAGTAGAATTAGTTCGCTCGTTCTCCATTATTCCGGTATTTTATTGTGTTTTATAATTTTATTAATTAATGTTGTTAACTGTTCCGTCATTGCTGCTCTACAATATTTCAGAAATTCGTTTGTTATCCCATGTTTACCTGCTGCTTTTCTGTTCTTCAGGTTTTCAAGTATTTTCCGAATTTCGTGTATATTTATATTCTTCATGTTCTTATGTTCTTATGGTTTTCATTTGTGGTAATTTCTGGTGTTTTCGGTTCTAGCCTCGTTTGTTCCTCCTCCGCATAGAGCTTTTTTAGGTAGTCAATCCACGTATCCTTTTCTATGAGTTTTGGTTCTATTGGTTCCTTTATCTCCGTTCTTTGACCTCTTATGAAGCGCCATATTTCTTTTTGCAGACCGTAAAAATCATGTTCAATTTCTTTCGGAAAACGTTCCCAGTGATCATGTTTTTAATTTTTCTTACAAGTGCATGTGTTTCGTTTATAATTGTCTTGTAATTATGGTATGCCTCTTGTGTTTTGGTGAACTTGTATTTCAGGTAAGCTTTTTTCTTTTCTAAACATTTTTCCTTTACTTCTGTACAAAACCATTGAGTTCTTCGCCTTGGGAACGATTTATTTTTATTTATATATCTTTCACCAAGAACTTTCTTGGCCGAGGCTAAGATACATTTTGGAACAGATATTTTGGAACAATCGTGTTTAGTATCACCGTGAAAATGTTTTCGATTCGTAAGTTGATTAATTTTATGAAGAAGAGTAGTGTAACAGTAATTAAGCTGTCCAAATTTATGTACGTCGGTATCCCGAAAGGCGAACTCCTAATGCTCGAACTTTTGTGAATGTTTCTCAAAGATTATGAGAAACCAGAGTTCTCTCTCTCTCTCTCTCATAAACTAGAGAGAGAGAAAAGAGAGTTCAGATTTTTTTTCCAAAAGTTTATTTTAGTTACGAAGAATTTTTGGGTGTGGTGTTCAGAACTCATTATCACTTTTATCATGCGAGGATAACGTTCATTGTTATTTGGTTTGCCGACTCTATAAAATGGTACAGGACTTTCTTGACATCAATGATTTCCAGGGCTAAATTAATTGTATTCTTATCATGATCTTTCTTAATTTGTACCTCTCATGTAGGTTCAGGGACGCCCCTAATTAAAATAATGTTGGAACGTTATATGCGGTCAGCGACTTTACTGAAAATGCTGTCAATAAATTCTGCTGTAATAGAATTAAGAGTTAGACACTTGACTTCAGTAATATTCCCAATGTTTGAACTACATGCATTACAAAATATAAATATCACACCTACTTTTTGCCTCGAAACTTGATCATCGATCAACAGATTCGTGCAAGCGATGTATATTCGTTTTTTACAGCCATCACACTGGAGCTTCTAGCAGTAAACTGGAACAATTGTTCAGCAAACATTGAACAATTTGTCCAAAACGATGTATTGGGCATGATCCACTTTGTGTTAGTTTTAGAAATAAATTTTAATTATCGGTTTGATAATAAACAGCAAATCTATGTTATTACTTACTTAAATGTTAAAAAACACAATCAGAATAATTTTTTAACATAACATTTAAAAGCAATTAAATTTAATTTTTTCGAAGTGTATACGACCACTTCAATTGTAGTTTAACAAACAAAATTAATGAATATTGGTTCTAAAAAAGCATAAAACATTATACTTGACTTAATTCGACAGACAGTTTTGTCGACGTAACACCCGGTATATTCTTAAAGATATTTACCACACGTAAGATTCTGGCGGGATTTTTAATGAATATAATCAGAGATCCTGACGAATATACTCTCCGGGGAACATTTCGGGGAACATTTCGGAGAGAGTCAACTCACGTGTCACTACAATAAAACCCATTGTGCTTCAACAATGACATTATTGCCGTTCATAATAGCTTGACTAGTAATTAAAGCGCAGTGGGGATTAGATTATCCCTTTGGTTTTACGGAAATAGAGTAATTACATAGTGGCAAACAAAAAGCGGAATCGATGCATACATTCTGGAACAGGAGCAACACTAAGGAGGATGGGGCACGAACATATTTGCTGGTTTTTATGTTATATGAATAATACATTGGTAGCGAATAGTAACAGGAGACATACCGCAACCATTTAAATCTTTGTGCTTTTATGACTCTTAAAAAGTTGGCTATGCCTTATGATCGTAATTAAAGTATGTTGCGGATTTTACATGCTGATGGTTGGAAAAATTTTGCAAATCGAAAATGTTTTTGCGTGGTATTATATATATATATATAATCGAACACCTCTCTACCCTAAGGTGTGAGGTTAATACAAATACATGTTACAGATATACATTACATTACATCTCAAATCCAATGAAAATACAGAATTTTCTTTTTTTTTTTTTTTCTATTCTATTCTGTGCACGAATTTTGTCCATTCTTGCTTGTTTTTTGCCTTATTTTGAGCTTCTGACCATTCCATTCCCCTACTTTTCAAAATCTGCCCTACTTCGTCATCCCAGGTTTTCCGTGGTCTGCCTCTGGTTTTAAACTTTTTCACATTAGCCTTCCAGACTTGCTTAACGGGTCGGTTGTCGCTCATTCGGCACAGATGACCAAACCATTTTATTTGTTGTGTTTCAATAGCGTGTAGTACAGATTCTATGCCCAGTTCTTCTCTAACATCTTCATTTCTTATTTTGTCTCGTCGTGTTATTCCTTTGACTCGTCTTAGATATTTCATATCAATGGCTTGTATCTTGCTTTTTAATTGCTTTGTTAAAACCCAGCTCTCGCTTCCATATATCAAGATTGGTCGGAATACTGTCTTATAAACTGTCATTTTGGTTCTTCTGCTGATTTCAGGTTTACCTATGAATGCTCTACTAAGATTATGGTACACTTTTGAAGCACTACTTATTCTTTCTGTTATTTCATTCTGCATGGTACCTTCTCTGTCTATTGTAACCCCTAGGTATTTGAATGCATCTACTTGTTCTATGAGTTGTTGGTTAATTTCTATGTTAACATTTCGGTTCGTTTTCGCTATTAACATCACCTTGGTTTTCTTAACATTAATCTTCATGTTTCTAATTGCCAGCTCATTATTCCATCTATCTATATTTTTCTGGAGGTCTCTCTCGTTGGAAGCGCATAACATGAGATCATCTGCGAATGCACACTCAGCTATACCAACCGGTCGTAGTTTACTATATCCGATATGTACTTTGTGTATACTTGCTTTTGTTTCCTTAATTATGTCGTCAATAATCAATATGAACAGTATGGGGCTCATAACACCTCCTTGTCTTAGACCCTCGTTTATTGCAAACATCTCTGATTCCAAGTTATCCTTACGCACATAACTCTTGTTATTTTGATACAGACTTTTGATAGCACCTGTTAGTTGATGGTCAATATTTCTATTTTGCAGACTTTTCCAAACTGCTTCCTGGGACACTCTGTCAAATGCTTTCTCAATATCTAGAAATGCCATATATATTTCTGTGTTCTTTATTCTAGCTTTCTCAATTATTTGTTTCAACGTAAATATATGGTCTTGCGTACTGTGTCCCTTCCTAAACCCACTTTGTACTTCATCCAGATGTGGTTCAACGATGTGTCTTAATTTCTTTTCTAGGATGCTTTCATATATTTTGGAGACGATACTGAGTAGATTAATTCCTCTATAATTTTCACAAGAACTTGGGTCTCCTTTCTTAAAGATTGGTAGTATTATGCCAATTCTCCAATCTTCGGGGACTGTACATCGGTTCCAAGCCATGTTCATAATTTTGGTTAAAAATTCAACTCCTTTCGGTCCCATTGTCTTTAACATTTCAGCAGTGATTTTGTCATGACCAGCTGATTTACCTCTCTTTGTATTATTAATTGCTTCTTTGACTTCTTCTATTTGAATATCATTTTCTTGTCCATGTTCTCCTTCTACTTCTATCATTACAGTTTCCTCTTTCGGTTGTCTGGGTGTTAGGAGTTCGCTGAAGTATTGTCTCCATCTTTCCATAATCTCATTTGGACTGATAATCAGTGTGCCGTCTTTACGTTTCACCTGTTTCATCGTTGTTTCTTTACCTTTTCTTAGCGTCTTTAGTGCCTTGTAAAACAATTTTTGGTTACCACGACTATCTGCCTCCATCTTCATTCCAAACTCATCCCAGGCTTTCTTCTTCTTCTTCAGTACCATTTCTTTCACCACCTTTCTTTGTCGTTTATATTCTTCGTAACTATTTTCTGTTTTCTTGTTTAAGTATATTTTCCATTTCTGTTTTTTATATTTTATTTGGGCTTTTAATTCATCGTCCCACCATCGTGTTTGCTTCTTATTTCTGTTTACATGGTTTATTCCACACGTTTCTTTTGCTGTCGTCACGATGGTTTCTTTAAATTGTGTCCAAGTTTCCTGTAAGTTCTCAGTACTATGTGCATTCGTTAATTTGGCTAGTTTTTCTTCTATTTTACTTTTGAACATGGCCGCGATTTTTTGGTCATTTAGTTTATAGTTTTTAATATTCTCGTTCACTTTATTATTTTTCGTTCTTTGTTTAGTGGTTTTAGGGGTTTTTTGAGGTAGTCTTATCTTTGCCATTACCATATAGTGGTCACTATAGATTTCCGGTCCTCTTTTAACTCTGACATCAGTGACCTCTTTCCTAAATTCTCTATTAATGAGAACATAATCTAGAATTGATTTTTCATTTCTGCTCCTGACTTCTCTCGTGAACTTGTGTATATCCTTGTGTTCAAAAAATGTGTTGGTGATAATCAAATTATTCTCCATGCAAAAGTCTATCATCCTTCTTCCATTATCGTTTCTTGTATCTTCCCCCTGCATACCCAAAATATCTATGTTATCATCGTCTCTTTTACCAACTCTGCTATTCATATCGCCTAGAATGACTATTCTACCTTTCACATTTTCTATAGCATCATTGAGCTCTTCCCAATATTCTTCTTTAACTTTCAATGGTTCGTCATCATTAGGGCCATATGTGACTAATATAGTTGTTATTTCTGAATGACCTAGTGTTATCCCTATCTTTAAATTTCTTTGTGATATAAATTTCCAATTTTTAACATATGACATATAGCTTGCTCTCATTAGGCATCCTACACCTTCTGCCGCTCTACTATCGGTACTGACTCCACTGTACAAAAATACATGTTCTTTATCCAATTCATCCATTCCTTGACCTTTCTTCTTAGTTTCCGTGATTGCCTGAACATTTCGGAGAGAGTCAACTCACGTGTCACTACAATAAAACCCATTGTGCTTCAACAATGACATTATTGCCGTTCATAATAGCTTGACTAGTAATTAAAGCGCAGTGGGGATTAGATTATCCCTTTGGTTTTACGGAAATAGAGTAATTACATAGTGGCAAACAAAAAGCGGAATCGATGCATACATTCTGGAACAGGAGCAACACTAAGGAGGATGGGGCACGAACATATTTGCTGGTTTTTATGTTATATGAATAATACATTGGTAGCGAATAGTAACAGGAGACATACCGCAACCATTTAAATCTTTGTGCTTTTATGACTCTTAAAAAGTTGGCTATGCCTTATGATCGTAATTAAAGTATGTTGCGGATTTTACATGCTGATGGTTGGAAAAATTTTGCAAATCGAAAATGTTTTTGCGTGGTATTATCATTTTCACTAAAAACGTTGTTTATAAACAAATTGTATTCAAGTTTTTATTAAAAACCAATAAGTTAGATTATAATACCTCCCGAATAATTAATTTTATAGTGGTTTTGTGAACTTGTGTAAGTTACCAAAAAAGTCTACTTATTCTAAAGCAATCAGTTTTAAATTCTGTATAAAAATAATTAATTATTAATTTTTGACATTTTATGTAATGAGTTCAACAATATAGTTTCAATAAGTGAGAGCAAACTGGACTATCTTACAAAAAAAATTGACGAGATCCATAAAATAAATAACCTGCTGAATCCTGAAAATGTTTTAAAATCTATAAGGCAGATGGAACAAGATATTTTCAATACATTGTCAGTTTTTTTCTGCCGTTCTGATGACACTTCTTCTTAGAGTGCCGTCTCCCTACGGAGGTTGGCAATCATAATGGCTATTTATATTTTTTAACTTGCTGCTTTAAACAAATCAATCGATCTGCATTGATATCAATCACGTAGATTTATTCTTCAACCATGAGTTCTGCCTTGGGCCAACAGATCTTCTTCCTTGAATCTTTCCCTGTATTATGAGTCTCAAAATTTCATATTTTGGTCCCGTCATCATGTGGCCTAGGTATTAGAGTTTTCTGGTTTGTATAGTGGGAATTAATTCTGTCTCTTTACCAACCCTCTCCAGTACTTCTTTATTTGTAATTCTATCCGTCCATGATATTTTTAATACTCTGCGGTATAACCAGAATTCGAAAGCGTTGATTATTTTTAAATTGCATTTTTTTAATGTCCAAGTCTCAGTTCCATATAATAATATTGAAAATATATAACAGCGAATGGTACGTAGTCTGATCTCCAAATTTAGATTTTTGTACGTTAGGAGTGGCTTCATTCGTATAAGTGCTGATCTGGCAATCTCTATTTGCCTGTTTATTTCTGTTAGGACATATGGCATATGTCACATGTCACCTTAACATTTCCGTTAAATACCATTCTCTCTCCTGTTGCCGACAAGAATGTAGCGTAGAATAATTTTTAAATAATTTTAACCTGTTTGTCCTTGTTTTAGTGTAGTGTTATGTACAATTTATGTTTAATATCATGTTTATTACATTCTGCGCTTGCTGGATAGCCCAAATTTGACGAAATGCCCCTGATGATGCTGTAGAAAGCGAAAGTACTTGGGCAAGATTTGATTATTAAAATTGTGCTAGATATTTGCCTTTAATTTTTCAAAGTACAATTAATAATAATCAGTCCGTTTTAAGGAAGAATAAAGTAAAATATTTGAGCCTTCATCTTGACCAAATATTAACGTGAAAGTAACATAGATGAGTAAAAAAGCGACAGCTAAATATCAAAACCCAACAAATGAATTGACTCCCTGGCAAAAAATTCAAATGATCACTAGAGAACAAGCTGATAATATACAAAAGTATACTGAAATCCACCCGGCATAGAATTGTGGGGACCTGCGAAACCTTCAAATACAAAAATCTTACAAATGTATCAGTCCAAAACGCTCAGAATGATGGCAGATGCTCCTTGGTACGTATTCAACCAAAATATTTATGGAGTCCTAAGAATTCTTCTTCTTCTTGTAGTGCCTATCCGTTTCGGATATTGGCGACCATGATGGCAATCTGTATATTGCAAACCAAAAATCTTGCTTTCTCTATCCTACATTTTATTTCTAGGGAATGGTCCCAATTTTCATTGACGTTCGTACCCAGGTAGATGTACGTTTTTACTCTTTCTATTGGTTGACCATTCACATTGACTCTTTCAATTTGCTCTTCCTTCTTAGAGATCATTATACATTTTCTTTTCTTAATGTTCAGAGAAAGTCCATATCTCTGACTCACTTCTGTGATTCTATTCATTAACTTCAGGAGAGATTTATAACTGTAGCGAATACCACCGTGTCATCCGCGTATCTGATGGTATTGATATATTCTGCGTTAATTCGAATTCCGGCTTCAACATCCTGAATACTGACTGGATAATGGCCTGAGAATACCATTCATTAAAGACGCTGTACACGAACATACAGCTAAATACAGAAATGGGAAATTAAACCACGATAATAAACTAACCAACGGCCTTGTCAATGCTTCATCAAGAATTAGAAGACTGAAGAGACGCTGGCCAGAAGCTGTGGTTAAAAGAATCAAGGTGAATCGGCACATGCCGGCAACAATCACTAGCTATCATTATCAACCATTTTATTTAATACTCTGAATGTGAGATTGTAAAAAAAACAATTTATTAAAAAAAGCGTATCAGGGAACGTACGTTCAACAGTAGACGCAACCAGTTCTATAGGTTGTGCAGTTATACGAGTGACCCATTTGTAAAAAATATTTCATCATCATCATCACGTAGCGCTACAACCCTGGGTGGGTCTTGGCTGACTGTACAACTTTTTTCCAATTTGTTCGGTCTACCATCAACCTAGGATCAAATGGAATGTTCATTTTCCGGAGGTCTGCTTGGATGTTATCTCTCCATCGCATCCTGGGACGTCCGAGTGGTCTTTTGCCTGTGGAAATCTCCTCCCATACCAGTTTACATTTAAATACTTTCTTAACTACTTTAATAAACAATATATTATTTTGTTTTATTTTAATAAGACTAACAAAAATTTCTAATTTCCTACTTAAAATATAATTATTCCAAAATAAGTAACTGCCAATGTGATTGTCCTTACACACCCAACACCCACTTTTATAGTCAAATAAATTTGGGACAGGTTTTTTACACGTCTTATCAGTAAAACTAGTTTAGTTCTTATTTTTATTGGTGAATCAATCATTATGGGTACGATTGTGTATTACTAACCAATAACTGCTGAATGTATTGTTTTTTGAAGGTGTGTGAGTAAAGCTGAAATATTATTTGATGAAACGGTAAACCAATTAAAAAGGAACGTACTTTTAGGGCGTGAACTTTTTTTATGTAGAAAATTATGGACAAAAACGATTTTACTACTTAAGATAAAGTATTACAAAAGCTGTAACTTTGATTTTTTTTCTATATTGTTTTGTTACATACAAAATACATTAAATAAAAATATGCACGTTTGAATACTTTGGCTTTAAAGAATTTTTTTTGACTTAACAAGCGTTAAAACGAATTAAGTAGTTTTTTTTAATTTCAAGTATATTTTACAAACTCGTATATGGATTGTTTCATAGATGTACTAAGGACCAAGAAGATTTTTTCATAGCTGAGTTTTTCTCCTCTGTCAGTAGGCAGTTGAATCAGGCTTAGGTGAGTGTATCGTGGTCAGTAGTTTTTCATTTTGATCGAATGCTCCTTTTTCCTTCCTTTTGACCAGTGGCTAGCAAGGCGAAAAGCTGGGATAGTGAGAATGATAAGATTCTTAGTAGATTTCACCATGTTTCCGAGAACTTGACGACCTTGGAGGTCAGCAGGTGGAATTTCTGGTTGTTGCAAATAAACAAGAACTACTATCTATCTATCCAGCTTCATGCATTTGGACTTTCTTTGGTAAAATGATTATGTTAAATTTTCTAGCGGTTATATTAAATTGGTGCAGCATTCGTTGTAAATCATCTTCACTTTGACAGATTAGTATTGCATCGTCTGCATAGCAGACTATTTTAAGTTGTTTTTCTTTCATTTAATATCCTTATTTCGTTCTTAGTTTTTTTATTATTTTATCTAAGATCAGCTTACACAAAATAAGATTTAAAGAATAAACCTATCTGCCAGTCTTAATTGGGTGGGTTAGTTTAATCTTTCCTTAAGCATTTAATAATGTCCAGTTTCTTTTTTAGTTCTCTAGTAACCCTTTAACACTTTTCAGACATTTTTCTTTGTACGGTACTCAATTGAATGCACTGAATAAAATGTTTAGTTTTCTTAATAAATACGTCTGGTTAATTTGTCAAATACTAACATAAAACTGAAATTGACATTGAAATACTAGTCCAAGGAAAATAATAATCGTTATTCCATCAGTGGTGTTTCCACAAGCCGGTTAGCGTGTTACAAAATCAACCCAAGATCAATAGCTTCCGGCTAGTTGCGAGCAAGTTACTTACTCATCTTGCCAAAAATTCATTACCCTAAAACAAATTACTTGAATTCTCGATTCTTAGGTAGTTAGTTTCTTATGTTAAGTCTTTTTGTATGATTTATATAAATCACTTTCCAGCATGTTACAAAAAGAATAAAGTGGCTTAAACGTGTTTAATATTATGTTTATTTTATTTTTATTTTAAAGAAAGTCAGAAAAGTTAGGTTATGTAATATCTTCTTGCGTGTTAGTTACTAATCTACCAAAGACGAAAATTTTATTTCGCAGCAACCATAATTATTTTTTTATCGGCTTGGTATTCTTCGATAGTTCGATTTCTACATGTTACGCTATGTTATGTATTTTGTATGCTATATTCAAGAATGCAACACCCATGTAATTTTGAACATCCTTTTTTCATATTTTGTTACAGCTTTCGTCTAATCCTTTGGTATATGTCCTGAATACTATATCTCTTTTGGCCATTTTTGGATATGCAGAACTAACACTTCTTTTTCTCGATGTGCCTATCCGTGACGAATGTTGGCGATACTCAAGGTAATCTTCTCAGAAGATGTTCGTTTTGTTCCTGAACCTCGCTTTTCAAATATTTTTCCTTGCAGGATGGCTTGTAGGAGGGCATATCTTTATTCATTTCGTATAATGTGGCCGAAGTATTGTAACTTTCGAGATTTAAGTAAATCTTCTTTATTCTTTTGAGGACCTCCTCATTTGTGACTCGGTTAGTTCACGGGATCTTCGATATTGCCAGATCTCAAAATCTGAGAACTAACATGGTCTCTCCTTTCGATTTAAATATTTCGTCTATTATTTCGTCATTCCCCGGACTTTTGTTAGGTTAAAGTTATCTTTTCAGCACAGCCTTTTTGAACTTTTTTTTTTAACTTTTTAAGTCTATTATGGCCTTTGGTGACACTTCTACGAAGTCGTAGAGCTCGAGTTGATAATGCTCAAATGTGTTAAGTCTTATGCTATGCAACCCTAAGCAGTTGCAAAGAAAGTGTTTGGAACCTCGTCTTCAGCCTGACAAAAATCTGCAATCTGCATTTTCTGTCAGTCTGAGGCGCCTTGTCTGATTCAGGTACGCCTTGAAGCGACAGTGTCCTATTTGGAGACCTACGATAATTCCTATTCATATTTAGTAGATCTTTAGATCTCTTCTTCCAAGGTTCATGTATAAAACTCTTCGAATGTTTAAGACCCTTTTGTTCGTACCAGTGATTTCGTTTCATCGATTTCACCTAGTTCGACACCTTCTTTTGGCTGTGCTTCTTGCTATTTCAACGACAGCTTATAAGTCTATGAATGATTTATTCGGCCCTCTCCTGGCACGTAGGTCCGCTTTTTCGTTCCCTATAATACCAGTATGTCTAGACTCCCAGAGAAGACTTACTTTATTACTTTTTCCGATGTGAATCAAATTCTGAACACAGTGTCAAACTAATTTGAAGTCAATTCGGTTTGATTCCAGTGCCTTTAATTCTGCCCGGCTATCCGATATAATGTTTATAGATCTGTCTACTCTGATCTGTTGGATATTTCTATAAAGGGTGGTAATCAGATCCAATATCTGCTCCTGGAAATGTAGTGACTTTCTTGAAGACATTTCTGAATCGTCCACTTACATATATATATATATATATATATATATATATATATATATATATATATAATATCTATTTGATTTCTTGAAGACCCAGGGTTGTTGCCATCATCACAGAGGACTTTCCAAATATATAGTTGTCGCTTGGATAGTTTATACCAGGTGTTTGCAATGATCATATCATTTTCTTTACAAAATAGATACAAATTCTGACCTCGATCGTTAGGTTGTCCAAAACCATAAGGACCTACAGTTTCACTTGTCGACTTTATGATATATAAAATTTCGTATTGAATTAGCTTCAGTAAGATATCTAGGATTTGATCATAGAACTTTTCGACTTCATCGACATATTTCCTATCTGCAGTCGGGGCATAGATTTTAAGTATATTGGTTTTGAATGGTTGAGTAGTTATTTGGAGTAATATTATTCTATCTGAGACCGGTACGAAAGTTGGTCACATATTTTGGCAACATCAAAATTAAACTCATTTTGACTCTCAGTGTTTGTTTTTTTTTCGCTAATTAATGTATCAATTTAGCAAAACGAGTACATATTTTTTATCTTACTTTCTATGCTCCATTATCATATTATAACAAATTACTTCTGACATGCTGAAATAAACCTGATTAGAAAACAGAAAAGTTTAACTTTTTGGTGACAGTTTTGGGTAATTACCCACCCTAAACATCCCTAATCCTGAATGTTTCCCTAAAGAAATTAACTTCTGTGTGGGTATTTATTTTCTGCGTTAATGTTTCAGCTAGCCTTCCAAGGAAAACAAAAATTTCCATATTTCATGCATAATATAAAGGAAATTATTCATTGTTGAATATCTTAATCACCATCTAAAATATTGGGGTTAATTAATAAATTGTTTTTCTGACCAACCACATTGCCCCAACGACCCGATATAAAATATTTGTCCTTTCTGATTTACTGTTAGGCTCACAAATATATATTTTTTAATTACGAAGAAAATTGTCATAGGTCACTTTCCTGCATATTAGCTTTGGATAAATAAGCTATTTACTTAACGAAATTTAATTACAGATTGCAAATATATAAGCATTTTATAAAATTAAATAAAGCCCAGATTGTAGGTATTACGTGGAATTATGCTGTTTACTTCACAGATATTTGCACTGAAATATTAAATGAATTTCATTATTTATCTACATGAGTATTTCCATTTACTTTACTTACTACAAGTCACTCGTTATTTCCAGCTAACACCATGGATTTATCACTTTGATCTGTAAACAAATTTTCGAAGTAGACGTACTGCCAGCATGTATTCGTCACAACATTTATTCCAGGTGATGTCGGGAATTTATAAGATGCAAGCAAGTCGTGAGAGGAATAGTTTATCCAATAAAGTTCCTTAACGGGAATTGAAAAGAACGCAAGAGCTAGTTAAATGACTGTACAGGATTTAAAAGAGAATATTTGATAAAGCATTAATAAACATGAAAAACAACAGGGCTTATCTAGTATCAGCATTCTTGACGTGTAGTTTTAACAATAAAACCTTCTTTTAGATTACCTACATAGCTGGTAAGGAGTAGTGTCAGAAAAAAAACACCAAAATGCGAACAGTGGATTTAAAACAGTGAATAGTTTCTAAGAACATTTGTATAGATTTCGGGATTACTTGGAAAGTAAGAAAGTATTGTTTAAAATTTTACAAATAATTATACAGGATTTTGTAGCAGATAAGAATTCAAAATTAATGTTAGATATATAATGGGTTGTATATTATTTTCTTCGAAGGTAATACTATGAATAGATGATACCTTTTACAAAGAGGCATTTGCCTGTAGCAAAACCAAAGAAATCTTAGTCGATATCATATCCTGTTAATTGGGGCAAAAACCAATTACAGTAAACACGCTTGATTTCTTGAAATTTAAAATAAGGAAAATTTGAAGTTTGGTAGTGGGATGAATTTGTATGAATGAATGTTGATTGGCTAGAAAGTAGTAGGAGAGGAGAATAGGACAGTCGACTTGAAAATTGAACCAGGAGATTTGAATCATTGTGTTTTTAAGATCGATAACGAGAAGTCCACTTTAAGAACAGTGTGTGGAATCATTATTGTGTTTTTAACAGCCAGAACAAGAAGTTAATTTTGAGAACAGCGTGTGAAAAAGAAGTATAAGTTTTTGTGTGTGAGTTTAAGTTGGTGAGCAGAATAGTTGTAGACGAATCAAAACACAGGTGGGGAATCTCAAACTCGTTGTGTCGTAAGAGACTTCTAAATCTGTAAGAAAAGGAAAAACGTTATATAAAGTTTGTACAAGATAACCATTAGAGGCAGGAGACGCAAATTGCGGAAAGAGTCCCATTATTATTATTGTGAAACGAATCGGAGGTGATTATTTTTTAATTTGGAGAGAACACATAGTTGGTCTGTGTCGTTTTAACTGAAAAGAACCACGTCAAGTCTAGCAAAGAAACATGTTGCTCTTTAAGTATTAAAATCACAGTTCGAATTCGTTAGTCAAGGTGGGTGGACGTATTCGAGTTTTGTGAATTAGCTGGTAATTGTTTCTTGTAAAATATAAGAAGTGTAATTAGTTGTTAGTTTTGGTATTGATATTTACGGAGAGCATATTAGAGTTTTTTAAGGCGTAAGTGATGTCAGAAAAAACGGGCGGCGATAAGCCGCCCGATGAAAAAAACACTGATAGTGATAATAGCAGGTATGTTCAGCAAATAGATATGAATAACAGTTATAGACCAGGAGATAATGGCCCATTTTATGTGTTTGTGGAACATAAAAATAAAAATTTAGGGAGACTTTTTCCAATTAAAATAGGGCACTTTCTACTTAAAGATGAAATTTTAAAAAAAGATGTAATAGACAATAAACCGGTAGGAGTTAATAGGGTAAAGGTTATTTTTAATACCTTAGAAATAGCCAATAGTTTAGTTAACCACGAAGTTATATTAAAAAATGAGTTAATAGCATTTATACCTAAATTCTACACTCACAAAAAAGGTGTTGTCAGGATGGTAGATACTTTCTTTTCTGAAGAATATTTATTAACGGCTATCAAATCAAACAAACAGGTATCAAGTGTCAATCGTATGAAAAGGAAAATTATAGACTCTGATGGAAACGTAGTTTTGGTAAATAGACAAATGATAATAGTAGAATTTTTAGGAAATGAAATTCCAAAATGTATACAAATAAATTTATGCAATTTTCATGTTGAACCTTACATACAACCCGTTGTACAGTGTTTCAAATGTCTGAGATATGGCCACTCAGCTAGACAATGTAAATCAAAAAATGAGAGATGCCAAAAGTGTACAGATACAAGTCATACAAAAGAGGATTGTAAAGAAAATAATTTGTGTATTTATTGTAATAATAACGACCACCCCTCAATTTCACGTATTTGTCCTGTATATGCAAAGCAAAAGGGGATAAAACAAATTATGTCAGTTGAAAACATTTCTTTTACAGAAGCCGAAAATATATACAATAATCCATCATATGCGAAGGTGGCTACGAATAACCGTTTCTCTATTTTAAACAACGATAACAATTTTCCAACTTTACCGAATACTTCTGGCGACAGTCCATCATCTAATAGTACTTTTAAAAAACCAAAACCAGCTTCTAAAGTGAATACTGTTAAAACAATTAAACGAACACACCCAACCTCTCCTACACCAGATACGATGCCTGTAAAAAAATCTTTTAAACCTAGTCAAAAACCTAAACCCATTATACCTAACCCCTACAGAGAAGAATTTATGGACTATAAAGAGAAAACTATAATGTTAATTACCTCCTTCATAAATAAATTTCAAAAAAATTTTCAATTACCACCAAATACTCTCATGGAATCTAATATCCGGGACTTTGTAGAAAGTGCGTTTGTTCCAAGTGATCCAAATGATGCCATGGAAACATATAGTGAATCAGATTCAAGTGAAAAACTATTTTACTGATTAAACTTTAAAAATGGCTAATAAACAAACAATTAAAAACCAATTAGTAATTTTGCAGTGGAATAGTAGATCAATAACATCTAATAAAAATAATTTGTTAAATTACCTTAATAAAAACCATGTTGATATTATTATACTTTCCGAAACTTGGCTTAGGTCTAATAGTAATTTTAATATTAAGGGATATAACTTCATTAAAAGGTGTCGTGATGACGGATATGGCGGAGTTGGTATATTTATCTTACAAACAATTAACTACCAAGAAAGTGAAATTATTCAAAATTTTTCAAGGGGCATTGAAGTATGTGCAGTATTTTTTCCAGATATAAATATTTCTTTCGTTTCAGTATACAAACCTTCAGACATAGCAGCCACAAAAAAAGATTGGTTAAACTTATTGGTACAGTTTGATATCTCTCGTACAATTTTTTGCGGCGATTTTAATGTACACCATTACAGGTGGGGCCCTATTCCGGAAGATCGTGGGGGAAAGGATTTAACAGAAGCTTTAGATTTTTTGGAACTAGTTACTTTAAATGATGGATCGCCCATTAGAGTTAATCCCAATGGTAATCACTCTGCAGTTGATTTAACTCTTATCTCCCCTTTTTTGGCAGATTTGGTAAATTGGTCCGTATATCAAGACACTTTAGGTTCTGATCACTACCCTATTCAGATTCAGCTTCAAATTGCTCCCATATCTATCGAAATCAATCCGGCAACCAAGTGGAATGACGGTCGTGCCGATTGGTCAGCCTTTCAAGCATTTATTGAAAATGAAATCAGTTCAAATTTATCTCTAAATGATTCAGATAACTGTCAAATAACAAAAAAATTATTTGAAGTTATATCTTCAGCAGCATCTGCATCCATGCCCGTTAAAAAACCTTTCATTCCTTCTGTCCCAAGGCCCTATTGGTGGGACAAAGAATGTTCTGATATAGCTGAAAGTCGCTCCCACGCACTTAAATTGTTCAGAAGACAAGGAAATATTACAAATTATCTGAATTACCAAAATATCGCAGCAAAGGCTAAACTCATTTTCAAGTTAAAACAAAAAAATAGTTGGATAACCTTTCTTAATCAACTCAATAGATCTACACCCCTTTCAAACATTTGGAATTGTGTAAAAGCTATAAGAAACAAATATCATAAACAAAAGAAACCTCCATTGCACGAAGATTTAATTGAGGATGTTCTGAATCAGCTGGCCCCGCCTTCGATCTCTAATGTCAATGTAGACAATCAAAAAAATTTTCATTTTTGTTCTACTTCAGATACTATGTCTAAAACTTTTACTTATTCAGAGTTAATTTTGGCATTAAACCAAACCAGAAGCACGGCTCCCGGTTTGGATGGTTTCACATATAAAATTTTACACAATTTTCCAGTTTCAGCTAAACAAATAATTTTAAAAATTTTTAACAACTAGTGGGTAAAACAAGATTATGCTGAGGATTTAAAAAATATTGTTATATGTTTAATTAAAAAACCATCTAAAGATCCAAAATTACCCTCATCATATCGACCTATATCGTTAATGTCTTGTCTGACCAAGACTTTTGAACGCATGATTAAGTTTCGCCTAGAACATTTTATTGAAAGCAATTCTCTCCTACCCACTACACAGTATGGATTTCGGAGAGGCCGTAGTACGATAGATGCATTGACCCATATGGTTACAGATGCACAAATATGCTTATCTGATAACAAATACATGTTATGCCTATTTGTGGATCTAAAAGGTGCATATGATGTGGTTGATTTGAGTATTTTAAAAACAAAATTGTGTAAAATGGGTATCAGCAAACAGGTATCAAATAACTTAATAAATTTGTTTCTAAACAGAAAAATTTATATTCGTGACCACAGAAATGTACTCCACGGGCCAAGAACAGTATATAACGGTTTGCCGCAGGGATCAATATTGAGTCCACTTTTATTTAATGTATACACAGCAGAGCTGCATATTTTGATGAATGACACTATAAAAGTTATACAGTACGCGGATGATATTTGTTTCTATACTATCCATAGTTCATATGAACGATGTATTACAGATTTAGAGTATATTTTTTGCTGCATGCGTGATTGGTTACATACTATGGGTTTTAGTGTTTCACCTCAAAAGACAGCGGTTATGTGTCTTACTAGGCATAGACTTAAAACACCCGATTTGTATACCATAGGTGATTTTACTATACCCGTAGTGAAAGAATATAAATATCTTGGCATCCATATAGATAATAAACTCCTATGGACCAGCCACATAAAACACGTAAAGCAAAAATGTGAGAAAGGGCTCAATCTTCTGCGTGTAGTTTCTAAATATAAATGGGGTGCAGATGTTAAAATATCTCTTACTTTTTACAAGTCATACATCCGCTCAATAATAGATTATGGATGTACTATTTATGCCTCAACTAGCAAATCAAACTTATTAATCTTAGACAGAATTCAATATAAGGCAATTAAAATAAGTCTAGGAATTATGATGTCGTCACCGAATTGTGCAGTTCTCGCTGAAGCACAAGAACCGCCTTTGTGCCTTCGAAGAGAGTACTTAGCTAATAAACAGCTAATAAAGTATAGGACGTTTAGTACATTTATGGTCAAAAAAATATCAAATATAGTGGTCCAGAATCTTACAAACAAATATTGGAGAATTAAAACGTCTCCCCCCCTTGCTGATGCTTTTATTGACACTGAGAGACATAAAGAACTAATACATAGTCAAAAAAAATATCCTATTTACGAAATCAATTTTGCAGCCTTAATATTTAAACCAACCATTATAATTCCAAACTATCCAGATAATATATTTCTATCAAAATTAATTTTCAAATCTATACTCTGTAATTTAGGAGAGAATAAAATCATCATCTATACGGATGGATAAAAAAAAAGATTTAAAACAGGCTGTGCATTTTTAGTTTCTAATATTAACCATGTTGAGCAATATCAAGTCCCTTATTATTTATCGATTTTCAGTGCAGAGGCTATAGCTATTAGCAAAGCTTTAGATTGGTGCGAGATGAATTTACCTTTATCTGTGGTAATTGTAACAGACTCTCTCTCAGTTTTGAACGCCATTAAAAGCCCTCCTTTTAATCATTATAATAAAAATATTCTTCTATCTATAAAAAATAGTCTATATAAACTGCAGGAGTATGGTGTACGAGTTACACTAGTCTGGGTTAGAGGTCATTCAGGGATAACTGGGAATGAGGCAGTTGATATCGCAGCTAAAAAAGCACTTGACTCAGAATTGAAAGTAAACATGAAAGTGCAACCCATCAGATCTTATTAATTTATATAAGGCTGATGTAAGGGTTAGATGGGAAACTCAGTACAGTAAATTTTCAACTACATCAGAGAACCTCTATTTTAAACTTCAACCGGTTTTACCGACGAACATTCCTTACATCAACTCGTGGGATTATAATAGATATAAGTCATCAATTATATCACGTTTAAAACTTAATCATGGTCGCTTGCCAGCACATTTGTTTAGGATTGGTATCTTAGATTCTCCGTGTTGTCCTCACTGTCCAGAAAAACCTTTAGCCGATATAAATCACGTTTTCTTAGAGTGTCAAAAATATACTGCACATACAGATATGCTGTACCAAGAACTGAAAAAGTTTGTAAGTCTACCAACTAACATTCCTACTTTATTAGCACAACAAGAGAAAGAAATATACAACCTTTTAATCAAGTTTGTTTTAGAAGCAAAAATAGATATTTAGCTCATATATGGTTAAATATGTGTATATGTATATATGTGTATATAAATATGTGTTTACAAACATTATGTAATTAGAATCCAAACCTCTGTTTTACCCCATTTGTTAATACCTCCTGCCCGTGACCTAGTCTAGTTTGTCTTAATAAAAATGTCTTGATGGGTCCCTAGACAAGAAACGAGTGGCCATGTTTTTATCCCTATCCTATCCTTAATAATAATAATAAAAAAAAATACAAATATTCTGTGGCAAATAGACAAGTTCTAATGCCATCCACTATCTACACACACACACACAAGTATTAAAATCTTTATCTATTGTCATCGACCTAGGGTCGCATTAAAATTTAAAGTTTTAAACATGTAAAACCATATATTGATGTCACCGCTACTATTTTAGTGTTAGCTTCAAGTACAAAAAGAAGGCACTGAGGATGATCTGAACTATATCGAAAATGTGACGTTATGCACCTGTAAATTTTGGACGACACTTTTTAAAAAGTTTTAGATTAAATGTTTTAACCAAGATACAAATTTGAAGTGTTTTACTTCTGTATAAGTCATTAAAATTTTATTTGGTATATTACTCTTTTGTAAGTCTTGGATCATTTTTCTTTCTCTTTAGTTTGTCGAACGCCTGTTTGAAAACTAGGAAAAGTATATGCCTGTCTATAGACCATATGGTTTTTAGGTAGAGATCAAATTAAACATTTAAGTATGCAATGTGGAAGATCAGCGGCCTTTTGTTTTATTATAACAAATCTAGAACCCAAATTTATATTATTAAAAACCGGCATTGAAAAGGAACGGATCTTCCAATTAAGGCTTATGAACTTTAACAGAATACATAACTTGGACAGTGGCCATAAAGTTGAATTTGTATCTATCAAATTGGTTATCATTCAGTTTGTTTATTCAAATCACGCTGGATGGAGATACCGTACAGCACCACGTGCAAATGGTAAATTTGTTTTATTAAAATGAGTTCTGTTCCGGCAACCTTCTCGCGCCTCGCTTGTTTACGGTCGCCATAATGGTCTTATCAAAAGAACCATCAGAAGTATGGTGGATAAATTTGACTCCACTGATTGAAACCAATCGTAAAGTAAACAATCAACCAACACATGTAAGTTGACGAGACTCAAGATGTATCAAAAATATCACCGCTGTCTGAGAGACGAAGCAGGAAAATCCGGAGCAGTCAATTTCATGCCGCTCATATGAATTCTGCTTTCGCAGATCACAACTTATCTAATTTTGCATCTTGACTTGGGCCAAGTCAAGATGGATTGGATTGTTTGACCCATACAAACTTCAACTGACCCAGCAGCTGAAGGTAAACAAACATAGACATCGAGGTCTGTTTGCTGAGTAGCCTACTCTAGAGCAATTGTTACTGCTCTGACCCTTATTTTATCTAAAAATCATCTTCAGCGATAAGGCCCATTTTTGGATGAATGCCTACGTCAATAAACAGAATTGTCAAATTTGGGACTTGCTTGATGGCATTTCGGAAGCGCTCACTTACAAGTAACTAATTTATTTGATTTCTTGAAGACCCAGGGTTGCTGCCATCATCAAAGAGGACTTTCAAAGTATATAGTTATCGCTTGGGTAGTTTCTACCATGTGTTTGCAATGATCATGTCATTTTCTTTACAAAATTGATACAACTCTTGTCATCGATTGTTAGGTTGTCCAAGACCATAAGGACCTACCGTTTAACTTGTCGACCTTATTATATATAAAATTTCGTATTGAATAAGCTTCAGTAAGATATCTAGGATTTGATCATAGAACTTTTCGAGTGCATCGGTATATTTCCTATCTGCAGCCGTGGCATAGATTTGAAGTATATTGGAATGTCCAATAATTATAATGCATCCTGAATAAGTTACTGTTTGGTGTGGATTTTGGGTTGGCGTCATCGGTCAAAATTTCTTTGAGAACGGCGTTACCCAGGTCGTCACCGTTAACGACTAGGGCTTTACGTTCGACAAACGCTCACGTGGAAGTGACGTCAACTGGCCACCAAGTTCGTACGATTTGACCCTGTTAGACTCTTTTTTGCGGGATTTTATTAAATCGCAGGTCTGTGTAACTAAGTCAAAAATCATAGCGGAGCCAGCATAAGACATGTCATTGGTAAAATTCAGTCTAATTTATGCGGCAAAGTCATGGAGAATTGGACATTTTGGATGCCGTGGCGGACATTTGAGTGACATTATATTCTATAAATAATGATATCGAGAGGACTTTTAAATAAATAAAAATTTCAGCCGTTCATAATATCTGAAAATAATTAAAAAATCTTTTAAAGGATAACATGCCTGCATATATTTGCTTCGTGAACCTAATACATGCCTTTGATAAAACAAAACCGAAGGATATAATAAATAGAAGAAATAATATATCAAAACAATACGTAAAAGTTATAAAAGTTGTGAATAAATTGTGAGAAATCTATCAAAAGTATGACCTTATGTCCTACCTGCTTAAAACGATTGTGAACCCGTCATAAAGAACACGAGACAGAACATATTTTAGACATTATTTTTAATATTTTTTTTATAGATATCAAGATTATAAGTAACTTATATTAGGTTTTCAACACTTTTATAAATATAATTAAAAAATTTCAGGAACATCTGAGTTAATTATGCAGTAAACTGAAACTGCGACATGCCGCAAACACCGCAAAAGCTTATAATGTGGTATTAATTTGAGCGTGAGCATGTTTGCCCAGTTTCCATGCGATTCTATTATGTAGTTCACAAATGAACCCCGTTACGGTAATATGTTGTGGGTAAAGGCAATTCCAGATCTCCAAACTACATACGGTGGTTTACTTCGATGCTTTGGCGACTTTTCGAAAACTGACAAGGTTTTTAATCAACTTTTTGTGAGTCTCTAATGAATTGGAACAAGATAAAGATATATTATTTACAGTAAAAGCATGTGTTTCTATTCAATAAAGTGTTTTTAAATGAATCAGTTATTTATGAAACATAGTAAACCATAAAAATTAAATTTTATAGGAGAAACAAAAAGTTTTATAAGGAGATTAGATGTTATAAATTATATTATATTATAATTGTTTTTTGCACTTTTTGCCTTTTTTCGTAAATTCCGCCTATTTGTGTCTTTTTTAAAATTTCATGGTACCACCCATGATATTATTCTATTACTAAACCATTCTATAATAAAATTTTGGGTCAATAATAAAATATCAATGGTTTGTTTATATAACAGATTTCTAGGAAAATGTACTTGATCGAGACTTAAGGGTTAACTATTTGGAAATCCCTAAGCTTTATTAGTTTATTATCAGTTGTACAGTCGGTTACTGTATCAGAGTTTAGTCACAAATTGCTATATCCTAGTTTAGTTTTGTTGCGTATACCGAAAAGCAAAGAACACGTTTTAAAACGTTTTAGACATTTGTGTGAAAAGATGACATCTAAATTAAGGCTATGGATCGCACCTTATTCGAAACTTTCTCTAGAAGAAGATGGAGCATTTTGTAAACCATGCGGCAAATCGGTAAGTTTTATTTTTTCTCTTTTTTTCTCGTTCCACAACATAACTAAATTCTAAAGCGGTTTTAGAATTCTAATTATTTTTTTTTAATTCTCAGATTTCAAGTAGAAAAAAGTACTTTATTGACCAGCATTGTGGAACCCCACTTCATAAACGTAATTTGGAAAAATTAAATTCCTCTAAGTTAGCCCAAATATCTCTGCGGGATAGTTTAAGCAGTTCAAAAAAAAAGGAGGAAGACGCATTTAAATTTGATTTATGCCAGATGATGATTGCATCCAACATTCCTCTATATAAAGTTAATAACCCTAGTTTTAAATGCTTTTTCGAAAAATATCTTAATAAATCCTTACCGGACGAGAGTACATTGAGAAAACATACTGTGGAAAAATGTTATGTGCAATGTATTTCATAAATTATGATGAAACGACAGATGTATGCGGCAGGTATATAGCTAATTTAATGATTGGAATTTTAAACGAAAACTTTGCGAGAAAACTTTATTTAGTTGCCGTTAAAGAATTGGAAAAAACAAACAATTTAACAATAAGTCGATTTATACAAGATAGTTTAACAAACCTCTTTTTACCCAACGCTATACCAGTGAATAAAATAGTTTTAATGCTTTCAGATGCTGCGGCATATATGTTAAAAGCTGCTGTTAATTTAAAGATTTTTTATCCTAATTTAATTCATTGCACTTGTGTAGCCCACGGGGTAAATAGAATTGCTGAAGAAATAAGAAATCTGTTTCCGTTGGTAAATAATTTTATAAATTTTATGAAAAAAGTTTTTGTAAAGGCTCCGTTGAGGGTGCAAATATATAAAGAAAGACTTCCAGGTATCCCTTTGCCACCTAAACCAGTAATTACAAGGTGGGGAACCTGGCTCGAAGCAGTTTTTTTTACTTTGAACACTGCAATGAAATAGAATTAGAATGTCAGAATTTGATGATATTTCCGAAGCCATTCGAGAAGCAAAAAAAATATTAAAAAATCCCAAATTGAAACAGGAACTCGCTTATATCAATAACAATTATAAATTAATAGTTACCACAATTACCTTATTAGAAAAACAAGAGATAAATTTATGTGAGTCAGTAAAATTAATAGATAATTTAAAGACGAAAATTAAATCGGCACCTGGAAGTAACGGTCAATTAATTTTAAAAAAATGAAATATGTTTTCGACAAGAATGAAGGTTTTTCGTTTTTATCTAATGTTGCTAAAGTTTTGAATGGCACATTTTCCGAGGAATTTCAAATTATGCCAGATTTATTATCCGCTCTGAAATATGCTCCAATTACATCTGTCGATGTCGAACGTTCGTTTTCAATGTACAAATTAATTTTAAGTGATCGAAGACATAGTTTTAAGACCGAAAATATTGAAAAACATTTAGTTGTTTCTATTAATGATAAAATTTTAAGTGGTTACAATGTTTAATTATTAATTTACAGTTATTTAGTTACTAGTTTATTTATACTAATGTTATGATTATGATGTATATTTTGCCTAAATCTTAATATTCCTGCCTTTTTTAATAAAAATCTTTGCCTATATAGGAGCCTTTTTCTTAAATTTTTGTTGCCTATAAATCCGAGCTTTAATGATAAGGGTAAAATTACAAAACTTTGAATCTTACTTTAAGAATAATTTTTCAATTAAATGCTATGACTTAGTATGATTCATAAATACATAGATAAATAAATATAGTTGTTGTTACTGAGTATATATTTTTTATCTAAAACATAAAAATAAGATATTAAACGTAAAAAATAAGAAACTATTGCCAAAAAACCTTTATGTGCTTTTATAAACTTTAATTACATGTAGGAAACTATTCCCTATTGGCGAGTTGGCCAGTCTTGTAACGTATTATAAAATTATTTGTGCTCTTCTGGTAAGTACTGAAGTGTCTTCTTTAAATCGAGTATCTTCTCTTTCAAAATGGGACACTTCGATTGATAAGCTTGAGTAGTAGGTAGTTGAACATCATACTGCCCTGGCTTTTTTAAAGTAAACGTACTCCTTATAGCGCCACCAATAAAATTACTAACAGTAACAGTACCTACCTTTTGTTTTTGAGTCAAATACAAATTCGTTGTATTCTGAAATTTTAAAAGGTTCTTTCCTTTGTGCTTTGTTCGCAATACATTCAAAAGAATTGGTAACTTTTTTGTAGAGAGTGGGCCACCATTTTTGAAAATCAAGAATGTTTGTATTATCAACTAACTTTTAGCCAGGACGTAGTATTAGTTCCATGACTTCTTTGACAGTGTAATAGCGATCTGTTCGATATAATACACGCTTAACCAGACCAGTCTCTATCATTGGTAGGAATGAATGACGTCTTAAGGGCAATCTATAGAAATTTTTTTTGAATCGGCCCATATCTGTCAATGACAAGAGAAAACGTATCGTCGAATGATTTTTGTTTTGTTGTGCACAATTGTCACTGTACAGGTACAAATTTTCAACGCTAGGCAAAGCAATAATATTCAAGTAATCCAATAGGAAGGAGCAAACTTCGTTTGGTCCTTTGTTAGCAAGGCCTTCATGGTATAGGTAAAACATAGCAGTTCCATCATCAACATTATGAATTGAGACTGGAAGCACGGATAATTGCCTAAAATAGTACATGTTTTTATAACTATTTAAAAGTAGGAAAAAGTTTGTCTACGGGGTATATATACAGGGGTATACAAAAAATAAATGAGAATAGAACTGAAATAAATGAAAATTTAATTTAAAGAATAATGCCTAAACAGAATATTTAGT
Organism: Diabrotica undecimpunctata; assembly: GCF_040954645.1. Taxonomy (NCBI): domain Eukaryota; kingdom Metazoa; phylum Arthropoda; class Insecta; order Coleoptera; family Chrysomelidae; genus Diabrotica; species Diabrotica undecimpunctata. The sequence continues at coordinate 16,070,316 of NC_092803.1, read as the reverse complement.
TAATAAAAAAAATGAGCGCCTACTAGTTTTAGAAAAAAAAAATAATAAAACGAAACACAAGGTTAACAAATAAATAAAATTAAAAAAAATGGAATAAAAAAATTTTTTGAATAAAAATAACGATACAGTTTTAAAAAAATTACTTTTCTAGAAAGTTTAGAACTTTTAATCAGCAGAAATCTACTAATTTACTGATTAATCAAGAATTATTTACAAAATATTACATTTTTAGCAGCAGCTAGTTTAGTACCATATGCTTATCGATTACGGCTATTACCAAACTCGAAAGCAGTTGATTTTAACGACTCCATTATTTCCGAATTAAACCGTTTACAAAAGTTTCATTCTAATTTAGTATCATCATATACTTTTAATGACTTAGGTCTTCGTCGATGTAACTTTCATTTTCCAGGAATTTGTGAAGCCCTCATTAATAGACCACCATGTTTACGACCAATATAGGCCATGTTTGCGTGGTGCTAGTAATGAAATTCCCATTTTCCGATCGTATTTCGTTAAAAAGGGTCCTGCGCGACCTTGATACAATATTTTCCACTCATTGTACGTGATTTATGCCCTTTCGTTATTTGCTTATTATCTTTTGTTCTGAAATAGATCGTGTACGGTGAAAAAATACGTAACTCTGTCGAATAGTGGCGTGCTTTTCGGTTTCGGTTCATGTCTTTTGGTTGTAGAGTGTGATATGAGTGGGGATTGAAGCTTCTCAAACATGGCGCAGTTGACAGAAGCAACAGATTTTTATGATATATGAACCGGCGACTATTCATTTAAGCGATACAATTTTTGATTAATTAGGACGCTTGTTATCACTGCTACTTTAATAAATTACAATAAACTTTTTATCATAAAATTTTTTTGGTCGAATATGCCAGTGTCAGTCATTTTTTTCGTATTTTTTTTTGTGTAAACGTGCACGTTATGCTGCCTTTGAACAAACAATTAAGATATAAACCGGAGCGTGGCACTTGGGGAGTACCAACTGACGTGAATACCCCTTATACCGCGGTGTTACTACTGGAGATAAAAGTAGTTCAAAATGTGGCTATACAGAAGAATCCTAAGAATATCATGGACGGACAAGATAACCAACGAGCCTGTACTACGAAGAATGGGGAAAGAAGAAGTGATGTATACGATTAAATAGAGAAAGTTAGAATATCTCGGACAAATAATGAGAAACGGCACTAAATACAGATTTCTGAAAATAATCCTTCAAGACAAAGTATTCGGAAAGCGAGGAATTGGGAGAAGAAGAATATCATGGTTAAAAAACCTGAGAAGATGGTGACTCGACGGATCTCGATATTTCGTGTTACGGTAAACATTATTTTGGGCCCGTACAAAAACATCATATAATTTAAAGAAAACAAAAAATTGTAAACAAAACGTTTAGTTATGTAGATTTGTATTATAATGTATTTTAGTATGAATTCGACTAATATCCTAACAGAATAAATTGTCATTGCTTAGCCGCTTCCCTAACTACGATTTTACTTGTCGATGTCTCTATATATTTATTAACAATGTTCTTTTTTGTTGCAGATATTTAGGCACTTCGAATATCCAGCAGAAATATCCAGAGTGAGGTACTACCAGTCAGCCTTACACGAGAAAAGACAGTATTTACTAGATTTATTAATAAATAACAATAGTTACGTAGCTGATGTGATTTCTACGGAGTTAGTGGAGTACGAGAAAATTCTCGAGGACTCGTTCGTAGCAGGAATAATGAGGTTCTCCGATGACGAAACGGAGAAGTGGACTACCCTTAAAGCTGTGTTCTTTTCATCAACAGTGCTCACTACCATAGGTAAGATATAAGTTTTCATACCAAACTGTATTAGGTACAGATATACGTGGAGTATTACCTATATTTTGAAGTATTGAAAACACAGTGTTCTCCAGATTTATGAAAAACTGGAAGACCAGTGCATATATTATCTGTACTCCAATAATATGAAATTTGCGGACACTTGATCAATCCACTGAGAAGATATAGCGCTATAAATACATACATTTCTTCTGTTGTCACTGGTTTATAAGTTAGACCAAAAACTTTCATGGCGGTGTGTGGATTATCATTAAAATATTTATCAGCTACATACATTTAGCGGAAAAAGATATGCACTATAAAATTAAATTCTCATTACAATCTATTGTGGCTTAATCCTATATAAACATAATATTTAACTTAAACATGCAACGGAAAACAATTTCAGACCCTATTTATTTCCTGTAAAATTTTGCTTATTTCAACTTATAACGTTTATGTAGTTTTAGTTAAGACAAATCCATGCACCAACACGTGATGCACGTACACAGAACTCAAATATGCTGCACTGTTCTTTTATTTCCAGATTTTCACCGTAATAAATGGCTCCGAAGCGGCGGCGGCGAAAACAGCCAAAAGACCTTGAATGAACACTTGCATCATTTGTTACTTTTGCGGATTTCGTAATAAAACGTTTCAGCGGTTTGATTATAAGATTAAATTTTGGACTGATGTTTTTATCCTAGCTATATCATAGAAAAGAGGTAAATGTTTACCTGTAAACGGTAAAAAGTTTTGACTAATTATTGTATATAATGTTATTATAAATAACTAAGATACAGTAGGACCTCTATAAGTCGAATATCAAGGGAGACACCAAAAAATTCGAGTTATAGAGTTTTCGAGTTATTGAAGATTTTGATTCGACATAAACAGGTAGAGATTTATTCTTACTAATTTTGAGTTAGAGAGGTAAAATAAATAAAAATTTAAGTTACAAAGGTAACTTATTTTTATTTATTATTTATAATAACCAATAATTAAATTTAATATAACCATATTTTTATTTATTATAAACCAACATTATTAAAAACATCCTTAAAATAAAAAATATGGCATTAAAAAAATTTTTTTTTTGCTTTAGATAATTTGGTTGTTCTCTATCTATAGCATTGAGTGAGAAATACAGAACAGAAAATTATTGTTCTTTAGAGTTGCTGGTTTGCTCTATAAAATTCTGTGTAAAGTATTCAATGTTGTTCTTGCCAATTTGATAGAAACCCATGGAGTGCATTATAGTGTATTTTTATGTATGAGAGAGTAATAAAACAATAAATTATGTATGCAAATCCCTAAACTGTTGATACGGGTGACTCAATGAAAAACAGATATTTGTCAACAAGTCTACAGAAGTATATAGGAAAACAATTTTAAATTGACTATGACCACCAGGTATAAAGGTTGGAGCAGAATAGAATACAATAGTTGTGAGGGTTACTAATCCCTAAATAAGGTTGCCAGTGTCGGAGTGATGGAGGTTAACAGCTACTAATGAATTTGCAAGAAATGTAAGATGTTTATTTTATTGGTTATATATAACCAATAAAAGTTTAATAAGTACCTACCTATTTGCAAAATAAAGTTTAATTCTTTAGATAAAATAAAACGTTTTATTTTATTTGAAATGAGTGCATTTCACGAAGTAAGGGTTTCAACAATCAAACATTTAATTCTTTAATTCCAGGAATCTACGACAGTAATTGACTAGATAATTACCTTCTAAACTTATTCCACAGAAAATGTGATAGTGGGTTTTTCCATTTTGTAGGAAGGTCCAAGTGGCGTATTCAAAATTCTTAACAGTTCACTAAAAGTAGGTACTTCGGTTGCAAGGTGCAGTTTATTGCGTATACTAGTGTTATGGAAAATTTGGAAGTGCCGTGTAAACGCCGAAAAATTGGTCCTTTAACAGTTAATGAAAAAACATTAATATTTAATTGTTTTAAATCATTTACAGACAAACGTTTATGTGAAAGTGTTGATGAGACCGTTGAGTTAGTTAGCAGTACACTTGGTGTTGGGAAATCTACGATTTACAGAGTTATTAAAGAAGAGAAATGTGGTAGTTTTCAAATGCCACGTAATGCTCCAGGGAAACCAAAATTTCAAATAGAATATCATTTAAAAGAAGGACTTCGACGGAAAGTGCATGAATTCTTCTTTAGACAAGAATTTCCAACATTGGATAAAGTTCTTGTCTCAGTTCGAGATGATAAGGATTACCCAGAAATGAGTCGAAGTACGTTATGGAAACTTTTAAAAGAAATAGGCTTCCGCTGGAAAAAGAATCCCAGAAAGTCTATTTAATTAGAAAGAAGCGATATTGTCATATGGAGAAGACATTTTCTAAGAACCATAAAGGAAATGAGAAACCAAAAAAGAAAAATATTTTATCTTGATGAAACATGGATCAACGAGGGTCATACACCAAATAAATTTTGGCAGGATGAAACTGTTACAAGTTAAAGGCACGCTTTTGTAAATAACTTATCTACTGGTTTAAATCCACCATCAGGAAAGGGACGCAGGCTGATAATAGTACACATTGGCAGTTCAGACGGTTTTGTTGAAGGTGATTTATTAACTTTTGAATCAACTCGTAGCGGTGACTACCATGAAGACATGAACGCTGATGTCTTTCAAGAATGGTTCGAACAAATGATAGATCTTCTTCCTAAGAACTGTGTAATAGTAATGGATAATGCAAGTTATCACTCCAGACTTATAGAAGGACTGCCCACAACCAAGTGGTTAAAAAAAGACTTGCAGAATTGGCTGAGTTCAAAAAATATTCCGTACCATCCCGGATCTATAAGAAGGGAACTTTATACGTTGTGTGCCCTTCATAAAGAAAAATTTAAAAAATACGAAATTGATGAAATTGCCAAAAATCGTGGAATGACAGTACTTAGATCCCCACCATATCATTGTGAATTAAACCCGATTGAACTGGTATGGGCACAGATAAAGAGTGAAGTTTCAAGAAAAAATACCACTTTTAAAATTCATGATGTTAAACAGTTGTTTTTGGAGGCCGTAAATAATGTAAAACCTGAAAACTGGGAAAAGGCAGTAAATCACACTATTAAAGAAGAGGAAAAAATGTGGAAGCTGGACAATATTACTGATAAAATGATCGAGCCAGTTATTATAAATCTTGGTTCTGAAAGTTCATCTTCTGAATCTGATTTGGATTTGTAACAAGTAGCTGTAAGTTTTATATTAATATTTTTATTCATCTATTTAACATACCTTAGACGGTTTTAAAAACTCTTTTTCTCTTTTGTAATTTTTAAAAATTTAAAAAAATGTGAATTTTTTAAAACCCTTTTTAATGTAGGCCAGTCAGTTCTAATATAGTGTGTGATAAAAGAGGTCACTTTTGTTTACATACACATAACACTTTATAACACTGAAATAATTCATTTATTTTTTACAATTATTCAAAGTAATTTTTCAATTAATCTTGAGCACGCCCATGGGGTGGTCGAAGGTACCAGTTAAAATTATGCTAATTACTCTCTCGTTCATAAAAATAAACTATAGTATTATATGTTGTCTAAATCGTTATTATCGGTTTTCTGAGCTACTGAATCAATAATGTTGTTATCAGATGATGTCCCAGCAGTCATAAACTCTATCATCGCGCGTAACAAAGTCCTCAAAGGATATTATTGAGTCAGATACCGCTGTATTCCATTCTGCAGGAGGTGAAATAGAAATGTCTTCGGATTTAGCTTCTGATAACGACGATAAAAAACCACAGTGTACATAACAGTTTTTATAGTAGTGGCAGTCAAATATCGTCAAGCTTTATCAGCTATTATCATGGCTTGCAATACATTTATAGTAGAATTCTTTTTTCTTCCATATGAAGTAACACATCCTTGACAACTTCTTTTCGATACAATGACTTGAAGTTTCCAATGACACCTTAATCTATGGGCTGTAATTTTGATGTGCTATTGGTGGGCAGAAATTGGATTTTAACTTTTAATTCTTAAACAAACCCTATCTCACCGTCAGGCATTCTAGTAATTTTCGATATCGTTTTACCCTTTACAAACTTTCTATAGACAAAACTCTAAACATTCTAAAAACTAAATACAGTATTCAGCCAAACCACTTATGGGTTCCCCACTATTTCCAGTAATTGCCAATACCTTTATGAATGACTTCCAGACCCGAGCAATATTCACATCAATGCTCAAACTCACATTTTGGCTACGATATGTTGACGATACATTCGTCATTTGGCCTGATGGCAGGGATGCTTTGGTTTCTTTTCTACCCCATCTTAATGGTATATATCCTAGTATCCAGTTCACAATAGAGGTGGAAACTGAATAATCCCTACCGTTACCATAAAGAAAAACCAATTCCATGGTTTTATCATTCTATTTATCAAAAACCCACCTATACCAATCGTTACCTGCATGCCAACTCTCATCATCCCCCTTAACAAATTAATTTAGTCATTAATACGCTTGTCTTCAGATTAATACGCCTTTTAGATGATGCTAGTAGACCCGTTGAGCTCTTTAGTTTAAAACAAGCCCTCATCAATAACGGTTACCGCGAAAATCACATCAATAGGAGCATCCTCAGACATCAATCTCCCACTAAATCTCAACCCAAATGCTCAAACCCTCATACAAAAGCTTTTAAGCTTTTCTTCCTTACAACAAAGGTGGCACTGATAAAGTCGATATTTACCCCCCCCCCCCCAAACAAAAACTTTTATCCCCTGTTCTATCAATCAAAGGCAACATTTTTTTAAATTAACAATACGGAGTTTATGAAATTCCTTGTGCAGATTGTCCCCGAAACTATATAGGTCAAACAAATCGTAGAATCCAAAATAGGATTTATGAACATTCCATTTCTGTTCGCAATTCCAACTTAATTTCAGCTCTAGGTCAACACCATATTCATAAAGGTCATAAAATTGATGTTGAAGACAATAGAAATTGAAAAAAGACATTGTCTAAACTGTCTTAATAAAAGAGATGAAGGCATACGGTAACCTTCGACTTGGAGAGCTGTCATAAAGAAAATACCGTCTACTCCACCGTTAATTTTAGCTCTAGGTTTAATTGTACTAACCGCGGAAAGCTTTTGGATTATATATATATATATATATATATATATATATATATACAGTGTGGAAACCACTTATGGAATAAAATTGTTTGTGTCCTTATTTTAGAAAATAATAAAAAACGTTGAAATACCTTAACTTTTAAATTTAAATGTGAGCTTTTTAAACATAAATTTGAATGTACAGGGTGATCCACGCAAGTCTGGCATAGTCTATAATCTGTATTTTAAATGAAACACCCTGTATATTTTTATGTTTTTAAAAGCTCCTTAACAACCTTATCTCAACGAACTATATCATGTATCGTCTGTTATGAATAATACAAGGTGAAATTTTGTAATTAAGTATAATTTTCTTCAAGACAATTAATTCATAGAATACCCGAGGTAATTGATTGGATTACATTAAAATAAATGCTCAAAATGTACTCCACCTTGTTGCTGGCAATAACACAGTCCCCTATAAAACTCGTCCCGAACTTTGTTTAAAGTTTGAGGTGAAATATTCCGTATTTCTGTAGTTTTCTTTGAGGTCTTCATTGCTAGTTGGTTGTGTTGCATGTACTTTGTTCTTGAGATAACCTTACAGAAAAAAATCCAAAGGCGTAAGATCTGGCGACCTAGCTAGCCAGTCAATAGTACCCCTTCGTCCAATCCATTTATTGGAGAAGATTTCATTCAAGTAATTTCTCACCATTAACGCATAATGGGGTGTTGCACCGTCCTGCTGGAACCAAACAGTTTCATGCGGTAGGATCGGATCTATTGGATTAAGATATAAGTTAGCCAACTGAGGAAGAACATCGTCTCTTAGCATGCTTAAATATTTTTCCGCTGTCAAATTACTATCTACAAATTAAGGACCAATAATATGATCTCCTATAATACCTGCCCAAACATTCAACTTTTGAGGTTACTGAGTGTGTGTCTCACGCATCCAATGAGGATTCTCCGCTGACCAATATCTACAGTTTTGTCGGTTTACCTCTCCGTTCAATGTAAATGTTGATTCATCAGAAAAAAGACTTGTACCAAGAGCTATTTCATTTGTGTTAATTTTATCCATCATTCTTTCGCAGAAATCCATTCTACGATCTGGATCGTCTTCTCTTAGCTCCTGCACAAAAGTCAATTTATATGGATGAAGTTTTTCTTCATGGAGACACCTTAGGATAGTTGTGTGACTCACATTATTTTGACGTGCAATTTGACGTGAACTTTACATTGGATTCTCTGCGACGCTTAACAAAATATCCACTTTTACCTCATATTCAATGAAGCAATGAAGTTCGGTTTTCTTTTTAATAGTTTGACATGTCCAAGTTGTCTGAATTGTGCATAAATTTTAGACACAATACCTTGTGCAATATTAGGCAACTGAAGATACCTCTGAATAAATAAGTTTGCTACTTCAACTTGACTTCTACAATTCTCCCCGTAACCGATCATTATTAAAATCAATTCGGTGGGTCTCAGTTAAATATTTCATTTTTATTCCTGCAAGAAATTAGCTTTTAATTAGGAATGTAAAATGTCAACACACCAACAACTGATTGATAACAATCCGCATTATTTACCAATCTAGTTTAATTAGCAGACTATCTAGACACTTTTTACCCATTCATGACAAAAAATGTTAACACGGTTACTAAACAGAAATTTTCCCCAATATACTGACACTTAGAGTAGAAGTGTATTGTCTGTATTTAGCTAATTTAAAATAATACCATAACACGTGATAAATTATTAATTTCAAAATTTCACCTTGTATTATTCATTATAGACCCTACATAATATAGTTCGTTGAAATCAGATAGTTAAGTATCTTTTAAAAATATAAAAATATACAGGGTGTTTCATTAAAAATAAGGATTATGGACGATGCCAGACTTGCGTGGATCACCCTGTACATTTAAATTTATGTTTAAAAAGAGCACATTTAAATTTAAAAGTTAAGGTATCTCAACGTTTTTTATTATTTTCTAAAATAAGGACACAAACAATTTTATTCCATAAGTAGTTTCCACACTGTATATATATATATATATATATATATATATATATATATATATATATATATATATACATATATATATATATACACTATATATAAATTTTTTTACATAATATATTATCTCTTAAAATTTATATTTTGTTCAATATTAATTATTTCAGATCTTTTTGATAATTATTTAAATTTTCGTCCTCTTAGGATTTTCTCTTGGTATTTATTCCATTAGCAAATATTGTTCTTCTGTGGCAATAAAGAAAAACTTTTTGTGCATCTAGCCTTTAATAGTAAAACTAATTTATGAAAATGCAGCATGGCGTGTTCCCCAGAAACACGGAGGTGAGCTTATCATCAAGACTGCATTATGATTCGAGCTAATGCACTTAATTTATATGCGCCATCTTATTAAACGCCATCAAAAAATGGACGTAGATGAAGGTAGAAATTATGCATACACTTTAACAATACACACAATATGTACAACGGTATGAAACTTAAAAATATAACATTAAATTTTTCATTAAGTTTAATATCCGTTTAGAAGAAGTAAACAACCGTATTTTCCTAGTATGTACAGTGAACTTAATAAGGTACAGGGACGACTGTAATAAGGATTACAATCAATGTTATTTTCACTTTTGACAAAGCGTTAAATAACAGCGCATGCCGGTTTCTCTTCTTCTTAAGTTGTTATGATTTTTCTATAAATATGGTATTAAAATTCTATTATAGATAGATAGATCTTTAAATAGGAAACCTATACATACAATATTGAAAAAAGTGATAGATTATACCTTGAGTACGTTTTTGTAAGAAAAGTACTTTAGTATTTCTAGGGTAGTTGGTAGTCTGTCGTTATTCAGAAATTATAACAGTTTAGAACTTTTACAATGTTATTACGGGAGGGCTTACATATTGTTTTTTCATCATACAAGTATCGACAGTAGTTCTATAAGTTCACTAATAAATAAAAAAAAAAAGTTTTTAACAAATCTTTATTTGCGTGCTCTTGCCCTTACAAATAGGGCAGTAGTATGCAAGTGCGTATTTTTACCCCAAAACTTAAATGTATAAAAGCCCAAATAAAAGAAACGGTAGGCGTTTAAAAGAAACCAATCTTTATTGAAAAAAACCAAACGTAAAATACAAAACGTCAATCTAAAAGACAACTGAATTTGGCGAGGTCGTCAAAGAATCCTACAGAATTTGAAAATCTAAAAGAGCTTTTATTGGCTTTGAAAGCTTTAAAACAATATCCTCCTTTCGAAAAAAGGCATCTTCCGTTGTCTCACGAAAACGAAATGTGGGCAGTCACTTAAAAAATACGCCTTCATAACCATTATCATTTACTTGGCAGACTTTGGTGACAAATAATCTGTATGATTTTTTTTCCAAAAAGCTTCAATACGACTAGGTCATCAGGTAAAATATTTGGTACAACATTAACGTCTTGCTCTTCATCGTTATCGGAAGAATGAATGTCACAATAATGAATACTTTCGTGATAGGATACTGCTGCTGATTCATCAGAAGATGATTAGTCCTTTTCTTTTGGCTGCACGAAATTTAGCACTTTGAGATTTGATCTTTTGATTTTTCTCCTTCTCTTTTTCTGCTTCCTTCTTTTCTTCTAAAAGTCGCTCCTAATTAGGTGTCGAGGTTAGTAGGGTAGACTTAAAACTGTTCCTGGTTCATTGCCTTTTATCTTAATTTTTGGGAAGGGAATAATGTCTGAAGGTGAAATTACTGACTGTTTTGATTTTGATGACGGCTGGATCTCTTTCGTGTCAGTAACAGTTTATTCTTCAATATTTGAAGGACCAGGTCCAGACATTCTGACTTCCGATTTTGATGACGGCTGGGGCTCTATCGCATCAGTAACAAGTTCTTTTTCTTCTTGATGAAATTGGATGAAAACATGACCTACATCGTCTGAATATTCACCTAAATCTTGCTCTATTTCTTCCGCTGGCATAAAATCTACGTCCAAAAAAATATTTTTATCTAGTGGGTAGGTTCCTGTAGACCGAAAGCGAATTGCTATATCTACAGTAGCAGTTTTTGCAAATGCTGTAGAAAAGAGACCAGTCACATGGTAAATGCAGAGAACCTGTCCTGGATGGAAACTGGTGCAGCTGTCAGCGCTCATAATTAGCTTTTAATGATTTAAAAATGCCCAATTGAGTGGCTGGGTCTTATGGCTGCTATGTGGTGGCAGACTTAATAGATGGATAAAATTATCTTTTGCAAATGTTACTGCTTGAAGACTTGCGTGCGATACATGATTATCTAGAATTAGAAAAACGGGGTTCTCCTCTGTTGGACTTGTATATTTTTTAAAATGATCCAGGTACTTGATAAACGTGGGAGTGTTCATGTAATCACTATCAGTAAAAGTTATGTCGCAAGCAGTGGGCCAGTCTTTGATTAGAAGAAGATTCATCTGTTTTCGAGCAAATAAGAAAAATGGAGGGACATGGTGACCAGTTGCACTCTTACAGCAAACAGCCGTAATTGTTTGTCATCGCTTATGTTTGGGCAGACGGTTTGGGACTGTCTGAATGTCAGTTTCATCGACGGTATAGATACGGTTGGGAGGTAACTTATATTTTTTATAGTGTTCTCCAAAATTTCAAAATACTTAACTAGTTGCACTCTATTGAAGCCCATGGTTCTAGCAATATTTGTTTTTCGTGGAACTCGTAAAGATAGTCGGTTCCTTTTCATGAAAGATCTACTAAAGTTTCAACCAGTCAACTGATTTACAGGTGAAAACGGATGCTTAATACAGTTTTAAACACAATAATAGTATATAAAAAAGCGCAATGATTTCAGCGTCATTCCATAAAATCGATTGTCGAGTTCTTTACAATGCTAAACTATTTCGTTTTCTTGGATCTTGGTTGCTTTAAATGTGCCTAAAGACTGGACACCATTTCCTTTTTTCAACCTTTGCCGTAGTGTCGCTTCATGAAATCCCACAGCTTTTGTTCTCTGACGTATAGAAATGCCATTATTAATAAGTTCACGAGCTTCGCATAAGATAACATCTGTCAAAGGCTTGCGCTCTGATTTTCTTTTGTAGTTTCTGGAAAACAGAAACCAAGATTTAGATGAATTGAATATTTAATTCCGAAATTAGTAAAAACAAAATTAATTTATGATAATGGGGAAAAAATACGCATTCGTATTTTGCCCCATAACTTTCATGTATTTTTGTCATTCGGCAACACTGTTAAAACCATCTGTTGGGATTTTAAGGACCTAACCTCAATCGAAAACTCTTAACCTAATAACCCACAATCAAGCCAAGAAAACACCCGAATAAACTAATTTAACGAAAAATACCAATTTGCTTTTATCACGAATTAATTTTGTTATACCAATATTACATTGTAATAGTAAAAAATGATGATTTACCTCATAGATTGTAACCAACGCCTGGAATCAGTTTTAAACTTGGAACAACACATATGGCACATTGTTACCAAACGTTTGTAACTAAAATCGGTTCAAACTGGACATTAGCGACAAATTTAAATGAGGTGCGTTATTTTGCCCCGTACGTGTTTTTACCCCCAACTACTCTATCAATTAAAAATAAATTCATCATCATCATCCAGCCCCATTTTCACATCCATTGTTGGATATAGGCCTCCTCCAAACGTCTCCAGTTCTCTCTATCTCTAGCTGCTCCAATCCAGTTTGTTTCTATTCTCCTTAGGTCGTCGGTCCATCGGGTTGGTGGTCTGCCTCGACTTCGCTTGTCGGCTCTTGGTCTCCACTCCAATAATCTCTTCGTCCATCTTCCGTCTTCCATTCTAGCAACATGTCCAGCCCACCTCCACTTTTGGCCCAGCATTGATCTCTCCATTCGCCTTTGTGTTACCCTCAGTTTTTCGGCAGTAGCTTTCGTTAAAGTTAGGGTCTCTGCTCCGTAGGTCAAGACTGGTAAGATGCCTGATTTGGTTGTCTCTGGTTATTCAAATTTCATGACCCAAGTATGTGTATTTATCGATTAATTCTACCTTGTTGTTATTGATCTGTATCTCTTCGCTGGGAACCATATTGGTCATCATTTTGGTTTTCTCGAAATTTGTCTCCAGCCCAGTTTCTCCTAGTATGTCATTCAGTTCTTGGAGCATGTCTAGGTCTCTCCCAGATTATCTGACAGAAGCACGATATCGTCCGCAAAACGTAGATGGTTTAATCTTTCTCCATCGATGGATATTCCTTTCTGTTGCCATGTTAGTCTTTTAAATGCATACTGAAGAACGGTAATGAACAGCTTTGGTGACATAGTATCACCTTGCCTGACTCCCATTTTTATCTTTATTTTATTAGTTGCTGAATGTACACTTATGGTTGTTGTGGCATTTTTATATATATTTTTAACTATGTTACAATATCTGTGGTCGACCCTGCAATCTTGTAGTGCTCTTAAGATGGACGGTAGTTCCACTGTATCAAACGCCTTTTTAAAGTCTACAAATATCAATGCCAAGGGACGGTTATATTCGTTAGTTTTTTCTATCAGGGTTTTTAGGCACTGCAGGTGATCGTTTGTGCCGTAATTAGTTCGGAAACCGGCTTGTTCCCGAGGTTGGTAAAAATCCAGCTTTGTCTCTAATCTGTTCGTTATTTTTCGGGTGTATAATTTATAACGATGGTTAAGGAGACTGATTGGTCTGTATCTTTCCAGACAAATAAAAATAAATTGCAGGGTTAATATTTTTGCTCTTAAAGAATTTAAGAAAGTATTTAAAACGTTTTGATATTCGTTTTAAAATGTGTCAAAAAATAAATTAGGTACATCAATATTGATTTGTTGACAAAATTACCGTACAATCCTTGTATATCATAATATAATATATTTTGTTCTTGAATAATTAATCATTTACCTAAAATCCCGTTTTACAAGATTAATTCGATTATAGTGGTCAGTCACGTTGACCTTCGTTCTTACAGCACATAAGACTTTCACAACAAAAATGGACTTTTGCTGGACATTATCGCTCGCCCCATTCTACACTCGTATCGGAAAAATAATTTTCGTGCTACTTTCACTTAGGTAATTTTCTCCAATAACTTACAGATCCTTTGTACGTGACTCCGGGTGGATAATGTCTTGAGGCTTGTACCTGATGTGGGTAAAATACGAACACCAAAAAGGGTGTGTAAACTATAAGAACCATTAAAACTTTGGGGTTGAAAAAGTGGAAAAATAAGTGTTTTTTTCTTAAATTATTATCTAGTATATCAATAGAGTACTGAAAGTAATAGTTTTTAACAATAAATTAAAACCCACATTTGCACTTCTTGTGAAAAAGAATTTTCAACTGATCAGTTTTAATATGGTAGGTAGCTGATACTTTTATATTGCTGATAAACGTTTTTAGATTTCTTCTTTTTTTAAACGAACTAGGTCCTGTTTAAGACAATATGTTTTTTTACCAACTATTGCTCTGAAACTAATTTCTTAACACTTATACCAACATTTTCGATGTATGCCTACTGATCTTCGTATGTTTGGTTTTTGGGTGTTAATACATCTTTAAGAGAAATGGTCTCTGGTGGAAGTTGTTCAAGAAATTAAGATGGCGATCTTACTACCATTTAGAGAGGAATTAGCAATTTAATAAATTAAAGTTCGAAGGACCAACCACTGATGTGGGAATAGAAGGATAAATGCACCCCAAGGAGGTGAGAATAAAAGATTAGAGGAATTAACAAATATTTAATTGAATGGCCAACTTTCTTACTATTACTAAAATAAGGTCTGCTCAAAGTCCTTTCGGAAAGTTCTTATCTCACCTACTTAAAACCGCATATTTTACTTTACAGTAAAAGGTAAATAAATCGGGTATGAACCAAGGACGTTGTCTTTAATAATAGTCACTATGTAAAACTAAGCGGCATTTGCTAAATACTAAATTTTATACAACAAATTAGCGAGAGTTAGTACTCTAAACTAATACTATATTTATACATACTATTTAAAAGAGAGGTCCACACTTGGTGGAATCTAAACTTGTACTGTTTGCTAACTGCATTCAAAATGATAACTGCAGTTTCTAAGCGGGGTTTGTGGACCAACTACCCAATAGGAATATTACTTACGGCAAAGAATATTTGACCGTCAGTGGCGAAACCAAACATTTGGAAAAATTTATTTATCCAGTCTAGATGACAATGACATGATGAGTGTTCAACAATTGTATTGACATTAAAACCCACACTTAAGGATTGCCAAGGAATTACCTTGTAGAGAAGGTTCACAACTATAGTGCCGCCATTATCCTGATGACTTCTTGAAAATGATGGTAAAGTAATAAAAATAAAACCCCTTTTAAATATTCTATTATTTAAAATTTGTCAGGACTGACTTAAATCCTAACTAAATAATTCTGCAAATTTAAAGTTGGAGATTATACAAAAGTTGGAGTGTGGAACGTCTGTATCTCATATATGTATCAATATGGCATAAAAAAGAAAACTGTTTAGGACATATAAAAAACAAACGCATAATAAATAAATGTAAATTAATGTATGATGTAGGAGAAAACAGCAAACTCAGAAAAACGAATGAAATTGGTTCCTGAAACTTCACTGGAAGAAGCAATCTTAAAATAGCACGGCCAACAACGTTCTAGTGGGGTCCCGGTCTGGGCAGTCGAATTGAAATCTGCTGCAATTAATTAGCAAATCATATGGAGATACCATTCAGAGTAAGTGATGGATTCCTCTGGCGCTTTGTCAAAAGGCACGGAATCATGAATAAAAGAATTTACGGCGAAGCTTTAAGTGCACAAAAGAAGAAATGGAACCTTTTAAGCAAAAATTAGTAGAACATATAAGTAACGAAATGCTATTAGAATCTCAGATTTACAATATGGCGTACTTTGCTGAATGCACAAAAGCCTCCAAATATAAATAATCAAATTCTCGAAGAAAAATCAGCAAGGATATGATTTCCTGTAATGGTTGGCAAATCTCATAAACCTATAGTTTTAAAAGATATCATGCATCATCTTCCCTTTTCATATTATAGCTCTAAGAAGGCATGGTTCATCCCAGATATTTTCAAAAAATGGTTTTTCAAAGAATTTGTACTTTTAGTGAGAAAATTTCAAGAGAAGATATTGGACATCCCGCCAGAAGAGGTGAAATGTTTATTGCTTTTAGACAACGCCCCTGCTCACCCCTCTGAAAATATTCTACATTTAGAAGAGGGCAGGTTTAGCTGGATGTTTTTGCCAAAAAATACAGCATCGTTTATTCAACCCATGGATCAGGGAATAATTTTGACAAACAAACGAATATATCGCAGAAAGTTTTTAGACTAAGTAATGGTTGTATTGCATGATGGAGATAATGCAGAAGATACAAGAGGGCAGTAAAAAGCAAACATTAAAAAATGTTTGGAAGAATTTTTTTGATGACCAAGATGCAGACATAGATTTAGAAGGTTTGGAAGTTACTGATTTCTGTAGGTCAGTACATAATAATGCCGGAGAAACCCTGAAACAAATTTTAGAAAAAACACTGGAATGTGGCATATATACTTATCACATATTTATAGACTACAAAGCATCCTACGACTCTGTGAATAGAAGAAAAATGTTTAACGTAAGGAAAGAGCTAGGAATACCAAATCAGTTGGTAAATTTAACGAAACTAATTCTTGAAAAAGTTGAATGTAGAGTACGAATTAAGAGGGAACTGTCTGAACCTTTTAAAACAAATAACAGGCTATTAGCAGACCCTCTCTTCTATATACTGTTCAATCTGGCTCTGGAAAAAGTAAAGCGTATGTCACAAATCACAACCATTGGTTAAATATATAATAAATCAGTGCAAATGCTTGCCTATGCTGATGATATCAATATGGTTGGTAGAACGGGAAACGCTGTACGAGAGGCATATGTAACATTAAAAGAATATATATATACAAGGATTTCCACAGTTTTCACTGTATTCCTTTACTCAACCGTTTTCTCCAATTTTTCCTGTTTAGCCATTAAAAGAATCAGCTACAAAAATGGGTTTAATAATAAAAACAAACAAAACGAAGTTTATGAAAATAAGAACGCAACCACAAATCCTATAACCACTTGTTTTAGAAAATGACGTCATTGAAGCAGTGAACGAATTTATATACATGGAAGCGCTCCTTAACACTGAAAATAATACTACCGCAGAATTTGCACAACCAACAGATGATATTTTGGGCTTAATCTGCTCCTTAAATCCACAATTATATCGAGAAATACAAAAATAAAACTCTTAAACAATAATACGCCCAGTCCTAATATATGGTTCAGAGAGCTGGACTCTAACAAAAAGTAATGAAAACATGTTAGGATCAAATGAAATCGTAGGCTTCCACGGCCAGAGTCAGAATTATAGTTTATTCGTCTTCCGGGTTTGGACCGTGTCATTTGTGAGTGACCCAAAAGTGGGTTCATCTCGACGTTTCGCTACAATTGTATGTAGCTTCTTCAGGAGAACAAAAAAGAAAGAAAAAGAAACAAAAGACAGGAAGATGGGTAGTTAGCAACGGTAACTCAGTTACTCAACGCAACCAGAGGCGAATACTAACTACCAAGATGGGCATTTGGTCACAGTAACTCAACTACTCAACGCAGCCAGAGGTGAACACCAAATGCCAGGACAAGGATTCACGTCCAACAGCTCAGAACACTAACGCGTCGAGAGGCAGGGAGTGAATCCGACGATTACTCCGCTACCGCTCTATTTATAGTCGCGGTGACCTGTCGTGTCGGGACGTATCGGTACATTCCGTGGCGCGAACGTCAAGAAGCGCGCGCTGGCCAATCATGTGGCTGCATCGTGGTAGCGGGACCGGACGGCGGCTCTAGACTGGGATTCCAGATGGGAGACAAGTAGTATCCTTCCTCTCGATTGATATTATGTGGATTTTTTCGGATCTCTAGAGATTCGCGGATTTTCCTGGAATAAAAGAAGGGGCTCTTAGAAATAATATGAGTTTTTTCGAACAATATGGAATGACCGGTTTCTTGGCAGTGTTCTGCAACTGCAGAATGGGAGAAAAGACCTGATCGAATGCATCTTTGATGCTCTTGAATCCGAGTTTTGACGGAACGACCAGTTTCGCCAATATACACTTGTCCACATGAACAAGGAATAGAATAGACACCACAGGGAGATAGGGGCGGTAATGGGTCTTTAGGAGAGGGTAGATATTGTGAGATTTTCTTGGGTGGTCGAAAAGTAGTCCTGATACCTTCCTTGCGAAGAATTTTGCCACGGAATGTACCGATACGTCCCGACACGACAGGTCACCGCGACTATAAATAGAGCGGTAGCGGAGTAATCGTCGGATTCACTCCCTGCCTCTCGACGCGTTAGTGTTCTGAGCTGTTGGACGTGAATCCCTGTCCTGGCATTTGGTTTTCACCTCTGGCTGCGTTGAGTAGTTGAGTTACTGTGACCAAATGCCCATCTTGGTAGTTAGTATTCGCCTCTGGTTGCGTTGAGTAACTGAGTTACCGTTGCTAACTACCCATCTTCCTGTCTTTTGTTTCTTTTTCTTTCTTTTTTGTTCTCCTGAAGAAGCTACATACAATTGTAGCGAAACGTCGAGATGAACCCACTTTTGGGTCACTCACAAATGACACGGTCCAAACCCGGAAGACGAATAAACTATAACATGTTAGGATGTTTCGAAAGAAAAGTACTAAGGCGAATCTATGGAGGAGTGAATGACAATAGAGTTTGGCCATAGGATATTTTGATTTTACTGTCATAGAGTATGTGGATTTCAATTATTATTTTTTAGTAAGTTTAAGACCCATTAATGTTGTACGCTTCTTTGCACCCGTAGGGTATTTGGGTTTTAATAACTTCTCATTGGTTTAATATATCGCTTAAAATAATTATTGAGAAAATGACGAATATTGAGGCACAAATCATATCAATCGTAAAGGTGCAAAAATCTAAATCCTCCATGACCCCTCCGACAAAAATTTCTGGATCCGCCACTGGAGTTTGGAGAAGACGATACAACTTCGAACTTTATAGAATATGCCAGGAACCAGATATCGTAAAACATATTAACATAAAACGTCTGAGGTGGATAGGGCATGTAATGCGGATAGAACAAAATGAACCAGCTAGAAAAACGCTTCTTGATAGACCAATTGGTCAGGGAAGAAGAGGAAGACCCAGAACAAGGTTCCTTGTTAACATCGATGAAGACATGAGAAATATGGAAATACGTGCCTGGAGGAAGGCAATGAATAGGGACGACTGGAGAGAAATTCTTAAGGAGGCTAGGACCCACGCTATGTTTTAAAGCCAGAATGATGATGATGATGAAATAAATATTTAATTAAAATTTAATAAATAATTCATATTCTTTTATTTCTTCTGTTTATGTGTATGTGCCCAACTTTTTTTATAAAAATGGGTAATAATTTTAGAACTTCATAAATCAGGGCACTATATTTGTGAATGTACCTTACATATCTTTTCTAGGAAGGACCACGCCTTGTAGCCCTCCCTCATTAGTTGCCACTGCATATAAAGACAGAAGACGATAAAACTAAAAATAATGAGCATACAGTATTTTATATTACAAATGACAATTTGTGTTAAATAAAAAAAATATTTGTGAGATTTTCTGTTAACATTTATGATCACATATATACAATTAATGTTACTTGGCAAGTCCCTTATAACTAATTAGTACATTTCGTTAGACATCCTTGTCACAATTCGTCTTTTCTAGTGCTAATACCCGATGCACGAACTTTTCCTATAATAAAAATCGACCATATATCTTCATTACACGGACGTGAAGACGTTTATGACATTATATATCGGAACTATTGTCTTAAATGTTTCATCGGACTCGCATCAGCTAGCTATTACGTCTTATTTTCTCAATTTTGTCACTTCTTGCTTTCTGTTGAGGGAGTCAACGCTCTCATGCAAAATGGAACGAATGATTAGGGTATGCTCAATATTTGAGAAGCGTGGAGAGTATAGGATTATGAAGATGAAATTGCATTTTTAATAAGAAATGGTAAATAGGTTTGTTGAAAGCAACATTAAATAGAGAATGAGTTTGGGAAGAATAGTGTTAAGGTATATTGTAAAACTCTTTTGATGTAAATATTTTCTTAAGTAAAGGAAACTTAAGGTCGATATTTTATAACCCTTACATGGGGCTGCAAAGAAAAATCTTTTTAAACTATGGCAACAATCGTTAAAAAAATTAATCACGTAAATTTTTCCTTTAAATTTGTATTTTTCTCGAAAATGGTAAGTTTTATCTAAAAAACCTTAAAGCAAAGTTGTAGATCTTAAAATTCTCTACAAAACTAGTTTTTATAATTTTTTCCTAATAGTTAAGGTTCCTGAGATATTGCGATTCTAAAAATCACATTATAAAGATAGTCAGTCCCTAAAACGCGGCTTAAAACACATTAGGCGGTTTACCAGAGGCAGTAGTTTTGCCATTGTATTCGGTGTTGTCAAATTTAGTCGAGTTTTGGACGTAGAATGGTATAATGATGTCTCTAGAATCATCTAGTGAAAGTGACGACGATTTGTTTTTCCTAATAAGTGCAACGTTTACTTCATATTAGATCAAAGAAGAAGAAGAACCGCAGGTATTGGATACATCCCATAGTAAATGAAGGAAAAAATAAAGGAATGTTTTACACGTTAGTTAAAGAAATTAAAGATGACCCAGAAAAGTTTTTAAATTTTATCCGAATGTCTAAGCAATCTTTTCAAGAGCTATTAGAAATTATTAAAGAGCCATGTTCAAGAAATAACACCCATATGAGAGAAAGCATATCACCAGAAGAAAAACTAATACTAACACTAAGGTAAGTTAACTACGTAGTTGTCACATACTTTTTAAGTATCTTAAAAATATATTTGTAATTTTAACTCGTTGACTGCGCATGTTTTGTGATTTTTATTATGTATGCATTATTTATGTGTTTTGTTTATTTAATTTTTAACAATGTTTCTCCCGTTTGTTGTATTTTTTTAAATAATAAATATAAAAAAAATACATTTTATAAAATAAATTTTTAATTTTAATTAATTTATCGATATCTATAGCTTCCATAATATATACAAAATTTGGTAAACACTCACAAAAGCAACCAAATAAAACCGCTGCAAAACAGTCACACGCAGAGAACAACCGAACACACGGTTCGGTTTTTCTATGTCACACGTCTGTGTTGAAGCACTAGATATCTATTACTGATGTGCCGCCAGAAGTCTTAAAACCGCCGACGGCGCATGGTACTCAGCATAGGCCGCGCGGATGCCGATGCGGCGAGCTGACGAACGACGGCTCGTCTGTGTTGCACAACATAAGTGCCATAGACGAGAGACCGCTTTCAACACCGACGCGACGCAAACCGTCCTGTCTGTGTTTAACCTTAGGGTTCAGTTCAAGTGAATATAGTTACTTAACGTATTACAAGCGTTTACCATTTAGGTTATTTGTGCTATTTTATAGGTCTAAAAAATGTCCCAGTTTTGTTTTACGTGCAATAAACTTTTAAGTGAAGATAAAACAGTTGTGGTTAATCGTGGAATGCCAAATTTACACCCGAAAAACTTCAATCGTAGCAGTGAAAAACCAACGTGAGGAGGAACAGGCTAGTACTTCAACAATAAGTCCACCTCGTACTAGAACACGAGTAAGTGAATCAAACTTTTGTTTTAAAAAATACTGTTTTTTTGTGGCAAAGAAGCCAACGAAGAAACTAAGAAAAAGAAAGCACAGCAACTTCGAAAATAACTAGCGTGACTACACTAAAATTCAAAGAATCCCTGTTGAAAGTTCTGATGATGTTTCAAAGGCTGTTCTTGAACTTATTAGTTTTGAGTATGATTTAGTTGCTGCTTATGCAAAATACCATGACAGTTGTTACAAATCTTTCTTAAAACCTAATACTGGTGGTAAAATTGGTCTTCTACAAGATGAAACTGTAAACTTTGCGGTGAAGAAAATTCTTTAATGCATAGAAATGAGTAATGATTGCCAATTTTCGTTGGATGAATTAAGGAATGTTTGTCAAGATGTAGCTTTAGATGACAGAACTATAAAAAGACGATTGAGATTGAAGTATGGCAGTAGAGTTATTATTACAGAGAAGCCTGGAAAATTAACATTTATTTATTTTATTGATACTTACCTAGATATTTTTTTAAGTCAAGTTTCATTCTGGTCTTGTGAAGTATCTAAAGAAATCAAAAGAAAAGTTAACCCAATAGTCAATAGCAATATCAATAATCAATATGTAACGAAATTATTTTGCCTGTCATAGGGTATGAATATAGGGTAGAAATAGGGGACAGAAACTATGGGGGCGAAGATAGGGCAAGCAAAACAATCGTTACTGATGCGAACGGCACTCAGGGGGTTGTTGGAGAGCTGGAGTCGTGGATAAGTCAATGGCAAGGGGGTTGAGATTGGGGTAACTACCAAAATATGAAAACAAGGGGTTACTTGCTTAAATCTCCTGGACAAATGGGCAAAAAAAGACAAGAAGAAATACCTCTAGCTATTTAAAAGGGACGCCGCTTCGAGAAAACTTCCTGCTGGAGGAAAGAAAGTTTCTTCCTTCCTAAAAAGTAAACATACAAAAAGGTTAGGAGATTTTCTAAAATAAAAACAAAAATGGATCAGAGAAACAAATCAAAACGTTTATTTTTGTCTCATACAAACAGTTATCAACACATAAATGGCATAAAAAATATACTATATAAATAGTTGCCAAATACAGAATAAAAAAAAACTTACATGTGTCCGTTTACAAACTCCGTTTACAAAGGGGTTGGAGATACTACAAAAACTTACAAATGTTACCGCGCAGAAATTAACCTTTGTTTAAAACAAACAAAATAAATTAATGTCGAAACAAATAAAGCTAGCTGTCATATGTTACATACTGTTATATGCCTTGATGATCGCCAACATCCGGACCGGATAAGGCACTGAAGAAGAAGAAGAAGAAGTCATATGTTAACATTAAATTAAAAAAAAACAATTAAAATGACAGCTAAGTTAAACCATAAAATTTACAATTTATTATTTATTACAAATCCTTTTAAATTTTAATGAAAGCAATTATTAATAATTATCAAAAATGTGTCTGTCTTTACTTTAAAATTTAAAATGTTAATTGTTACCTTAATTTCACTGTTTATCACTTAACTTTCAAAAAAAACTTGCTACTATCTCTGGGATTGGAGCTACAAAGGACAAAACTCTCAAATTGGACAGAAGAAAACCATTTCCATACTTAGGCAGGAACGATTGAAACAGGGACTTGGAGGAGGAAATCAAGCTGTCGACGGGGACATTCTATATAATACTTTACAAAATTTCTTCAGTTCCGGTGCACAAATCTTATGGTGATTACTCTGTTCTAAGCTGCCATTATGCAAAAAGTATTATCACCTTAACCGGTCTTAAGACATAACACGAAGAAATTTGAATCGACTCGCGATTCAAAATGGCCCAAACATCTATCTACTCTGACATTCCTTGCTTGACTCCTCATGTCTTACATTTTACAAATTTCAACGCAAAATAAATTTCCCTTTACGTCTCACAGCTAGTTTTTGCCTACAAACTTAAAACAAACAATCTACCCTCCACTTGACCTAGTTCTTAGCAACGAACAGACAAAAAATAATCTCGAAACATCTACTTTTAAATTGGGTAACTTGGAAATTTTTTACCTCACCATACATACAGAGAATAGGGGAATATTAATGTAAACAACGACAAAAAAAATATTCTCAGTTAATACGTCTTAGAAAAACCGTTTACCTGACTTGCAATATTATATTAGGGGACTCGAATGTAAACAAATCGTTTTCAACGAAAAAAACCACTCTTTTAAATTCATCGAAATAACACATAACACGTATTATATTGATTTTAGTTTTAACCGGAATAATTTAACCTTACAATGTAACGGAGACAAAAACAACTATATTTTGAAACAACTGAAGACAAAACTTAAAACAGAATTTATTCTATTAAGTATATAGATATCAAATATTAACAAATTTAAAATGCTACAAATATTAATAATAAGGTAATATCTAGAACTTGACGGGTATTACCTCCTTAAATTATCCTAAAATTGTCAAGACAGTTAGTGAAGCAGGCCTACAGGGGAAACCACGGTAAAAAAACGCGCCACTACTTCCCAGGTGGCGTGGAAATGTGTGCATATATCATGTATAATGTGACTCTTAGAATCGCGATATCTCAGGAATGGTAACTCTTAGAAAAAAAATTATAAAGACCATTTTTGTAGAGAATTTTCAGATCTACAACTTTTTTTTTATAAAACTTATAAAAAGAATAACTTTTGCAGCACTCATACGATCGGTGGCGATTTTTAAAACTTTATTTATAATGGTAAACCCCAGCTCTCCACCAATATTGGCTTTCCGAGAATTTATGATATTTTAAACGGCTATATTGTACCAAATCTATGGTACACTACAAAAACAGGCAAACAATACAACATAAAAATACTCCAAAACGATTAATAAGAGAACTCTACTATACCGTCAAGACAAAAATAATGTATCTCTGTACCAATCATTTTCCACCCACTCCCGAATATGTCTCTTCCAATTGCTTCCATCTTGCAAAAATCTAATTTACTCTTTGTCTGCCACTGCTCTTATATTTATCTACCCATCCTTTTTTAGGTCTTCGTATGCTTTTTGTCGTTACCCTTGGTCTCCATTCTAGGACTCTGATCTTAGAACATCCTGTTCATCGGTTATTATCATATCTAGCTATGTGGCCGACTTATCTGGGTGTCTCTCATCCTGTCTCTTATTGATGTTTCTAGTTTTTTTTAGCAAATTTTGGAATAAGGGATACTGTCTATACAACCCATAGGTAAAAACTGGTAGAATGCAGGTGCTTATACAAGTTTTAAGTCAGTTCCGTTAAAATCTGCTCAACGAATCTTCGGCATAACCGACTTTTGCTGTACTCTGTTATATAATTAAATATTAACAAATAATTAGAATGTTAACAAATAATTTTTTTCAGGTTACGGACACATCGTTCCTATGACGACAGAAGGTCGTGCCTTTTGCATAGTTTTCGCACTTATAGGAATACCCTTAACGTTAACCGTCATTGCTGATTGGGGTCGATTATTCGCCGGCACTGTCTCGACCCTCTTTAAGCATATCCCACCACTGCCATCAAAATTCAGGTAAGTCAGGTATGTACCAATTATAATAATATGGATTTATGTCATTATATGTTTCACATAATTTTTTGAAGTGAAAAAGAGTGGCGAAAAGAGTGGTTTCCCTAAAAGGAAAGGATGTTTGATTATGATGGTAAATTCGAGGTTCTGATGTGTATTCTGTAATATTTCCGTTAAATTTAACTTTACGGTCCTCTTAAACCTTTAGGTAAAATTGGCATTCTATTAGGACATATTATAGAGGAGCGCTAAAATAAAAGGTTTGCAATTAAATACGGCAACGTCGCCTGTTGATAGTTTTTGAACTACTTTTAACGTAGAAATTGACCAAAAACTGACTGTTGGGTACCAAAAAACTTACGAAAGAAGAAAAAAGTAAATTGACAGATAGCTGAAAATAATATTTAATTCTATTTGGTTCCTTCTTTGTTGATAATCGTTTTCTTCTTTGTGTGATAAAATTTTATTATATCTCTTGCTCCAAGAACCACGAAATCTTATAAATAATTTTTAATAAATTTCTTAGTTCTTGAACTTTAATAATCATTAGTTGTTTTGAGTCCACTGCTAAACATAGTCCTCCCGTAAATAATTCGATTGAATCCAATCTTGAATCGTGTCTAGGTCTCCATTCTAAAATTTTCTTTTTTCTTTCTTTCTAGACATGACTTTGTTTTACAATGTGCCTCTAGTAAGTTGTCGTTCCTTCGTTTTCGTGGTCTTCCTACTGATCGTCTTCCTATTGGGAAACCTTCTCTTGCCGTCTTTACTACTCTATTTGTTGTCATTCGGCTTATATGATCGTTCCATTCTACTCTTCTATTTCTTTCCCAGTTCTTGATGTTATCCACCTTACATCTACGTCATATATCTGTACTTCTAGCGCTGTGCCATAGTGTCTTACCATCAATTTTTCTAAGTGTTTTCATCTCTGCTGTTTTAATATCCTTTATGTCCTCTCTATGTCAGGTCGTTAACTGCCGCATGTGTCATTATTGGTGTGATTACTGTTTTGTAAATTCGGCCCTTCATTTCTCTCCCGGTATTTTTATTTCTCCATATTGTTTCATTCAGGCAGCCCTCTGTTTGTTCTATTCGCTTGATCTTCCATTTCAGTTTCGAACTTTCCGTAGTTAATTATTTTAAGGTGTTTTTCTTCCATTTGGTATCCTTTTTTAGTTACAATTTACAATTCGTGTAAAAGAGCTCTGAAGGTCTTGAAGAAGTTGATAGGCATGATCTACTTGAACTTTAATATATAACAATAAATAATTTAACACTAAATAATGATCACTTCCTACTTTTGTAGAAGTTAGACCAATTTAGCTACTTTAAGTGTATTATTTAACTTTATTAATACCAGTTTAAAAAAGATCACACTTTCGTATGATTGGCTCTGTATATAAAGAAATATAAAACATATTTCCATACATTCTGACATTGATGGTAATTAATTGATATTCATGTTATTAGGATCTTATAACTTGGTTGAAGCGAAGATAATGTCACAATTAATCATCGTACCGGCAACAGCGAAAGGAACATCTGATAAAGATTTTCCCGTCTAGAGTGAGTTTCTTAAAATACATCATTTCCGTGGGTTATAAATATTAAGCCTTGAAAGAATTTCTTCGGGAATAGTGAATGATAACTTCCACTATTTCCTACCTCGAAAATAAAAATACGGTAAAAAATCAGCAATAACATAAAAATATTTTAAAACAAGTTATGGTGGTATACTTAAACTACTCTGCGATGTACATACAGGGTGCGCCAAAGGTCTGGCTTTCTTTGATTACGGCTAAACTAAGGGGAGGGGAGGAGGGGGCAATTTTGAACGTGGGGTGGATTTGAACAATTCAAATTTCCCTTTTATAAACACCGCAATATGAGTAATTTTTGTTATACGGTGTTGGCTACATATTTACACTACTAGTGTGAAGTTGGATGAGAGATTATTGTTGTGTTTACAAACAAAACAGCAAAAGTAGAGTTTTGAGTATTTAAACGCATCTGTGTGTAATTTTGGTTATAAGGATAATGCAAGTAAAATATTCGGAACTAGGTGGTGCGGGCAAGCCTGCAATTCGCAGGGGTTTTCCAAGGTATGTGTTCGATATTTAATCTCGTAATTCTAACCCTAAATTTTTAACTTACCTAAATTTAAAATCTGTGGAATGGGGCACCTTTGAACTTTGTCCCATTACTGCAAGCTCCATTAGGAAGTTTTAAAATAAATGTTAAATGTGGATTTTTAGGACCTGAGATGGTACGTACACACAAAAGAAAACGTGCAAAAGTGTCTCCAACTGAAGATGATATTCAAAATTCCATACAAGCAGTGGGGGGTGGCATAAAACTTCGCACGGCAGCTGCAACGTATAGAATGAAACATACGACACTATTTTATAGAATAAAAAGGAAACAGGAACGAGAAAGAGCAGAACAAAATGGTGTAGTTTATAATGATCTGTCGAATTATTCAAGTTTGTATTCTACTTGTCAAGTTTTTAACAAAACTGAAGAAGACCTATTAGTTAGTTATATATTATTAAAATCTTCAAAAATAAATTACGGTTTAACATACACCCAAATCAGAATTTTGGCTTATCATTAGGCAAAAAGACTAAACAAACCTATATGCACCAGTAAATGGGATGGCAATAAAATTGCTGGTATAGACTGGCTACAAACATTCTACAAAATTTGACATTGAGGATATCCGAAAACACTAGCCTTAGCTGAGCTATCAGTTTTACAAAAAAAAATATTGGGACATTTTTTGACAATTATGAACTTGTTTCAACCCACGATTTCACACCTGACAGGATCTATAACTTAGACGAAACTAGTATCAGCACTGTCCTGCTAGCTCCAAACATTGTAACGCAAAAGAGAAACAAACAAGTTGGGCAGATAGTTTCCCCAGAGAGGGGCATCCTGATCAATATGTGTGGGATAATTAATGCATTAGGAAATGCTGTGCCTCCGGTGTTCATATTTACAAAAGCCCGTTTTCATAATACAATGTTGAATGGAGCTCCCTTGGAAAGCCTGGGTTTGGCTAATTCGCCAAGTTCTGGATGGATGATCAAGGAACTGTTTCTGAAGATTCTTAATCGCATTAAACGTTATACAGAGTGTTCTTCTGATTCCAAAATTTTGTAACCTCGGAAACCTTTTTTGGATGGTGCTAGAAAGGTCACCAATGGAGACACTGCGGACGGCAGCCAAATAGTTGGTGGAGAGCGAGTCGTGGTTTCGAAACTAGCTTTTGGAACCGGGAATGGGTCCAACGGACAAAATAAGAGGAAAGATAGGATAAGAGATATTAGAAAAGATACAGAAATAAACAAAAATATAGATGGGTAAAATTACCAACGATACGATAAGATAGAAACAGGGCGCCACTTAATTTTTTGGGGTTTAAGGAGAAAATTAAGAAACCTTACAAAAGAAAAGAGATAAAGAAAGATAGTTTGGTTCTGAGACCAAATCGAAGGAAAGATACCAACAGTTAATTATTAAATAAATTTGGTCAACACAATATATAAACAAATAATAAACATATTAGGTGGACTCCGTCCATCTACTTACCTACGAAACTTAATCGCCCTGATCTTTCTACTGGTCAAAGGTATAGTAATACTTAAAGGTAAAAAGCAAATATTCAGAGTTATGGTTATATCAGGAAACTTGTTAGGAGTCGACAAATAAAATACATACATAAAACAAAAACAATATATTCAACAACACAATGATGTCGGTAGCTGAATGTACATACAAGTAATAAAAATGCACCATCAATTATGAAATGGTAGTGTACACATAAAAATAAGCAGTAATATGAATAATAAGTACCTTTACAAATACAACAATATAATAATGCACAGGTTCAATTATCAGCGAAGAGAGCTGATAGTGAATAAGAAAAAAATTCAACCAAGGTTGATTTAAGAAGGCCTCTCTTTGCTGTTTAATGGCATATCTCGAGACACTGGGTTAAAAATGCATAACAATTATAGCAAATAACAAAAATTAATCAAAGCTAAATTTACAAGACTACAAAGAGGTTACCGAAATAAAAATTTAACCAAACCGCACTTGGTTCAGTTGATTATCTATCTCGCACTGTTATTTAATGATTGAGAACTAAATGTTCGTAATTATGTTTATTCAAATTTCTTAGTAGCTGATGGAAAGTTCGTAAGAAAATATTGAATGTAAAAATCAGTGGTGACTCTCAACTACAGGTAAAGACATGGATGCACTTAGATTCGCCCAGATGATTGAAAAAAAATATGATACCATACCATATTATTCGCCCCGATAAGTGGAGATACTAAGATTATGGCAACTTACAGTAATTCCTGATGACTGCTGCACTAATTTACTGAAGTTAATTTATTTTACTATAATACTTTACTTGTATCAAGCACCGAAGTTAGTTAAAATTAAAGGTACTCTATACCAATATTTAATCTAATATGATATTAGATTAAAAAACTCAAATATACAAGTGTATACACACTTAGAAAGAAAATGCACAGAGAACAGAGACGATAAGATATGAAGAACGTCTTTACGCGTCTGAGTGCCCACTCAGAAGTGAGAACGAGTGCCCACCGGGAAGTGGTCTCCTTTCTACAAAAATTTACCAAACTACCCAAGAAAAAGGTGGGGAAAATGACAATCAGCCTGTATCTATTTCTAAGAAGACAAAAAGATTCTAACGAACATCAAAACTAACGGTACCCTTCTAGCTAGGAACGTAATGAAATATAAAATCCTTTGCATTAGGTTATTATAGAAAAACATTTCTACGTGCCCCGACGATATTTAACAAATTTATCATAAAGGAACCCGGCCTTACAGCCGGAAGGAATTAACCGAGGATTACCTAAACAGTCGTTTTTAAATAAGTAGGTAGATTGTTCCGTAATATTTCGGTAATTTTCAATAAAATTTCCTAATGGTCAACCGACCAACCGCGTATATATTATTTGCAAATACGGCCATCGGCGTCTCAGCAACGGGTAAAAGGATTAGAAATAATTGAATATATTAACTATAAAAAAATTTTACAATTTTAATATTGATGGACAATCACGAAACTCATTGTTCTCTTGAATCCGTAATGTTTGCATTAGAAATGCATCCGAAAATGGTATAGTATTAGTTACTTTTCCACCCCACACCTCACATCGCCTTCAACCGCTACATGTAGCGGTTTATTCGTCATTTAAATCAAAATTTGCCATTGCTATGAACGAATTGATGATAATGCATCCTGCTCGAGCAATTACCATACATGACTTATCAGCTATTACAAACACCACATACACTTCTTCATTTACCATGAAGAATATAGTTAAATGTTTTAGAAAAACGGGCACTTGGCCCCTTAACCGTCGTGTATTTTCGAATGACGATTTTGACTGTGCTTTTGTTACTGACCGGCCACCACCAGGAAATAATGTAACAACTCAACAGAAGCTGTTCCATCTACATCAACCACAGTAGCCCCTGAAATTGAAATTGTTTCATCTATATCAACCTCAATCATACATCAACACCTGAAATTGTACGACCTTTCCCAAAGGCCTAAGGTTAAATCTAGAGTTTTAACAGAAACACCAGAAAAAAACAAAATTGAAGAAGAAACTCTAGCAAGAAAACAAAAACAACAGAAGTTGCAAGCAAATAAGATGAAAAGAAACATTTGGAAGACTACGCTTACTACTAAGAAGAATGCGAAGTTAAATACCACAGATTGAAACTTCGGAATCTGATGAAGACATCGTTTATGCTAGTTCAGAAGAATCGGAGGACTTCACAGAAATTGCCAAATATGAACAGAATGACTATATTTTATGAAGTGTGTTACTAAAAAGCTGTGTAATTATTATGTGGAAGAGATCACTGAAATATTTGCTGTGGATTCAGAGTTTGAAGTTAAATTTTTGAAAAGGATTAAGGATAAAGGGACGTTCAACTTTTCACTTTCCAGAAAAGGAGGATATTTTGATAGTCCCCATTGAAGATTTAGTTTTAAAATAACATCCTATAAACAATTTAAATTTAGGCACTAACAGAACTCAATCATTGATCTATGTTTCAAATTTGATGGATAATTACAATGTTTTTTTTTATTTAATAAAACTCCAACAGGAATCTTATGATTATTGCTATTTGATTATTCACTATGAACAATAAGCAAGTTAGTTCTATATACAAAATATTACAAAAAAACTTATCTAAGGTTACATTCAGCAATATTCTTTATGCTCTAATACATTATAGTACTACTAGCTAACGTGTACACTTTAGCCGCACTTTGCTCTGCTTTGTCACTTGCACTCACTTATACCACTAACTCAAACGGTTTCGTTCTCTTAAGTCTTCTTATCTGGTTGGCGTTGTCTAGGAGTTTGATGGCCTCAACATTCACGTAGTTGGAGAGCCTTTGTTCATAACACTTATTGTCTGGATAACCGTATCCATCTGGAGGTCTCGATGAAGATCACAGTTTCTGAAGTACCATGGAGCGTTAACGATGTTCCTTAATAATTTATTCTGATATCGTTGTATAATTTGGATGTTACTTTCTTTTGGACAACCCCATAGCTGTATCTCATATGTCCATATCGGTTTAAGGACTTGCTTATACAATAACAATTTGTTATAAGTAGACAGAGTGGATTTTGTTCCCATCAACAGTGCATCTTTCTGAACTTAATTTTTAATTCCTCTTTTTTTTTAATATGTGCTTTCCAACGTAGCTTGGAATCTAATGTCATACCCAAATATTTTGCAGTATTTGCATAAGGTATTTGGTTTCTATTTATACTAACTGGGGTATGTTGTTCTCTTTTGTTAGTAAAATTGACATGAATAGATTTTGTTTTATTCAATTTGATACGCCATCGCCTGGTCCATATGTTAATTTGTTCAACAGAGTTCTGTAGCATGGTTGCTGTATCCTCGCGGTTTTGTCCGACTGCTAAAATGCATGTGTCGTCTGCAAATGTCGCAATTGTGTTAGGTTCTAATGATGGAATATCGCTGGTATAGAGCAGGTATAGCACTGGCCCCAGGACACTTCCGTATGGAACTCAAGCTTTAACTTCTCTTAATTCTGAATATGCTTCCTCATATTTAACTCGAAAGTATCTGTCAGATATATATGATTCTAGTAGTTCAGAATATTGTTTTGGTAAGTAGCATCTCATTTTATGATATAATCCGTCATGCCACACTTTGTCGAAAACCTGCGAATTAGATTTTTTTCTCTATAATCGGTTTTAGTATATTCAAGAGTAATTTTTCGTATATTCAAGAGTATTTTTCGTCATTATAATTTCTGCCACCTTCCATAACTTTGGTACGTCTTCAACTGCGTGCAAACCATTCACGGAGATTGCGTAGAAACGAGATTTTACGTCTGCCTACGTTTCTTCTGCCTTTGATTTTACCCTGCATTATATTCCTTACTAGTTCGTATTTTTCACCTCTCATGATGTGCCCCAAGGATTCCAATTTCCTGATTTTTATGGAATTTAAAACTTCGTTTGGTACGTACCTCAGCCTAAAGGAAGCGTTTATAAGATGTGTTAATTTTATTATAGCTTTCCTTGGAAGTTGCTTTAACACTTCCCCAGTAATTAGATCAAATTCAGGAGCTTTCTTTGGATTTATATTTTCTTTTATTTCCAAAAATACTTCTTTTGGAGTTACAGGGCTAATCTGCATTTCATTGTGATTGGGGAGCTCCCAGTTAATTATTTTTTGTTCTTCATTTGGTTGAAAAGTATTTTCTAGGTAGTCAGCAAACTTGTTGGCCTTTTGTATATTGCTTCTTGCCCAGCTACCATTAGTATTTCTAATTGGTGGATTCTGTAAGATTGGCCTTTTTAATTATTTGGTAGCCTTCCACAATGAATAATCAGTAGCGCTATCATTTGATAGTTCACTTAGGTAGATGCTAACCAATTCGTTTTTATTTTTTTGAATTTCTCTTTTAAATTTTTGTGTGGCATTATTTAATCTAGTTCTATCACCTGGTGCTCTAGACTGATGCCACTTGCGTCTCAGTTTTCTTTTTTCAGTTATCATTTCTCTGATTTCTTTCGGGTAGTTATTTCCTTTTATTCTTTCGACACTGTTCGTGCTGTTGTTCCAAGTAGTTTGTTGTACATTTTTATTAAGTAATTCTACTTCTGCCTCTAGTTGACCAACGGTTCTTAATGGAACTGAAGGTTAATCTTCTCTTCAAGGTCTATCTGGAAACTTTTCCAGTCAGTATTTTTATTAACAAGTCTAGGGGGGCTTTTTTTAATAACAGTGTCACTGAGTGTGAGAATAAATTACAATGCAAATTAATAATTAATAGTTTTTGTTTGAATGTCTATACCTTAGGCACTTAGGTACTTAATGTATTTTTCACGTTTGTGTATTTTATTGTGTCCTTTCAATAATAAACTGTATTTTTTGGTTTGATTTCAAAGTATTTTTAGGTCATTCAAATGTGCCCCTTCTTAGTTTAAAGCTACTCCTATTAGGGGCACTTTTGAACATTTTTCTTGTTGTGTTTCACCCGAAATTATTGTGTAATAAATGAAAGACTGCTTATACCGGCAATCATTCAGGTTGGAGTAATCTGACTTTGAGTAGTCTCCATTGAATATTGAACAAAAAGAGCTTTTTAATGTTATATTACCTGCCATTTTATTCCATCTAAAATTACATATTTTACAAAAACATGTTTCCCACCCGTCATTTTAAATAATTACAGCAGTAAAATATTATAAAAACAATGTACAACGTTAGTTCAGGTACCTAAAAATTTACTGATTTAAGTTTTATGTGTCAAAAAATAGTTAGGTCTGATAGGGTTGACTTTAGACGCACACTGTATGTTACATACTCAACTGTATTTGGCGTCTTTTCGAAGTACCTCTTACAAAGTCTGCATCTCATGATATTAGAATAATTCCAACATTTCTAAACATATCGATACACCCAAACTTTGAAAATTGATAAAATAGAATTTTAGAACTTTAGTCGACCTTCTTGGAAAAATAATTTACATCGTTGTTAAAATAATTACGTCCATTTCGTTAACAGCGCGGGAATTTATAGCAGATTTCAGGATTTACTTTTCATTTAAATTCGCAGCAGTTAATGTTTATTTTCATTTTTGTAAATTATGACTTTAATTTAGAACGATATAAAAGTATCGTACTTTATTTTTGTCGTTAAGTTTTACGATTTCTTTTTGGTATTTTTGTGATTAGCTTGTATGAATTGTTGAATTATAAGGATATTTATATGCTAAGGGGTGATTCCGGGACGTTTAAAAAATGCATTTGAAGTTTAAGGGTTAATACTGGTCGTTAGAAAGATTAATGTTAAATCCAAGTTTACAAAATGTTTTTATTAAATCAGTGAAAGAACAACTTTTAGGCAAAATTCGATCTTATTTATCAACATAGCCTCCTTTGAAAATGATCCACTAATTTCAATGAATCTCTTACTACCTATACATGTCTACAGAGTAGGCTTTACCGATCAACAGCTGTTCGGCTCAATCGGCCCACTTTGCTTATATATTTTGTTGCTCTTGTGCTGTGCTTCACTAAATATGCATTTTAAAGTTATTTTATAAAAAAAAACGTTCTTCTTGCCTCTACTGCAATTAAAATTATGGCTGTTGTTCATGTACCTTTTTCTTAACATAATACGAAATTTAAACTTCTAAGTGGTTGATAGTAAAAGACTCCAATTAAATAATCTTCGTTGAAGCAAGCTAACAGGTAGACACTTTTCTACGATCCAGGTAGAGAATAGGCCTACTTCAGGGAAGCGACCCTGCCCAGCGCGAGCCATGCTTTGCTCACAATTCCTTACTGAGAGAAATCATGCTTCATCCTATCAAGGGCAGCAGCGATCATCAGAACTAGCTCAAGGCGCAGAGGAAATGATCCTGGACCGGCTTAAAACTGGAATACTACAAGCATGGCTGGAGCAGTTTGAATGGCTCTAGTACTGGATCACAATCCAGGTATAATGGATTTTAGACTAAAAAGGTTTCTTAAAGTTAAAAGGGAAAAAGTGTCAAGACAAATAGACATCTCACAATTGAAGAACCCTGAAAAGAAAAATGAAATAAGTATCAAGTTAAAAAAGGAATAGAAATGGTTGAGAATTTGGTAAAGACAGACGTTGAAGTATTATGAACTGCTCTAAAAGCTAAAAGAACAAATATCCAAGAAAACGACATAGGTTTGACAAAAACAACAGAAAACAAGAATGAATAACGCAAGAGATCATGGACCTCATGGACGTAAGACGAAAACATAAAACAAATCCAATAGAATACAAATGAGTCCATAAAATCATTAGGCAAAAGTGCAGAGAAGCTAAAGAACACTGGATGTCAACCAAATGCCTAGAAATTGAACAACTTCAGAAAAGATACGACACCTTTATTGTTCATAAAAAAGTGAAAGAAATAAAATGTAGACAAAAAAAGAGACAAGAAACAATATTAATAAATAATAATAACGGGATAATTATAGGTACAGAAGACAAACTGGAGAGATGGAAAGAATACATTCAGACAGTGTTTGACGATTGATTGACCTTGTTCTCCACTATCCAGGGACGAAAGGTTCAAAAATAACAAAAGAAGAAGTTATTTATGCAGTAAAAGCTCAGAAGAATGGAAAAGATACCGGCCCAGACAATATCTATATACAAAAATTAATTGCAGATAACGAAAGTAAATGCCTCGACTTAATAACAGCACTATTCAATAAGATATATGACAGAGGTAAAATACCATCAGACTGGCTAAAATCAACATTGGTAACATTACCAAACAAATTCAATGCCTCACACTGCGATGACTATCGAATATTAAGTATGATGTCTCATGTCCTTAAAGCTTTTCTCAGAATCATTCATACACGAATTTACAAGAAGTGTGAGTTTCAGATGAGTGACACTCAATTCGGGTTTCGAAATGATTGGGAACACGAGAAGCTCTTTTTGTCTTAAATGTGTTAACACAACGATTTATAGACATAAATGTAGATGTATATGCATGTTTTATTGATTATCGAAAAGCATTTGACTGCGTTAACCATCAAAAGATGATCGAAATTCTGTGAACAACTGGAATTGACGAAATAGACTTGCGAATTATCTCAGAACTATATGGACACCTAACGACAACAATGGAAATAGAGCACACAACATCCGAAGATGTACGAATCCGACAAGGAATGCGACAAAATATCACCGCTATTATTTAATTTGTAGTCGGAATCTATATTCAGAAAAGCATTAGACGAGGTTCAAGGTCGAATCAAGATTAACGGAACCAGCATAGACATCAGGTACGCTGATGATAGCGTTCTAATAGCAAGCAACGCACAAAAACTACAAAATATAATAAATGCGGTAGTTCGTCGTAGCGAAATGTTTGGTTTGCATCTAAATGTTTCCAAAACTAAAATTCTAGTATTTTCAAAGATGCCAACAAACGTACATTTGTACGCCAAAAGGCAAATATTAGAACAGGGAACATTCCATAAACTATTTGGGAGCAAATATTAACAGCCAGTGTAACCCAAAAAAAAAAGAAATCCTATTAAGAATCGATCAACAGAAGAAAACATTCATGAACATGAAAACATTTTTTACAAGATTAGACTTTATTCTAGAGCTCAGAATTTAAATAATCAGATGTTACGTTTTCTTTGTTTTGCTGTATGGCTGTGAAAGTTGGACAATGGACTCTGAAACAGAAAAAGAATAGATGCCTTTAAAATGTGTATATATAGATGGATGCTGAGAATTCCATGGATACAAAAAGTTACCAATGGAGAGGTACTTTGGCGCATGAGTAAACAAAAAAAAATTCTCAGCATAATCCAAGAGAGAAAAGAGGATGGGCACCATACATTTTTGGAGTCACTCTGTACTCTCTGTGATATAACGACTCGCAGTCATGTTGTTCAATTTTTTCACATGCGAAAAATCATGTCATTTTTTCGCTGTATTACTAGCTACCATTCTACCACAATTTTACAATTATTTCCCGTTCTCCAACCCTTCCTACTCACATTTTAACCCCACTCCATTAGAAATACAGACAGTTGTAAGATAGCAAAGAAAGTCACACCCTCTTGCCTGTTGTCTCTCGATGATAACAGACACTCTCTCTTGACTGCTGACTGTTGCTAGAGACAGTCGTCCTCTCTTTCGTCTGCTGAGTCCTACTAGGCAGACGTATTATCTCTCTATCAATCGCTACCTATCGCTTGGTACAGACTTACCACGCTTTTTCTCTACTCTAATTATCTCTCTCGCTTATAGTTACGCGAACAATACCGCAAGTACTATTTTAAATCGTGTACAGACGCAAATGTGCTATATCTCGTGTGATCTAAGTGTTAGTACCGCGAAACACGTCTTCAGAAACCGGTAACCGGACAGTTTCCCCGTATGAAGAACAACCGCGACTGAAAGCCTCTAAATACCGCGAGTGTGTGTATGTGCAGCAGAAGAATTGGTAAGACTTTGTATAAACTTTTTATTTGCTATAATCTGTATAACCTTTTACCACCTATCCTAATTTATTTGAACCAGCCCTATGTAATACAGTCCTCTTTAACTGAAATTATATTCATAATTTCACATATGTACACCCTTTTTGTACATATTGTGGTCTATTCGAGTCGGATATAAATCATAATCTCTCTCTCTCACTCTCTATCTCTCTGTCTCACATCTTGATTCTACATAGTTTGGTACACTTTTGAGTCATATGTAAATCCTCATTCTCTCTGTTTTATCTCATGCTCGATTGAACATATTTTGATCTAATTCGGTTCAGATAAATCTTACCTCTGCTGTAAATCTCATTAGTTTTGGTCCTTCGAAATTATGTATTTCTATATATGTGTATATGTTCTTTGATATATATGTATATACGTATGTATTGATAAATCGATATATTGATAGATCGTTGTTTAATAATTCTTATCTGTGTAAATTCCAATTTTATGATTCTATTGTTAAAGGACGTTAGGAAGTCAGGTAGAATGACCCATTGATAGATACCTGTGACGTAGTAAAAATCCCAGCCTTTGTCAACCAAATATTCTCATTATAATCCCAACTAATTGTATTGTTCTCTGACACGTTTTGCCAGAGGTACACGTCTAGGTAAATAATTTGGGATTTTGTCCTATTGTTCTGAATAATAAATTTTTACAAGAATTCTCCGCTGTTATTGTCATTAATCCCTAGCATAATAATTGCTTTATTCAAATCGCTCGATAACACAAACTAAATTTTTACAATAATCTCTGCTTTTAGAAAGTATTTGCATATTAATTGCTTTATTAAATCAACAACAATTATCTCTATTAGTGTTATTTTAAATTTAATTCACGATACCAAATGTAATTTTCACACAAAAAAAAAACAAGAAACTGATAATCTCATTACACTCTTATATATACATATTTTTTCTCTTCTCTTTGTGCCCTTTCCAAGGGTCGCTAGGTTTTATTCTCTTTATCATTCATCTCTGACTGGTACACTCTTATTATACTCTCATACTCCAATTCAAAATGGCAGAAATTGCAGAGTATTTTTATGCAATGCACGTTTCACAAAGAATTATCGCCAGAATTGCGAACGTTGTTAGTTCAAATGAACAAGGCCTCTCTAAATGTAGAATTAGGGAATATATTACTCAGCTTAGGGCAGCTTATAAATCGTATTTGGATGCTTTGGAAAACCTGGCTGACGACGAAACTATTCTCGAAAGTGAGGAAGTAGATATTACTTATGAAAAATATATGGATGCTTTATGTTTCTTAGAAGAAAAACTGGAAGCTAAACAGGCTTTTAAATTTAATACAAAATTTAAGGCGAATACTTCCAGTAAACACATTGTTAAAAGTACTGATTTGAATATAAATGGCGAAAAAGAAGTTAAAAATACATTTTACTCTGACTCCCTCCCCAATCAGTTCAAACAGATGAAACAAATAACTGTAAGTACTTCGTTTAGTTCTGCAATTGTTCAAGCTCAGACGCAAGAGCTTCAAAAGCCGACTTATAAAAACACTTCTAATAACATTAGTACTCAAGATGTAATAGGCCAGCCTCTCTTAAAAAATGTGTTACCAGCACAAACAGTCACTTTTCAAACTACTCCAGAACAAAATATGATTACTGAAACTGTAATATCTGCATCTCCCGTGCTTCTTAACATTTCTCCCCCACAAATATTACAAGAATCCAATACCTTGGTTTCAAGTCAAGTTTTACATACACAAAATGTTTTAATCTCTGCTCCTATTCTAAAAACTGTCAATTTGTCTCCATTGGTTATTGAAAACTTAACTCAAGTACCGCCTTCTTGCGGTGTGCAAGCGGAATTGGCACAAAAACCTCCCCAAACTCGTATACAAATTCAAGATATCTCTCAACCTGAAACTTTAAATGCTCTAAATATACGACAGGTTAATAAACTCTCTATTCAAGCTCAGAATATATTCACTCCCACTTTCTTACATTTCAATAAAATTCCTACACAAAAATCTATTGATTTATTATCAATTGCAACACCTTGTAAAGGTGATGTACATGTCAATTTTTGGAAAATGATCCCTTCTCGGAATAAATCCATTGTTCCTCCACTAACACACGAAAATCAAATACTCCTCTCACAGCCTCGTATTGACACGGCTGTCATCAAAGTTCTCTCAATAGAAACTGTTCTTACTCATACCACCTCACAATCTAATTCATTAGATTCAGTAGAACCTGCCCTTTCTTCTGTTACCGTGGCCCTACCATTCGTAGAGGGCCAAGTAACAACAGCTCCTGCAGTGCCCAACCATATTCTGTTACTGGAGGCCCAGTGTGCATTGCCGCCTCCTGATATGGTGAACGTTAATGTAACGTGCCCTACTCCGTTGTTTACTGTCCCTCAGGTTCAAACTTTTGTTAACCAAACCAAACACTCAGTAGCCTCTCATATTATAAAAAATTATGCAAATATCGACAATATCGTGACCAGCGCCAATAACTTGGAAAGGTTACACATACTTTATTCTCAACTACGCTCGCTTCTGAACATTCACGGTTTCCAACTCTATAAAATATATTTAAATTCTCGTGCCTTTTCAAATGAGCATAATATGATCTTCACTTCAGAAGTTAATCTTGACTTAGTTAGTAGCTTCTCTAACGTCCTAGGTATTAACAGGTTAGCTTATCAAGACGATTTTTCTTTTAAGTTGCCTATTTGTGAAGAGGCGCCTCCCTTAACAAAAAGAAAATTATGTACCTATGTTTCTCGAATGTATAACTCCTTAGGAAAACTCTTATCTTTTAGAGTACACTCTAAATCTTTCTTACAACTTATCTGGTCATTGCCCTTAGACTGGTACAGTGATATACTGGATGACCTATTGATCCCGGATTGGAAATCATTATTGGATACATTCCAATCAATATCTAAAATAATTACATTTCCCAGATGCCTGACACTTCCACTGCCTAAATCGGATATGCAATTACATTGTTTCACCGATGCCTCTCAGGACATTTATGCTGCTTGTGTCTATCTTCGAGTCGTGTATAGTGACAACACAGTCACGTCTCGCCTCATAGCATCGAAAACTAGAATAGCTCCACTAAAAAATAAACTAACTATTCCTCGGTTAGAATTGTCTGGTATCTTATTAGGTGTCACTCTTACTAGAAAGGTACTTGAGGTTCTTTCAAAAAACGTCACAATATCTGAAGTTCACATATTTTCAGACAGCCTCATCGCTTTAACATGGATTTTAACAAATAAATTTACATGGAATCCATTTGTACTTCATCGTGTCAGTCGAATCAAAGAATTAAGTAAATCCTTTTTATTTCATCATGTAAGTTCCTCTTTAAACGTAGCAGATTTGCCCTCTAGAGCCTCAGATATCACTCAGTCAATTTTAAAAAAATTTTGGACCGAAGGTCCCCCCTTTTTAGTTTCCAGTGTAATAGACTACTCTCAATTCAGGATAAAAGAATGGACGGGAGATTTACTGGAACTCAGACACACTCAGGTTACTTTAAGCACAACCTCTGACATATCTCAAGTGAATAATACGCTTGAAACCCTTTTTAATAAATGTTCGTCATTTTCAAAAATTCAGAGAACTCTGGCATATGTTTTTCGTTTTCTCTCAAATCTAAGAAAAAGACATACTAATTCACCTTTAGAATTAGGACCACTGCAGGTTTGTGAAATAAGCTCCTCCACCACTGTGATTGTTAAGTACATACAATCACAGGCCTTTCCTAAAGAATTTCATGAGTTAAAACATCGGAAAATAATCTCTGATAAAACTATCAGGGCACTAAACCCCTTCCTCTCTGAGAAAACTGGACTTCTTCATGTAGGTGGTAGATTAGAATTTGCCCCTATCTCTTTCGAACAGAAACATCCCTTGCTACTACCATCTAATCATTCAGTTGTCAAATTAATGATAAAACAAATGCATGTTAAATTGGGACATGCAGGTGCCTTGACCACGTTGTCAAATTTTCGTTCGAAATATTGGCCTATCTCTGGACTAAGACAAACAAAGAAGATAATACACGACTGTGTGAAATGTTTCCGTTTCATGACACCCAAGTCAACACAACTTATGGCAGATCTCCATCCCGATCGTGTTCTCTCGACAAGACCTTTCCAAAAGGTCTCAGTAGATTACGGAGGTTTTTTCATGATCCGATCCTCTCATCTTAGAAAGGCTCCATTATACAAAGCATACACAGCCTTCTTCATATGTATGACCACCAAATGTGTTCATATCGAACTTGTCACCGGCTTAACAGCTGATGCTTTTATTCTCACCCTTAAAAGATTTATTGCAAGGCGGAGTGCTCCCGAGATTATATGGTCAGACAATGCTACTAATTTCTATGGTGCCCGCAATCAGCTTCTTGAGTTAAACGAAC
Source organism: Diabrotica undecimpunctata (assembly GCF_040954645.1). Lineage (NCBI taxonomy): Eukaryota > Metazoa > Arthropoda > Insecta > Coleoptera > Chrysomelidae > Diabrotica > Diabrotica undecimpunctata. The sequence goes on along the minus strand of NC_092803.1, from coordinate 16,028,039 downwards.
TCTTTAAAAGTAAGAACTTCTCGCAGAGGATTACTAATTTCTGCTCTGAAAACTCTATTCGTTTTAAATTTGGAGTGCCTCGTAACCCTTCTCAATTTGGGCTGCTTGAGGTAGGGATTAAAGGTGCCAAATACCATCTTTATCGTCTTGTAGGAAATCTTCGTTTTACCTTTGAAGTTTTTTATACAATAATTTGTCAAATCGAAGCCATTTTAAACTCAAGACCTATCACTCAGCTCTCAAACGATCCAAATGATCTCTCAGTCTTAACGCCCGGACACTTCCTTGTAGGAAAAAGTCTCACAAGTCCACCAGAACCAGATCTCTCAGAAATACCACAGAACCGTCTTTCCCTCTTTCAGCATATCTCGAAAATTCATCAAACCTTTTGGAAAAGGTGGTCGGTGGAATATTTGCATATGACCCAAAGTAGGAGTAAGTGGAACATCGCTACTGATCCTTTAAAGATAGGTGATGTTGTACTAATTAAAGATGAAGAGACTCCCCCACTCCTCTGGCCTCTGGCAAAGATTATCGAAGTGCTCCCAGGCAAAGACTCTCTTGTTCGAACTGTTAGGGTATCCACACCTAATGGCGAATATCTTAGGTCAATAAAGAAAGTATCTAGGTTACCCTTTAACCAATAGTGGTACTTTCTGCCAAACATGTATATAGTTTCTATAGACTTTAGTTTCTCTAGATTTTAAATAGTTTTTAGTTATCTTAGTTCATTACAACAGTACCCCTAATGTATACTGGTTTACCCTCGTTCTCGAAGTTACTATTTGATACCCTATCCCAGTGGCGTAACTCTTCTCGCCCGCCCCCAGTATGTTCAATTTTTTCACATGCGAAAAATCATGTCATTTTTTCGCTGTATTACTAGCTACCATTCTACCACAATTTTACAATTATTTCCCGTTCTCCAACCCTTCCTACTCACATTTTAACCCCACTCCATTAGAAATACAGACAGTTGTAAGATAGCAAAGAAAGTCACACCCTCTTGCCTGTTGTCTCTCGATGATAACAGACACTCTCTCTTGACTGCTGACTGTTGCTAGAGACAGTCGTCCTCTCTTTCGTCTGCTGAGTCCTACTAGGCAGACGTATTATCTCTCTATCAATCGCTACCTATCGCTTGGTACAGACTTACCACGCTTTTTCTCTACTCTAATTATCTCTCTCGCTTATAGTTACGCGAACAATACCGCAAGTACTATTTTAAATCGTGTACAGACGCAAATGTGCTATATCTCGTGTGATCTAAGTGTTAGTACCGCGAAACACGTCTTCAGAAACCGGTAACCGGACAGTTTCCCCGTATGAAGAACAACCGCGACTGAAAGCCTCTAAATACCGCGAGTGTGTGTATGTGCAGCAGAAGAATTGGTAAGACTTTGTATAAACTTTTTATTTGCTATAATCTGTATAACCTTTTACCACCTATCCTAATTTATTTGAACCAGCCCTATGTAATACAGTCCTCTTTAACTGAAATTATATTCATAATTTCACATATGTACACCCTTTTTGTACATATTGTGGTCTATTCGAGTCGGATATAAATCATAATCTCTCTCTCTCACTCTCTATCTCTCTGTCTCACATCTTGATTCTACATAGTTTGGTACACTTTTGAGTCATATGTAAATCCTCATTCTCTCTGTTTTATCTCATGCTCGATTGAACATATTTTGATCTAATTCGGTTCAGATAAATCTTACCTCTGCTGTAAATCTCATTAGTTTTGGTCCTTCGAAATTATGTATTTCTATATATGTGTATATATGTTCTTTGATATATATGTATATACGTATGTATTGATAAATCGATATATTGATAGATCGTTGTTTAATAATTCTTATCTGTGTAAATTCCAATTTTATGATTCTATTGTTAAAGGACGTTAGGAAGTCAGGTAGAATGACCCATTGATAGATACCTGTGACGTAGTAAAAATCCCAGCCTTTGTCAACCAAATATTCTCATTATAATCCCAACTAATTGTATTGTTCTCTGACACGTTTTGCCAGAGGTACACGTCTAGGTAAATAATTTGGGATTTTGTCCTATTGTTCTGAATAATAAATTTTTACAAGAATTCTCCGCTGTTATTGTCATTAATCCCTAGCATAATAATTGCTTTATTCAAATCGCTCGATAACACAAACTAAATTTTTACAATAATCTCTGCTTTTAGAAAGTATTTGCATATTAATTGCTTTATTAAATCAACAACAATTATCTCTATTAGTGTTATTTTAAATTTAATTCACGATACCAAATGTAATTTTCACACAAAAAAAAAACAAGAAACTGATAATCTCATTACACTCTTATATATACATATTTTTTTTCTTCTCTTTGTGCCCTTTCCAAGGGTCGCTAGGTTTTATTCTCTTTATCATTCATCTCTGACTGGTACACTCTTATTATACTCTCATACTCCAATTCAAAATGGCAGAAATTGCAGAGTATTTTTATGCAATGCACGTTTCACAAAGAATTATCGCCAGAATTGCGAACGTTGTTAGTTCAAATGAACAAGGCCTCTCTAAATGTAGAATTAGGGAATATATTACTCAGCTTAGGGCAGCTTATAAATCGTATTTGGATGCTTTGGAAAACCTGGCTGACGACGAAACTATTCTCGAAAGTGAGGAAGTAGATATTACTTATGAAAAATATATGGATGCTTTATGTTTCTTAGAAGAAAAACTGGAAGCTAAACAGGCTTTTAAATTTAATACAAAATTTAAGGCGAATACTTCCAGTAAACACATTGTTAAAAGTACTGATTTGAATATAAATGGCGAAAAAGAAGTTAAAAATACATTTTACTCTGACTCCCTCCCCAATCAGTTCAAACAGATGAAACAAATAACTGTAAGTACTTCGTTTAGTTCTGCAATTGTTCAAGCTCAGACGCAAGAGCTTCAAAAGCCGACTTATAAAAACACTTCTAATAACATTAGTACTCAAGATGTAATAGGCCAGCCTCTCTTAAAAAATGTGTTACCAGCACAAACAGTCACTTTTCAAACTACTCCAGAACAAAATATGATTACTGAAACTGTAATATCTGCATCTCCCGTGCTTCTTAACATTTCTCCCCCACAAATATTACAAGAATCCAATACCTTGGTTTCAAGTCAAGTTTTACATACACAAAATGTTTTAATCTCTGCTCCTATTCTAAAAACTGTCAATTTGTCTCCATTGGTTATTGAAAACTTAACTCAAGTACCGCCTTCTTGCGGTGTGCAAGCGGAATTGGCACAAAAACCTCCCCAAACTCGTATACAAATTCAAGATATCTCTCAACCTGAAACTTTAAATGCTCTAAATATACGACAGGTTAATAAACTCTCTATTCAAGCTGTAGTTTATTATACCATGAGGCAGACGTATTATCTCTCTATCAATCGCTACCTATCGCTTGGTACAGACTTACCACGCTTTTTCTCTACTCTAATTATCTCTCTCGCTTATAGTTACGCGAACAATACCGCAAGTACTATTTTAAATCGTGTACAGACGCAAATGTGCTATATCTCGTGTGATCTAAGTGTTAGTACCGCGAAACACGTCTTCAGAAACCGGTAACCGGACAGTTTCCCCGTATGAAGAACAACCGCGACTGAAAGCCTCTAAATACCGCGAGTGTGTGTATGTGCAGCAGAAGAATTGGTAAGACTTTGTATAAACTTTTTATTTGCTATAATCTGTATAACCTTTTACCACCTATCCTAATTTATTTGAACCAGCCCTATGTAATACAGTCCTCTTTAACTGAAATTATATTCATAATTTCACATATGTACACCCTTTTTGTACACATGTATTATATGTGTGAAACAGTCCCACTGCATGGTGTCCCTTGACTGGCACCTAATAAGAAAATCTGTTGTGGTTCCTGCTTGTTTTTCGCACTACTTAAACCCTATTAGCACATGTCTGTCCAATATCAATTTTGCAATGTGTTTGACCATGTATGTTTTACAGTGAGAGTTATGTGTCCTGCGGATACATGACGAATCTTTTTAGCACTTCCAGGACTGGCTCCGAACCAAAATATTTTGTAGATGATGGTGTTTTTGCAGCGTGACACTGATATATTTCGCCAGTTTATCGAGTTCCAATTGACATTACCACACTAGCCTAAAGTCCATCTTAGGGCTTAGAACAGCCTCCATGGCAATTTGTTCATATATTAATATTATATTTGGGTACCATCTTCTGGCATTATACCACTGATGCAAAAGTAATTGTTGTTTTTACCATCATATTAATAATTCAATATAACTTGTCTTATTTTAAACCCGACATTTTTCCATAAGTGCGCCTGGCAATTAACGTAGTAACTCCTGTCTTGGTTATTTGTTCTATCTGCTGATTCTAAGAGTGTAATATTATCCCAAGATACCAGATTTAGATGTCTACTATTTAATCTTAGGGGACTCAATCCCTCTCAATTCCCACTTCTGGTAGATTCTATGATTTTGGACTTCTGGGGGCCTAGGCCAAGCCCTACATTTAAAGTCTATTCTCTAGCTATAGCCAGAGCCTGTTGCATTCTATCTCTGATTGTGATATTAAATTTGCCATGGGCTCGTAGGAGGTGTTGTCCCTGTATGTCAAGTAAAGCAGCCATCATCTCTCGGTTTTGCATAACGTACTCCATCTTCTATAAAGATAATGCAGTATCATCTCCGTAGAGAGTAATGATATTGTATGATATACTGATGTATTGAACTTTCAACCAATATCTCATCTCTAATATGCCCATCGAGCAGTTTTTCTAGAGTCTTCAGTACGAATAATATTAGACTCGGTCTCAGGAACTTAGATTTTTCCTGTCCAGTTTTGCCAAGTTTCGGTTAACAAATTACACTTCTGAGACTCCATGTTTTTGGTATGAACCCAGGCATAAGCTAGCCTATAGTATAATACATAATTTTTTATAAAGAAGGTCATTTCTCATCTGTATAAGTATTGGTTAAACCCTGTCGGGATCCATTGATCTATATAGCTCAAATAAGGTTATTGTCCATTTGATTTTGTGTTTATTTACCACTTCATTTGTATTTACCTTTGCCCTCTTATTTCTAAAATATCTAAAAGTATAGAATTGTCTCTTATAGGTATTTGTTGTAGAGGCTGCTCTATTTTTCGTGTTCCACGCCAGCTAGAACTATCTGTAGCTTTAGTGGGTGTTGACTTTCCAAGTATCTTCTTCGAGTTTGCTTTTTAATCGAATGTTAAGGCGTTTTTAGTTTTGATGTGGCTTTCTTATAGTTCCTTTTATTTGTTGCAGTTCTGCATTTTTACCATTTTTTACAAAGTCTCTTTTTTTCTGAGATTTTTTTTTAATACAATAAGTTTTCATCCTTATATGTAGTGTTATTCATAGATAGAATTGCACACCAAGCAGATGTTTGAATTCTGAATGTCATGTTTTCTAATGCTACTTATATATCATGTTGTATCCTTCAGAATGCGACGTGAAACTTATCCTCCAGTTAACTTCAATGATAGTGAACTAACACAAGCAGATTACACAAAATAGCTAGGTGTACATCTGGATAGATGACGAAAACAACCTTCTTTTGACACAGGCCAGTTTTTTCTAGAATCTTAATTCATGGTATCCAGTCTAGTCTGCTGCCATGTGTCTAGTCTCTAGTCGTATCAGTTTTGTTTTAGACTTTTCGCCATTCTGAATGCATTCACCGGACTCCTTTTAGAGTGAAGGAGTACTTATCTGGGAGCTTTAAGAATCTTTGAGAGAACTTTATAGAGACTTGACATTCCTGCAGTTTATTCTATCTACTCGCAATCCATGAGTCTGAGTCTATATTTACATTTCTTCCCAATCCTTTATTATATTCATTAGATGTTAAGATTGTCAGAGGTTATTAGCAATGATTGATATTTTACCAGGGAACTTTCCTGTTGAAATGTCTTACTATCTTCGAACGCTGATATGACAATGTAATTGTTCGGCGACCATGTTTAGGTCCAGTGTATCTTTATCGTCCATTTAACTCTGCCTAAACAAAACTCCAGGTCTGCTTGATATGCTTCACAGATTGTTTTACGAGGGTTGCGTGTTTCCTTAATAGGCTTATTACCAATTATTTCAAAAGAGATGTGTCGATGGTCTGAACAAAACACCTCATCATCAAGACACATTTCATTTTTTACCAGTTTAACAGTTTTAACCTTGTAAGTCGAGGCCACGGTTATACCAATTACCTCCTTTCACTATAAAGTTACGTAAGTTTGTTTGTTTACACTACGTTTGGTATGTCTAACTGGAACCACCAATACACTGAGATCTATTTTTTACAAAACTAAACCCAATAACATTGTAACCGTTTCAAAAGATTTAACAGAGAATCATTATAAATTTCGATTATTTTTTTTAAATAAAACTACTAACCCCATCTATCTGTCAAGTACCTGTAGCCGACTCAAGGATTCTTCTGTAATTCCCAAATATATCCGGTAGATGAGCCCATTCATCAACTTGTCACTCACGCCCAGATTCAGAGAGCGCAAGAATAGCGTATCCCTCTTTTTTCTTAAGAACGTCCAACCGTTAAGACGTGTTTCCGAATTGGGTCTCATTTAGAGGTGAGCTAAGAAATCATTTTCTTGTCCATATTTCAGATAGATATTTATTTTTAGACCCTTATTGGAGAGGCTATAATGCTGATATATTTCTAATACATGTCTTAAAATAATACTGGTATGGAGTTATTCCAGATCCTGGCCCAGTAGCGATATCTTTTTATGGAATACCTAACCCCTCTTATCTGGGATGGTGGTGGATTGATATAGGATGGAGCCGAATCAATGGTTTTATTTGGTTGACTGATTAAATAAGAAAAGAAACAGAGCAGATTCAGGTTGTACCAATTTTTATTATATCTTCTATCAAGAAAACGAGAAATCATTATGAACTCAAAGAATGAAAATATAGTGAAGTGTTTTAATTTTATTTAAAGGTTTATTTTCTCTAATATTCCTAGTTGATAAATAACTATATTATTTTCAATGTAAACAAATTTCGAAGTTTGGGGTTAAAATATATATTCATTTCCTTTATAACTAATTCTTAATTTAATACGATACAAAGCTTTTTTGTTTATGGTAATGTAAACATGAAATGGTATTTTGGTATCCTTTTGGGATGACATAACTTTTAATGTTTTCTTTTTGTTCATTACTAAGAAATAATAAAGTATAGTTTTCTTGTAAACCTTCGATAAATCTAAATTTTTTCTTTGCTCGTCCCCTTCGAGGATAAACCAGGGGTGGCGTCAAATAATAAATTATAATTTCATATTATCTAATTGTGCTTGGATTTAAGATACGATATAGTTTCTATATGTTTAAAAAAACCCCGCCCACTCTCTCCGACGATGAGCGATTCTGGCCTTGAATATATCATTGTAGTACGCGATGTTACAAAAATTGGCGCCCAACGTGGGGCGTGTATCTTCATTATAATAACGACGTACAGTTTATTCGTTTCCCAAATTCCCATCAGTAAACATGAGCACGTGTTGATATTCGCCGTCTCATTCGTCAAGAGGCTATAAAATATAATTTATTACCGTAAGCGAGGCAGATTCTCATGTTACAGATCCCAACTTGTGAATATTTTAAATTCTAATTGTATCGTGTTGATTTTTAAGTTAATATATTGTCTTATATTTATGTTATAGTTATTGTTAAGTTATGTACTGGTCGTGATATTTTTTAGAGTTTAGTTTAATTGTGATATAATGATTAAATTTCAAGAAATTGTTACACTAACAGTTTCAAAAGTAAATATTTTTAAAAATCATATGATACATAGGTCGTACATCAGTACGACCCTGTTTGGCTTACACGTGGTTCTATTGACGATTGGGAATTTGTAGAATGAATAGGGTTTAGTATGTTTATGTTCGTTTTATTTTGATGCTGATTTTGATTTCTGTTTACATTTCGTATTTTAGACTTTAGAAGTTGTTTGTGTATAATGATGTCATATTTGAGTTGTTTTATCTGCTGTTGTGGTATTTATATTTTTAGATTGGATTGAAAGCTTTTAAGTTATACAGGGTGATATAAAATAATATTAAAATATTTTTTTGATAAATAAGTTTGATTACAGTAAATAACGGTTACAACATACAGGAAAAATCAAAGAACTGCATTTATAAAATACAATGCGAATAGAATAATTTTTATCTGGGAGAAACTTTTAGACAACTAAGTGTTAGAATAAATTAACCTAAATCATGTATCCAATATAAAGACTTTCACAGATCCCGATAAACAAACATGACTGGGATAATGAGCACAGAGTCTAGTGAACATAGGATCAATAGTCATGAAAGGAACAGGCAGCAAAAAGAGGAAAAAAAATAGTAGAAAAATAGTAGGAAAAGGTAGCAAATGTAGCAATAGAATGTAGCAAGATCTAGTTTCCAATAACAAAAGAAATAGTTAGCAATAAGAATATACCAACATTAACAATTTAATAGTAGGTCAGACATGACACATAGTTTATAATTACCTACTACAAACACAGAAAAAATATTCTGATTAAGAAGTTTTATAACGTTTTATTAAGCAGCCGAAAATGGAAGAATCGCTTATTACTTAGCACAAATTATTTTTTAACCTCCGTGCTTGTATTAAACCTTGCTAACAGTTTTTTAACTTTTCGATACAAATTAACTGTCACATTTCGTCCACACACTATATTTCACGACCGATAATTTATATTCCCGTAGTATTTTCCGTCTAGACCGCACCATATAAGAAGTGATGACGTCGGGCTCCAACGTACGGTTATTTTGAAAACAGCAAAGTAAGACAAGCAGCAACATGTTTTCCATTTAATCAAATAAGACAAACTTCGAAAGAAAACTTGGAAAACAAGTTTAGAAGTGACTGCAGCGTGTAACGGATAACTAATTGGAATGTCGGGAAAACCTTTCACATATCGTACAAAAATAATAAGAATCTTATTTGTTTGAGAAAGGTATTAAGATATTCAGAATTATAAATTAAACTTTAGCAATTGTTTTTCTTAGAATTGAAAAAAAATACTTTACCTTTCAACGACCGAATTTTAAATTTTTTGATATTTTTTAATAACTTTTATTTTTATAAAGTTTAATAGCACCAGTTATACAGTATATAAATATGTATAAATTAATCTATATACGTCAACATTTTCATAAAGGTGACTATTAGGCTATGGCTCCACGAGCGACAGATTTTCGCTAGCAGTAGCAGTGAAATTACGGCGGTAGTAAAGCAGTAAAATCATGGCTCCACGAGCGACAGTTTACAGCGCGCATATCGCCGCGTTTTGGTCTTGTAGTGGCTCCATGAGTATCTTGTCCGTTTATATAATGTCCGTGTATATAGCAGATAAAATAAATAAATAAATAAGTAAAATAAATTCACACCGATAATACAATAATATAGTATGGATAATCTATCATTCCAACAAAAAGTTGCTTTAATATTGGCGTTGTGCCGTCGACGTAGAGTTAAAAAACAACGGAAATGGTGGATTCGCCCTGTTCTAGTGCCTAGACAGACAGAGGGAAAATTTTTTCTTTTACACAACAAATTAAAAAAATATCCTTGAATATTACAGGATGTCAGTGTCTTCTTTTAATTTTTTATTATGTGAAATAAAAGATCTCAATACGAAAACAGGATACATCAATGTGTGATAGCCTAAGCCCAGAAGTAAAATTAGCAATTACCTACCTTAAAGTAAGATTTCAAATTACATATTTTATAATCCTATACATGTATCTACCTACTTCTTACTGTACTGTAATTAGCTACTGAATTATCAAGTAGATCGACGGCTCCCATATGTCGATTATATTCATTTATCATATTGGGTTGATGTAATGAATCTTCCTTTTCCAATATCTAACTTGCTTTTTTATGTTACAATCATTCAAAAAATTCTGATGCTACAAGCCAAGCTATCGAAAACGAAACATTAGTACTGAAAGATAATAAAATTTTACTATAAACAATAATTATTAAAATTTTATTTATATAACATGATTAGCCAATACTAAAACCATGAAAAGCCAATACTAGCCATGAAAACCAATACTAAACGCTCAACTTACAATCAACCAACAGAATATCGAAAGAGTCGAGCAATATACATATCTAGGCACCAATTTAAATAGCCAATGGGACCACTCAACAGAAATTAAACAGCGAATAATAAAAGCAAAAGCAGCATTCGTTATAATGAGAACCATTTTCAACAGTCGAGACATATCATTAAAAACAAAATGCCGTCTTTTGAACTGCTACATATTCACAGTTCTGCTCTACGGAATGGAAGCATGGACACTGACTGTTGCATCTATGAATCGGCTCGAAGCTTTCGAAATGTGGTGTTATAGGCGCATCTTACGTATATCCTGGGTTGACAGAGTTACTAATGTGGAGGTCCTGCGTAGAATGGGGAAAGAATGTGAAATTCTCATGACCGTCAAAACCAAAAAGTTGGAATATCTAGGACATGTAATGAGAAATCAAGAACGTTACGGCCTTCTCCAGCTGATTCTCCAAGGGAAAGTAAATGGTAAGAGAGGACCGGGAAGAAGACGCATTTCCTGGCTTCAAAATTTACGAAAGTGGTATAACACGACTACCACTGAACTGTTCCGCGCTGCAATAAATAAAGTAAAGATAGCCGTGATGATCGCCAACATCCGGAACGGATAGGCACTTTAAGAAGAAGAACATGATTAGACAACCACTTATATAGAAATTAATCACCAGTTCGAAAAAGGAAATCCAAAAAATAGATTTTCGGGAAATCAATAAAAACTGTTTATTCTCTCTATTCAACATTTTCTTGTTTAATAATGGCATCTATTATAAAGTACAAATTGATACGGATAATTGGGATTGAAAAAAAAACATCCATTGATTTTTGTTATCTAGAATACCGATCAAGAACATATTGGATTTATTTCTTTCTTAGAACTTATAATTTTTTGTTATGATTTGAGACACAAAATTGTAAAAAAAAACTTTAAAGTAATTTATAAAAACAAAGAAACAACTTAACAAACACAGAGAAATAAACAAACAAGAACAAAAATATCCGATTAAATGGCAATTACCGCTACAAGCGACAAATTACTGCTAGTGGAGCAGCAAACGCGCTGCAAATTACTGCTAAACAATAGGTCCGGATCTATTCGAACGCGATAAGACCTTGACGACGCGTCCCGGTCTCGAAACGAAGCGACAATCTACAGCGCGTGGAGCCACTCAGTATCACTGCTGTTGTTTTCATTTATCAAGCTACATTTTACTGCTACTGCTAGCGACAATGTGTCGCTCGTGGAGCCATAGCCTTACCATGTGATCACTTTGGGTTAATATTTAATAAATAGAAACTTTTTTTAAAATCTACTTTTATTTAGAAAAACACATAACAGATTTTTTAAAGCTAGTGATATTTTATGATAAAATTCTTCGATCTCTAGAGATGGGACGCAGACTTGGATTATCTTTGTATCTTTTGTTAATCTTCAATATTGTATTATATGTGCCACTGTAAATAAAATTAGTTTTATGGACACAACTAGAGTTCGGATTTAAAAGCACAAAGAAACGCAAAAAAACGCTTGTAAAGCATAAGGATTTTATAAAAAAAAGCATGAAAATAAGCATATAAATTTTAAAAAAACATTTTTTACGAAAATTAGCCTAAAACATATTATATAATAATTTCTATGCTCACCTTAAGAACTATTAAGTACTTCATCATCGTTATGGCATCTACACTCCTAGCGGAGTGATTGCCGCCCTCTTTGGGCTCTTCTGATTCATTTTTCGCTGGAAATCAATCCGCATTAACATTTTGGTTTTACAGTTGATTGTGTGACTCGGCGTCTTCTATAATATTTCTTCTTTCTTTCCTGTTTTTACTTATGATTTTCCAATCTCTAACTCCCGTCCTATTAAGGTCCGCAATTATCTGATTTTCCCATCTCGTCTTCGGTCGTCCTCGTGGTCTACCTGATACTTGTCTCTATTTAGTCATTTTCTTGATAACTGCTTCTGAATTTCTCCTTTCTAGATACCCCATCTATCTAAGTTTCTGTGCCTTGAGAAATTTGACGATGTCTTTTCTTTTTAAAAGTTCTCTTACTTCATGGTTCATTAGTTTTCTAAATTCATTTTTACCTAAGTTTAGTGAGCCTGCTATTCTCCCAATGATTTTTCTCTCTAAGATCCTCAATTTATGTTCATAGTTCTGTGTCAGGCACATTACTTCAGCACCATATGTTAATACTGGTCTAATTGCTGCTCTGTGTATTTTCAGTTTAGTATTTTAAGTAAGCTTCTTATCTTTGAGGAAGTTTTTGTATTTCCAGTAAGTTCTGTTTCCTGACAGAATTCTTTCATTGATTACTACGCTTCTTTCATTAGCTCCATTGACGGAGAGACTTTTAAAGCTTTTATGATGCATTTGCCTCCTAATTTTAGCATTTCACTTACAATACCATCTTCTCCAGGTGATTTGCTATTCTTCATACCTTTCAACGCTGATTTCCTCTTCGGTTATATCTGGAAGTTCCTCTGATCCTTGATTTTGTATGGCTAGTATTTTGTATAATGTTCTATAGTACTCTTCGATAATTTTCATAATAATTTCTTGTTGTTCTAATATACAGCATGTCCTTGTCTATTTTTTAGCTTATAAATGTTCCTGTTCCCTGTCTTCAACTTTCGTTTTAGAACTTTAAGGTTTTATTTTGTTCTATGGTATTAGTTGTTTCTTTAGTGTTAAAATCCCTTATGTTTTTCCTAACAGCTTTTGAAGTGGTTTTATTTAAATTCCTCAGCTCTGCGATGTTCACTGTGTACTTATCTTTCATTTCCCTTCTTTTTTGCATTAGGTTCCTTGTGCTTTCTGTAAGTTTTTCATATTTCCTTGTTTGCTTAACTTGACAGTTCTTCAGTGCCTTCCTTAGAGCGTCCACCAACCTTTCGTTAAGTTGTTCAATATTGGTTTTATCTTGCACGTCATTCTAAAGGTTTCTATTTATTTCTTCCTGGTATGCCCTTGTGTTAGTAATCGCAGTGAACGTAACATTTTTAGTCCTTGTTACCCTATTTCTTCGTTCCTTCTTTACGTTCAAGACTACCTTCGCTCTAACCATTCTATGGTCACTTCCGGTTGAAAATCTATTAAATAGAGTTACGTCTTGAACAGCGTCTTTTTTGTTAGTAAAGATAAAGTCAATTTCGTTTTTGTTCAAGCCATTTGGTGATTGCCAAGTCCACTTTCTTTGAGGGCTTTTTTTAAAATGGGTGTTCATGACATATAGTCTGTGTTGCAGAAGAAATTCTGTAAGAGTTTGACCCCTTTCGTTTCTGTCGCCATATCCGTGAGGTTCAAGTACAAACTCCGAATCATCCTGCTTGTGGCCTATTTTTGCGTTTAGGTCTCCCATCAGTATGGTATAGTTGGTGGTTACCTCTTTTAGCGCAGTGTTAACGTCATCGTAGAACCATTCAACTTCTTCGTCTGTGTGGGCACTGGTAGGTGCGTAGACCTGGATGATCTTTAATCGAATTTTTTCGTTTATTTTGTAGATAAGATAAATAACTCTATCACTTATGCTTTTAATTGTAAGTATATCCTTCGTGTGTTTTTTATTTATCATAAATCCGACGCCACCATTGGAAGATTCTCCTCTATGGTGAAATAGATTTCCCGACGAAAGTATTATTTGTTCTTTTCCTTTTCGCCGTACTCAGATAATTCAAGAATATCTCATTTTATAAGCTTCAGCTCGTTTTCAAGTTCCTCAAGTTTTTCGTCCTTCATCAATGTTCTGGGTTTATATGTTGCCATGAACCATATTCTTTGCCATTGTAGTTTATATAGGTAGCCTGGTCCACTCCGGAGGTTCTTAGCACCCTCTGTCCCTCTACCTCCGTGACTGCTACCATAGCCTAGTTTCAAGGGACTGCCGGGGACTGAGGGCCTTGCGTCTTCATCGTTTCTCATTTTATTTTACGCGGGTTCATAGCCGTTTCTCTACCACGCTGGCCTGTGGGGGTTGGTAGACGGATGTTAGGATGGGTTAGGAAATTTTGGGTTCTTTGACAATGGATGATCGGTTGGGACGTGATACGTGATACGTGATGACGGTTAAAGGGAGTGAGAGTGAACCACGGCTCACATACGCAGGGCAGGGTCGCGAACCTGTAGTAGACCTAACTTTACCGAGATCATTAAGTGTATCTACCCGTTACCCTTGGTATGTGTTTACACTTTATAATTTATTTATTATTTTCTATTGAAAACTAATCTCAAACTAATCTTCCTTTTTGTTGAATTGAGGCATATAAATTTATATACGTTCTATCTCATAGAACATATTGGGGTCTGAATAAAGGAATTAGAATAATAAGTGAAAATATAAAGTTAATTAAAGAGCTGAGCGCCAACTATTTTTTAGAATAAAATAGTGAAATAAATAGATAAAGATAAAGGTAATAGATGAATAAAATCAAAATAAAATAATTATTTAAAGAAAAATAACAAACATACAAGGTTTGATAATCCATCCAATTGCTAGGCAATAATATTCATTTGGTAGTAGTGTAGTTTCTATGTATGGATAACTCACTTTTCAGGGGACCATTTCTTGCTTCGTGGTTAGCCCTGACCTAGCCTTCTACTTGGTGTTGTCATTTCCTAATCTCTGACAAAGTTGCTCAGGTTTCCAGTTTCATCCTTGTAACACAGACCATACTTTGTGGAGGTGAGGATAGGGGTTGAGTAGGAGAGGCTAGTATGCTAACTACTGGAAATAGCATCTGATGAGCATCATTACTTCTTTGAATGTTATTTCTTGAACAATCCTTTTGTTAGCATTTTTAACTAGTGCAGAATTCTTTTACTGTTCTAAATAATTTAAAGAGTCACTTTTATATATCGTGTTATCTACTTCCTCACATTTTTTATTAATAATTTTTTTTTGTTATTTTATTTGGATTTAAATTTTCTTTGCAAATACAAATATTCCATTTCATCTAACTTAGCTATTCTATATTTAACTATGTTATTCAATTAACTATTTTTAAGTTACGCCAAAGAAAACTCAAATTAATCAAATTCAAAACTAACAAACTTTGAAAACACAAATTACAAACTCAAATAAGTATTATCATTCTGTTCTATATTTCCAGAATTGGCCCGATTCTACAGAATTTCTCCCGTTGCCTTCAGATTAACTTTAATTGTAGCAGTAGTTCTGCTGCTGCCAGGATTCCCGCTTTATCCGACTTCGGTAAAGCGTTTACGATTTTACATATTTTCTAGGAGTCGGTGCACCAATTTGCACTGAATTTTCCCTCTTATTTCTTGAAGGTCGAGGTCAGTTTACTTTGCCCTTAATCCCTTTTGCAATTTGTTTCGATTTAAACAAAAATAGAAACATGTTTTAGAGGGTTGTCTAAAGCCGATATCAGAGTAGTGACTTAATAAATTATGTTAATACAAACTGAATTATGTAGGTGAAGTAATTTAATCGTACTTGCCTGAAATTTTATTGAAAACGGGATTTTTTTAATTTACAATATAATTATTTCCCATTCATTTTAAACGAAAAGAAAAAAAAGAGTCTATGAAAGCTCAGGAATGGGTCTTTTACTGCACGAGAAATCTTAAAACGACATAAGATATCGAATATATCAGTCACATACTACTGAAGTATGATTAAGTGTGCATAAAAACAGAGTGTGCTTTTTTTATGTACACTCACAACGCATTCCTATCTCAGATAACAAAGATAACCGACAGGGAATGGTATAAATATTCAAAACATCGGCTGAGATATACAACACAACATAATTCTGGAAAAAACCGTTCACCAAGCCCGTTCTCCTCTTAACACCCTCTGAACACCCCTCTTCCGCAGAACACCATCAAAAATACCACCAGGACGAACAACTAATGCCGCTATCCACAACTTCCAAACAAGTGCCAAAGAGGCGACAAAAGTCCCCTAAATTGGACTCTACTTAGTTGTGTACCTTTTTAATATCTCCAATGTTGTATTATAGCTTTTTAACGTTGGTCTTTTTCTAGCAGTGTGGCCTACGAAGGTCCGTTTTAGTTTGGTAATTTTTGTTTTGCAGTCTTTCACTTTTGTTTTTAATCTTACCCAGTTCGGTCAACTTAAGAAAATCTGGAAAGATACGGACATAACCAGGAACATGAAACTGCGCCTAGTACGGACGCTTATCTTTCCTATCGCTACCTATGCGTCAGAAACTTGGACCATTAAAAAGTCCGACTCACGACGTATATTGGCCTTTGAAATGAGGGTGTATTGTAGAATGATGCATACCCTGGACAACACATCGCACAATGTCTCATATTGACAGAACTCGACATCAATACTAGGCTTACCACAATCATCAACCAAAATATATTGAGGTACTTTGGACACATTACCAGACGAATGGAAGGCATGGAGAGGTTGGTGGTTGAAGTCAAGGTAGATGGTAAAAGAACCCGAGGAAGGTCGGTTGGTTAAACCCGATGGTTAAATCAAATAAAGTGTCGCTACCGGTTACTCTCTGTCTGAGGCCGCACATCGCGCCCAGGAGAGAGTATAATGGATAGCAACCATTCGTCAAATACCATAACAGTGACCACATCCTTACGAAGGATAAAGGATAGAGGAGGAGGAGGAGTCGTTCATCTTTCGATCTGACAGTCGTATATCTATCATTGTCGTTTCCATTGCCCTTGCTGTTGTGGCTATTTTGTTTATATTTGCCTTAGTTGGGGTCCAGGTTTGACATCTATATGACATGATAGGAATAATGCACTGGTTAAACACTCTGCTCCTCAAGTATTGAGGTATTTTGTGATTCCCAAATCCTGACCATGCCAGTCTTGGTCTTTTAGTTATCCGCACTTTGGTTCCCTTTGTCAAGTTTTAAAATTTGGCCTAGATCGATATATTATTGAACTTGTTCTATCTCATTACCATTTATAGTTATAGGTATGTCTGTAGTCATCTGTGTTTGTCATTGGCTTTGATTTTGTCACATTCATTTTTATCATATCATAGTTTGTAGTTCGTCGAATGTGCTCGCTATTAATTACTATGTTAAAGGCGCATATTAGGTGGTTTAACTTGTTGCCATTAATGTTGATGCCATATGTTGACCAACTTGTAGTTTTACAGACGTCTACTTGGTCTTGATTAAACCGCTTTGGCGATATTACGTCACTTTGTCGAACTCAAATTTGTATTTTCGTCTAGTTGTATTATTATAGTTGCGGTTTCTTAATATATTATGTATTAGTTGCCTATATCTCGAATCTGTTCTGCAATTATTAATAGCTTGTTCTATGAACCGCATGGATACTGTCAAATACATTTACCTTCTTCTTCGTTACTTTTATGATCACTATATTGAATCATTACTAAACATATTTTTTCTCCTTTTTCTTTAACCCTTTCATGTGTCCAAAACTACACATTTTCAAGATTTAAAAATCAAAATTTCCTTCTTATATTAAAAAAAGCAAAAAAACGATAATTTTCCTATTTATCTGTAATAAAAATCTTATATATACTTTCATAATTTTCAAAACATAAATACTCCAGTCGTCAGAGACGAAAATGCCACTCAACTTCTAAAAATCGTACTAACAAGCAAAATTTTGCCAGAAATATTAATTTTATGATCCCAAAAAAAGGGCAAAAAAGTTTTTTACCACTAACCCTAAAACGCTCCTCGTAGAGGGATAAAAAAGCAAACCTATCCATTTACTACGATTCTGTAGGCCGTAGAAAAAAATGTTTTAATTACAAATTGTAGCTGAGTTGATTTTAAACAAAAATTATTATAACTTTTTCTGTAGAATAAACCGTTCTCTCAGAAACAACACTTGAAGCAATCGGCGATTTTGAATGTCAGTTACGTACGCGAAATCAATATTCAATAAAATTTGTATCAGCTCAACGAGAAAAATTCGATATCTTTTGATCCAAGTGTCCTATCGACAAAAATCTAGATGCGTTTTATAGGTAAAAAGTTTAGCTTTCGTATGCAATTTTTGTGATTTGCCGCAAGTAAACTAAAGATTTTATAAAGGTGTTAAATAAAGAAACGTGTCGCGATTTTTGGCATTTTTTATGATTTTCATGAGATTAATACAATCTATTTCTTTTATTGACTGGCCACTATAAAGTTTCGATAACTAGAGCCTAACCTTCAAAACTTTTTTGGCGTTGACAGGACATTTGGCAACAAATGTGATGCATTTGAAGCATGCTCAAAAAGCACTGGATTTAAACTTTCACATAACAAACAATCTAAAACGTTTAAAACTTTTATTTTTCAGTAAACCTAGTACGTTTTTCAAAACAATCAAACTTCTGCTATAAAGTACACCCAAAACCGTCTTCTTAAAAGCATTTCTCGTGACGTGCGGTTTTTTCCTTTAAAACGCATCTTGATTTGTGTCCATAGGACAGTTGGATCAAAGGATATCGAATTTTTACCGTGGAGCTGATACAAATTTTATTGAACATTGATTTCGCGCACGTAACTGACATTCAAAATCGACGGTCGCTTCAAGCGTTGTTTCTAAGAGAACGGTTCATTCTACACAAAAAGTGCTAATTAACATTTGTTTTAAATTATCATAGCTACACTTTTTAATTGAAACATTTTTTTCTACTACGTACAAATTCTTGGTAAATCAATTTTTTGTGTTTTTACCCCCCTACAAAGGGGGTTTTAGGGGGAAGCCCGGGGGTAAAAGTGGTAAACTTATTTTCATCTTTTTTGTGGTCTTAAAATTAATATTCTTGGCAAAATTCAGCTTGTTCGTATGATTTTTAGGGGTCAATTCTCTGACGACAGGACTATAATAGTAAAACATAAAAAAAAACATAACGGATCTTCTTTTTTTTTTCTAGACATCTAGCGGTCGCAAGAAGGACATCTTCTTACGCTCTGAGTGCAGTCTGCTTTCTTTTTTTGTATTTAGCAGTTGGTGCTGGCCTCTTCGTCATCTGGGAAGAGGACTGGACGTTCTTCGAAGGATTCTACTTTTGTTTTATTACAATGACCACCATAGGATTTGGGGACTTCGTACCAAGTAAGTTAAACTGATTTTGATAATAAGATTATAAATAAGAAAGAATAAAAAAAACAATTTTTGCTGTATTTATTAAAAGATTTGGTACTTGCCCTGTAGAAAACCTAAGAATTTGGAAGTATGCATAACTTTTATTGTGTATAATAACAATTTTATTGAGTACTCTTTACTACTGAATAAATTGTCCTTTATTCGAGCACAAATGATTTAACCCTTTAATCGGCAAGACCGTCTACAGACGGTCTTTACTCTAACCTAAGTATTTTTTTAATAACGTGTGTAATCGAGCTGAACGACAAAATTGTTTGTAGGTACTGAAAATACGAAACAAACGGTACCAGTTTGAACACTCTAGCTTTAGTTGATCTACAGTAGCTGGCATTTGTGTCGAGATATTCGTATGATTGAGACGCTAAAATTATTTGTGTTACGGGTAACAACAATGAATTTTAAAAAAGTACTTTCTAGTTGAGAAATCAATATGAAAATTTTTGTGGTGAGTAGTTATTAGGTATATTTATTGATTTACTACTGTGTGTTGAGGAAATAAACAGTGGATTTGAAATATCGCGCATTTAATGAAGGCCGTCTGCAGACGGTCTTGTTGCTTAGTTGCTCGACGTTTCTGCTCATTTCTTATTAGCATGCATATTTTTGTTTTTATTTTACCTACTAAACCTGTGGTTATCGTTTTATTATGTAGAAAATGAAGGGTAAACATGGTGTAGAAGGATGTAGGAGAGCGTGGGCAATAGGAAAAGGATTCTATGTCTCCACTCTGAGTGAAGAAGAAGTAACAGACATTATGGAATCGTTTACGGATGAAGAATATGTTGATGACGTAGACAGTGATCCGAATTACAAGTGTGATGAAATAACACCTTAGGATGATGAGATGATAACTGAATGCATGCAAAACTTAGATTCAACCACTAAATTTGTACAGGCTGCAAACTCATCACTGAATATCAGTAGTACTTCACTCAGTTCGATCGATGCTACTCCAATAGTTCAAACTTAGCGGCTATTGTAATTAGAGATGAATCTCCACCAACTACAGCAGCAGAAACAGTAGCATCGACATCAGAAGACACAACCATGGTAGCAACAACAGTAGATATGACAGTAATAGCAACAACTTCAATAGAAACACCTGCATCTACATTCAAACCACCAAAGGGACCAACATCATTGTTACCGACTTTGGAAGTTTCCGGCCCGAGAGTAGTACCATCAGTAGGTGGCTTCACTTGAAGAGGTCTGTACATATTATGAATAAAAAAAATGAGATCTACTGATTATTTTTTCTTTCAGCGTTAAAAAATATTGCAAAGGTTTCACAGGAATGGAAGAATATTCTGTGGCGTCAACGTTCAGTGTACTTACATGTAAACGAGGTTGTACAAATCATTTGAGAATATAACTCCCACATGGGAGGTGTAGACCTCATGGATTCATATATGGGTCAAAATGGACTTAGTATCAAAACAATGGACATGGTCATCAGAATTTTTTACCATCTACTGGAAATGGCGATTACCAATGTCTTAGGTCTTTATCGATGCGTAAATGTCGAGAAAAATCGGAATGTCTCCGATGAAGGTGAAAGACAAAGACATAACGACGCAACAATTTCGATGAAAAATTGCTAAAGAGCTGTGTGCTACTACTGAAAAACGTCCTGTTGGACGACCATCGTCCGTTCCACAGCCGTCTAGTAGTTCTGCCGCCGGTAGACGAGCTGTTCTTCAGGTGAATAGTGTAAGATACGGCTGATTAAATCATTGGCCTGAATAGGAATCGTAAAAGTCGTGCAAACTGTGTATAAAGTCTGACACTCATTCCTTTTTCACCAAGTGCAACCTTTATTCCTCCAACAGGAAAGGTAAAAATTGCTTCACATAGTATCACACCAAAGTCTGATACCTTTTTGTTTATTTACTTGTAATTTTTTTTCAATATAAATATTAATTTCGTGCAACTAATAAATTATGGTGGTTTCATAAATTTTCCTTCTGAACGACAAGACCGTCTGTAGACGGTCTACCATTTATTGAGTTGACGACCCCACACACACCCAATATCGCCAAACTGACCTTAGATTCATTTTTCCCACACCCAAATTACCCTAAAACCAAAATTCCTGAAACTTAAAATCTGCTATTTCTATCTTGCCGATTAAAGGGTTAAATCTTTTTTCAAAATCTCTTCTCCATTTTAATCACATTGTATAGTAGTGGTCCTAATATTAAACCTTGGGGCACACCTCATCTTAAGTGAAGTTTATTGCTGTTAATATTATTTATCCTAACAATTCTTTGTCTGTTTTTCAAGTAAGACTTCAGTAAATTATGAGCAGTGCCGCGTATTCCACTATATTCTAGTGCTTCTAGTAGTTTTGGATGGCTTGCAGTATCGAATGCTTTTGCCAGGTCTGGAAACACACAAGTTGTAGGTTGGCTATTGTCAATTCGATTGTGTATTTCATTGATGAGTTCTATTATTGCGTCATTTGTCGATCAACCTTCACGGAATCCAAACTGCGAAGACGATAATATGTTGTGTTTATCAAAGAAAGATGTTAATCTGATTTTAAGACATTTTTCAAAGATTTTTGTTAAAGTGCTAATTAGTGAGATTGGTCTGTAGTTTGACAAACTTAGTTTATCTCACTTCTTGTATATAGGAATTACAACTGTTTCCTTAAATTTGTCTGGACTTTGACCAGTTTTAAATAATAAATTTATTAGGTCCACCAACGGTTTGATGATTTGTTTATCTAAAATTCTTATTGTTTCGGCTCTAATATTGTCAATACCGGGTGATTTTTTCTGTGTTTTAATAATTCCCTCAATTTTACTTTCAGAGACCGGTCTTAAATACATAGAATGCATTACGCTGTTGTATTGTGAGAAATACTATGTCGGTGGTGTTATATTTTTGGCATAAGTTTCTTCAATTTCTTTAAAATAACGAGCAAAAGAATTGGAGATAGTTTCACCATCTGTTACAGTAGTTCCTTCTTGTGTCAAAATTTTAACAATATTCCACAGGTTTTTGGAAGCATTCTTGCTTTTCTCAATTTCATTTCTGAAGCAATCTTTCTTAGCATTTTTTATTAATATATTTAGGTGTTTTCTATAATCGAAATATTAATTTTTTTATTAACATTGTCAGGATCTTTGACATATTTACGATACAAGAGATATTTTGTGTTTATGGATTTAACCAGTTCTGCAGTTATCCAACTTTGGCGCCTCTTCTCATGTTTTTGTGTTTTTTTATATAACTGTAAGTTTATATTACTGTAAGTTTGTTATGAATTTCACATAATAAATTGCATTTGACATTAACATTTTTAGAGGGATTATATTCACACCAGTCATGTATATATATATATATATATATATATATATATATATATATATATATATAATACATGTAATACATGTAATATATATTGTTATGATGTGTTTTTTGTTTGAATGATGAGCAATGAGTATTTTTAATAATATAGGGTTTTTATCGCGGTTCTCAAAGAATTAGTTTGTAAGTACTTTTTTTTTTTAAATTATCTTTATTATAACTATTATGAAACACACATATATCTCTAACCTAGCCAATGTAAATTTAAAATAAACTATCTTTAAATTGATACTCTTATAAAACTAATTAAATTCTATAGACAATGTAAAATTTAAACAAACTATCTTCAAAATTGAAATTGTTATGACATTAACTAAATTATATTAACAAAATTTTGTACCTTTCTTTCACTGAATGCCTAAATGAACTGTTTTCCACTATATAGATTCTAATCACCACTGAATGTCTTCGTACTTCGGTTATCCTTGTTTTTGTGAAATTACTTTTTCCAATTCTTCTAAGCTTCTACCAATTTAAGATATAGTTTTCTTCACCAGCATTTATACACCACCAGCAAACACCATTTATATTTATTCTTCTTTTCAATATACCAATATCCAATTATTATAAGTTGATTTATACTAATCTCCTATCATAATATAATTTTAATTCCTTCCAATGTCCATCCAATATTCTTCTAATATACTTTTATAATCTTCAATAATTATTTGTGTATAATTATAAATGTGCATTAAATATATGCATAATTTTTAATCTTCATTTAACTCACTATATTAAACAATTGGACTATCTCCAACTAACTTTCATATTTCTTATTAAACTGCTTGACTGACTTACTAAAACTGTGAACAATTGACTTCACTAACTAATTTGTGTCTATCTTCTACTAACTTTCATAATAAACTGCTTGACTTCTGACTAAAAACTGCTAAAAACTTCCTTCTTGAATCCAAATCACGGGTATTTATATCCTTTTGGATATTCCAAAACCATCTGGTAAGAGATCATGTTCCATTCGTTCTATTAACTTCTATATAGATGTTCTCGAAAAAAATATCTGTTCGATCCACCGCCATAATCATTATTCCAGAATGTTCCAACATAAACACAGGTCAAATTCTGCACTCTGGAGAATTCGTTAATGTTCCATTGATAATTTTGTTGACATTTAGGCTTTTCAGATCAGAATAAACATTCAAATTAGTAACTAACACTCTAATTTAATAAAATACACATTTCAAACAATATATTATTATAACCCCACTTTATATTCCCAATTATTTCCTAAAATGTCAACTTGGAGACAGAGTTTGTATAGTTGGTTGCCTAGTCACATGGCTCACTTAAATGTATCTACCATATTATAATTACTAAAATACAACTTTTTACAATTATTATATGCTAATTTCTTAAAATGCCCTCACATAAATATATTTTTATAAATTTCTCTAGTATATAACTTATTTAAAATAATCAAATACTTTTTTATATCTAATATTATGTAGTATATAACTTATAAATTATTTTCTATAAACCCCAATCGTCACAATACCCCAAAAATAATATTTAAAATAAATAATTTACTTATTATTTTTTTAAATATTAATTTTCTCATACCTTATTAAATTTAATAAATCAATTTTTTTTTTATTTTATTTATTTAAAATGTGTTAAATACATCCCTGTTCGCTGTCTATGTCAAAGCAGAGAACAACGGATCACAGTTCGGCTATTCTATGGTCAAACTGTCATGTCAAATGGAGAGAATAAAATATAACCTTAATTAAAAATATAATGGATATTGTGTTCTGTTTATTTATAGACAAAATCTAGGAATTATTTCCATTCAAAATAACTTTCGTCAATATAAATTGGTAAGTTTTTCCACTTTATTACCTATATTAGAAAGACATTTTTATAGCAATTATAGTATCAATTTTGTGTCTAACCCCAAATTATGATTTTTAGGGTACAAATTAATTTCCATATATACAAAATTCAACAAGTATGATGTCAAATTGATTCAAAATAATGAAATCTACCATCTATTTAACAAATCAAGTCTATTGAATAAAATGGATATATCAGTAAGCTGTTAGTATTAAGTTTATAACCTAGATATATCACTACTTTTTGAAAAAATGTACATTTTTCTTGATTTATTTTAAGTCCAACTTTGTCTAATCTATTTATTATAATTTTTAGGTGTTTCTCATGATCTTCAGCCGTTTTAGAAAAAATTAATATATCACCAATGTAGTGAATTATAAAATGTTCATATTGA
This sequence comes from Diabrotica undecimpunctata, assembly GCF_040954645.1. Taxonomy (NCBI): domain Eukaryota; kingdom Metazoa; phylum Arthropoda; class Insecta; order Coleoptera; family Chrysomelidae; genus Diabrotica; species Diabrotica undecimpunctata. The sequence goes on along the minus strand of NC_092803.1, from coordinate 16,003,149 downwards.
TCCAAAATATCATGAAGACATCTACATAGAACACTGCAAGATGATTGAAGTCCAAATGGTAGTACTTTGAATTGATATACTATTCCATCTATCTGAAATCCTGTATACTGTCTACTTTTTCTTTCTAGAGGTATTAACCAAAAACTATGCTGTAAATCGATTTTAGTGAAAAATGACATTTCTGTAATTCTTCCTAGTATTCCATCTTCTAACATATTATTAATTGTTTTGTTTACTTCTTCTTTGTATTTATATGGTATTGGGTATGATTTTGTTTTAAAATCTTTTTCTTCTTTAACTTTTATACTATGGATATAATTTTGTGCAATTCTATTTTCTTTATTGACAAGTCCCTTGTGTTGCTGCAATATGGAAATGACTATTGATTTATATTCTTCAGGGCAATTTAAAACTTTCATCATATCTTCTTCTTTACAAATAACATTATTCTTCATTATGTACTCATTATTCCTTGCTTCCAATTTAACGCACTCCGCCTCGTAGGCATCCATCTGCTTAAAATTTCCATTCCTTAAATATTCACTACAATAATTATTCTTTACATTCTTTTGGGACATATCCCTATCATCAAAATACATTTCTTCTTCATAAACATCATTATTTTCTTTTAATAATATCCTATCAACGCTTATTCCTTCTTCCACCTCATCTTTCTGCATAAATTTAATTATTTGCCCTTCCAAAGTTACCATTTTTTTTTCAAAATCTATCTTTACTTTCTTCTTTTCCAATTCATCATTTCCCATTAATATATCAACACATAAATCCTTGACAATAAATCCTTGCATATTAATTTCTTTATTAAGAATATTAATTTTAAAATTGGCTAGTTTATCAATTTCACCCAACTTCTTATTATTTGCACCAACAATTTTAATTTTTGGAATCTTTATTATATCTGATAATTTTAATGTATTAAAAATAAAATTCTCCGAGACTAATGTACTTTCTAAACCAGTATCTATCATAATTTTAATCATTTTATTTTTGGCCAAAGCATTTATATAAATTAAATTAATAGATTCAATAATTTTCTCTTCATCTAAAGAAATAAATTCAGAAGGTTTTTCATAATAGCAATGGCCTAACTTGTAATTCAGAAAGTTTACTGCACAAAATTTTGATTGTTAGAGTTGTCAGATTGTATCTGACCACTTGGATCTGATGTACTATGTCTTTCCCTACTATGACTTCTACTCACATTTTCTTGCCTTGTACTATTTCGTTCCCTGTCTTCGCAGCTTCTATTCCTTCGAACACAATTTACCTGTCTGTTATAGTTAGGTCGCTCTGTATTTCTTCTATTGTTAAAATCTTGTCTATTATTATTAGTACTGTTATTAAAATGTTGTCTATTATAATTACTGTTATTATTATTAAAATTTTGTAAATTATTACCATATCTATTATATGATTGTCTATATTGTTGATTATCATTTTTATTATATTGAAAGTTATTATTGTTTTTTCTGTTGTTATTATTACTTGTCATATTGCCTCTTTGTATTCTTTGAATAAAATTAATAAAACTATCTATTGTTTGAATATTTTGTACAGTTACGGTTTGCACAACATCAGCATCAAAATGTCTAGATACATTTGACTGTTTCATCCTCTCTAAGTGGTGGTTCTAAATATTTTGCAACTGTTATCAATTTCAATGCATAATCTACCATATTTGATTTTAAATTTTGATTATACTTTCCAAAATATAGAATTTCTCTAAACTTGGCTTGCTCTAATTCACCCCAATAATAATTTAAAAATTTATTTTCAAATGTTTGAAAATTATCTAAATCATTCTCAATACTAGCAAACCAAGTTGCTGCATTGTCATTTAATGTCACTCTAATATAATCTTTAATATCATTAATATTATTCACCAATCTTAATTTATGTTTTAAACTATTTATGTATACTCTAGGATGCAAATTTTTTATATTACCAGAGAATTTAATCCCAGTCTCATTTGTTAAATTTAAGTAAGGTCTCCCTATGTCTCTCATTTGTGAAATATCATCTATTCTCTGTTCCACATTTCTTATTTGATTACAATTTATTTGGATATTTTGTTGTATATCGTCTAATTTTTCTTCTGTGTTTCTCCTGTCTTCGTTAATTTTTACTTCTAAGTTACATTTCTGTAACTCTATTTTCTGTTCTATATCTATCTTATTATCTTGAATAATCCTCTTTACTTCTGTCCTCTCATTGTCTATCCTTTTCTTGTAGTCATTCCGTATACTTTTTATTTCATTTGCTACTTTTTTCTCTACAGCTTCAAGTTTTTTATCCATTTGTTTTACAATTTTATTATTATTATCTTCTATTTTCTTTTCTAATTTTCTATAATTCTCTTCCAATTTCTGTTCCATTTTTTTCATGTCTTCTTTGACTTCTTTTGAATTCTCTTCCAATTTTTTCGTATTCTCTTCCATTTTCTGTTCCATTTTTTTCATGTCTTCTTTGATTTCTTTTGAATTCTCTTCCATTGTCTTGTTCATCTGCATCATTAATGACATCAAAGCTGCCATATTGACATTTTCCTCTCTTTCTGGATTCATTTCTGCAGTATCTTGTGGAACTTGAACTAAACTCTCCTCTTGTATAGGTTGTGTTTCTACTTCCACATCTTCTTCATTCTTTTTGCTTCTTGTACCTTTCTTTCCTTGAGACATTTTGAGACTTTACTTGTTCAAATATAATTAAAAATAAATTCTATAATTTTTGCTTTCTAATGAAAATTAATTTAATTATATGAGAGCACTTATCTTCCCAAACTAATTCTTTTAAATAGAGAGCCACCGCGTTGGGTGCCAAATTGTTATGATGTGTTTTTTGTTTGAATGATGAGCAATGAGTATTTTTAATAATATAGGGTTTTTATCGCGGTTCTCAAAGAATTAGTTTGTAAGTACTTTTTTTTTTAAATTATCTTTATTATAACTATTATGAAACACACATATATATCTAACCTAGCCAATGTAAATTTAAAATAAACTATCTTTAAATTGATACTCTTATAAAACTAATTAAATTCTATAGACAATGTAAAATTTAAACAAACTATCTTCAAAATTGAAATTGTTATGACATTAACTAAATTATATTAACAAAATTTTGTACCTTTCTTTCACTGAATGTCTAAATGAACTGTTTTCCACTATATAGATTCTAATCACCACTGAATGTCTTCGTACTTCGGTTATCCTTGTTTTTGTGAAATTACTTTTTCCAATTATCAGCTTCTACCAATTTAAGATATAGTTTTCTTCACCAGCATTTATACACCACCAGCAAACACCATTTATATTTATTCTTCTTTTCAATATACCAATATCCAATTATTATAAGTTGATTTATACTAATCTCCTATCATAATATAATTTTAATTCCTTCCAATGTCCATCCAATATTCTTCTAATATACTTTTATAATCTTCAATAATTATTTGTGTATAATTATAAATGTGCATTAAATATATGCATAATTTTTAATCTTCATTTAACTCACTATATTAAACAATTGGACTATCTCCAACTAACTTTCATATTTCTTATTAAACTGCTTGACTGACTTACTAAAACTGTGAACAATTGACTTCACTAACTAATTTGTGTCTATCTTCTACTAACTTTCATAATAAACTGCTTGACTTCTGACTAAAAACTGCTAAAAACTTCCTTCTTGAATCCAAATCACGGGTATTTATATCCTTTTGGATATTCCAGAACCATCTGGTAAGAGATCATGTTCCATTCGTTCTATTAACTTCTATATAGATGTTCTCGAAAAAAATATCTGTTCGATCCACCGCCATAATCATTATTCCAGAATGTTCCAACATAAACACAGGTCAAATTCTGCACTCTGGAGAATTCGTTAATGTGCCATTGATAATTTTGTTGACATTTAGGCTTTTCAGATCAGAATAAACATTCAAATTAGTAACTAACACTCTAATTTAATAAAATACACATTTCAAACAATATATTATTATAACCCCACTTTATATTTCCAATTATTTCCTAAAATGTCAACTTGGAGACAGAGTTTGTATAGTTGGTTGCCTAGTCACATGGCTCACTTAAATGTATCTACCATATTATAATTACTAAAATACAACTTTTTACAATTATTATATGCTAATTTCTTAAAATGCCCTCACATAAATATATTTTTATAAATTTCTCTAGTATATAACTTATTTAAAATAATCAAATACTTTTTTATATCTAATATTATGTAGTATATAACTTATAAATTATTTTCTATAAACCCCAATCGTCACAATATATATATATATATATATATATATATATATATATATATATATATATATATATATATATATATATATATATATATATATATATATATATATATATATAAATGCAATTATGTGAAGTGCATCCCACAAAGGCGTATTAAATCATCAATTTGATTACCTTATCAGGATCCTTAGGGAGCGATCGCTTACAATACGCACATTAAAGATACATTTTAACTCCCATTTCCTGCTAGATACTGCAGATAAACTGCAGGCGCGGCATATTATGTTAACTTTATTGAGCTCATATCAATACCAATATACGAATCTATAGGAATAAATGCATGAGTGATATTTCCCCAAAAATTTCCCTAGGAGATTGTTAAGGAACGAAAATAAACATAAAAAGAAAATAACGTTATTATTTTCTTTGAAAATATTATTAAGCTTTATAAACTTTTGGAAAAAAATACCCTAGTTTATATAAATATATATTTTTTTTTATTTTCGGAGGTAGCGATATAATTTCCTTTCTGAATTTTACTGTCATGTTTGAGTGGTGTTGTCTTTTTAAAGAAAAATTAGATACAGTAATTTTCAGATATCAGTCTAATTTATTTCAAATATTTTTGCGTTCTTTGCCCCTTGTTTGTTCATCTTATTTTTCGATATATTTATATATTTTGAGACACCTAATAAATAAAAAAGTTTAGTATGTCCCACCTACCTATAACATAAAAATATATTTATATTCCATAAAACTTCTTAAACTATTCTACTGTGCCATTTATTTTGCCGATTCTCTTTATAGAAAATATATCTTATAAAAAAGTTAGGAAACGACTCCTCGATAGCAAACCAATTGAAAAAGTTGTTGCTATTATAAAAGTGATTTAGTAAGTTATCTAATGGAAACATTTTACCATGTGACGACTTTATATATGTTCACAACGAACTTCAAAATAATCAAAAATATCACTAAATATCAACTTATTGTAGATTTCATTATATATAATGAATTAGTTGCCTTAATACTGTAGCAGATACCTAAAAACTATAATATATTACAAGTTTAAGAAAAAAACATTATGATAATACTCACAATAGTAAAAAATCTAGGTGCGGATTTTCACTATCTCCAGCTAATTTGTTCCACAGAAAATGGAGCGTGTTGATTGGTCTTGGTCAGACTTACCTTTACCAAACGCTTGTAATACTGTAACCTGAGCAAACTATTTACTCAAGTATACTAACAATCTAGGTCCTTCTGCTCGATAGTGTGGGTGCGGTTTTTCAAAATTCATATAGAAGTTGTTTGTATTATCTTTAAAAATAAAATGAAATGGGTGCCATCCCTAAGTTTCTCCTCGTAAGTGAGCTCAAAGAATTGAAATGAAAAATTTAAAACAAAACTATCCTTTTGTTATTTTTTAATGAACAAAAAGTCATGACAAACGTTTTTTGTTTGTGTTTTGAGAACCATTTTCGATATGGAAATTGAAACGTCAATAAACTTATTTTAACCTTCAATTGTGGCTTATTCCCATTAAAATAGTATCTAATATATCATAAATAGTCCTCAATTTCTTTTTTGGATTTGCACTGCATTTTTCAATTTCTCGTTGAATTCTAGGGGCACTTTCTTGAGCATACATTCGGTGTAAGTGTTACAGTTTTGGTGTTATTTAACTTTTTTGGAAGTAATAAGCGATTTTGGATACTTGGTAAATTTGTTGTTTGTTAAAAATATCTAAAATATAGGTAAAGCTAAAAACTTAATAGAAGACGACTTTATTGGGGTGATGAGTTTTTATGATCTACGAGTGAATTTAAGCTAACTGGTGACCAGTTTGCGTGTACCCTCTTAATGATCTAGAACAACAATAGATCTGAAAAAATCGCAATAAAATAGGCCAAAAGCCACTTTATTATAAACCCTTACGATCTTCATCTTCTCACAAGGACCCTTTTCTTCATAAAACACCACAACGGGGCATCTCAAGAAACTATGTATTCCTTCCTTTCTTTCTTCCAAGCAAAAATGTTGATTTGCCTTCATCCAAAGGCTCTTTAGACCCAAACTGATTTTTGGATATTTTGATTTCCTCAAGTATGCGTCTGTTAATTACTCTCCCCCATATTTTCATGATATGCAGTATCTTTAATAGTACGAGCCATATTTTTCCGTAAATTATACTAGGAATCCTTTTCATGATCCTGCCCATTTTTCTATTATTTCTGCCCTAAATAAACCTTCTTTCTTCTATGACAACATCCACCATTTGTTCTTGTATGGCTATATCCAATATTTTGATTTTATTTCACTTCTTACTTTAATGTCAAGTATAAGCAACTTACGTTGTTGGACTGAATATTAGCTGGCTGTCTTTATATTCGCATATATCTTTTTTTCTTGTACGACAACAAAGCTTAAAAGCAAGTAAAGCGACGGAATCTCTTAATGATACAATCTGGAAGAAGAAACACCTAAGACTCGACATAAAAACAAGAATCTATAAAGCAGCAATTAGACCTATATTAACATACACGGCGGAGACAAGACCTGACACATCTAAAACGAGACGACTACTAGAAACAACAGAGATGAAAATACTCCGACGAATATCAGGCAAAAGTTTGTTGGATAGGGAGAGAAGTGAAAACATAAGAAGAGCATGCAATATAGAAGACATAAATGGATGGGTGACAAAACGGAAATAGGAGTGGAACGAACACTTTAGTAAAATGGTAGAGGATAAGATAGTACGAACAGCACGAGATAAATCACCAAACGGACGAAGAAGTTTTGGCAGACCAAGAAAAAGATGGTGCGATAATTTAAACAATTTAGAAGGCTAATATTGAAGAAGAAACAGGCTTTAAAGCCTACATACAAAAAGGAACAAGATGGGAAGAAGATATTTTTTCTTGTCATAAAATAGTTTATTTAATGATAATTTCGTCAAATTTTTTGTGTAATAAGTCTACTTTCTTTATTTTGTAGAAATGTATTAACGATCGCTATATATTATTCTAATGTTAGTTCCAATATTATTTCGATTACCATCACCAAAGTATCACTCTTAGTTCCAAAACCTAGTCCTCCATATATAATTTCCATATGCTCTCTTGAATTGACCCATATATGTATCAAAATCACCTCATAATATAATTCTCCCCTCTGATGGAAAAGTATGCACTCTTTTTTAAACATAGATACCAACACCATACTCTTACTTGTAAGACTTTCAAGTCACTTTTCATACTGTGATTTTTCTAACTCGTAGTGATGACAAAAATTTAATAATAATTTTAAAAAATTAGCCCCTTTTTAGAGTTTCCAGTATATGAAACTTGCAAGACTACATCTAACGACAAAAAGGTTAATTGACTTCTGACTTAGTGGGACTTTCTAAAAAAAAACGTATTGGCAATTTCTTTATAGCCGAAAGAACGGCTAGAGAATATAGCGTATATAATGATTTAATCTATATTCATATAAACAGAGATATGAGAGACATACGAGTTATGCCGAGAGATCAACAACTCTAAGAGTTCATTGAAAACCATTGCAAAAAAAGAGCAAAACATTAGCGGCTGGTATACTTACCGAAGTTATAAGTATATGATTATTAAACTCAAACCGGTTTTTATTTTGTATTTTATTTATAAATATAGTTTTTAGATATATATATATATATATATATATATATATATATATATATATATATATATATATATATATATATGTATATATATATATATATATATATATATATAAATATATATATATATGTATATATATATATATATATATAAATATATATATATATATGTATATATATATATATATATATATATATATATATATATACATATATTATTGATCTTACGTATATTATTTGTATTAAACTTTTTTAGCGTTGGCGATTTAAAATATGTCTAATAGAGCTATATTTAAGCTAAACAATTATAATTTTCTTTTCAGAACAGCCCAAGTATATGCTACTTTGTACCTTATACATCCTGGTAGGCTTAGCTTTAACCTCAACAATCATAGAGTTGGTCAGAAGACAGTACGCGCACTCCTGGAGACAACTGCAAGCCCTCAGAGGTCCGCTAGCTGAGAATTTCAGGAAGTTCGCTGAAAATGCTCCGGGACTTGACGTTCTGGCTTTCCAACAGGACCTGATGAAAGTCTTGACAGTGGTAAATAATGTTTTGAGTTATGTTTTGTTTAACTGGTAAATGTTGTGAAGATCAAGGCTTTTTTAGAGCACATTTTCTTATAGATCTGCTGTCTTAAACACTTTTAAATCTATAGAGATGCCTCCTGTTAATTTTTGGGGGTTGAATAGAGACAAATTTAATTATTTGGTAAACTAAACTTTTATGCCAAATTTTTTTCAGAATCTGAATTGCAGTTAGGAGAATAGACACACGTTTCCTTTTCTTCTGATTTTTCTATTATCTTAATTGTTATGTTGACCTACCTGTCGTAGATGATTTTCTCCCCTTTTGATCATTATCTTTACTGCAATTAAGTCTAAATATATTTTTAATATGGGTAGCAAATCTTTTACTTTATGTTCGTCATCAGTCATCGTTGAAAATACTATGTCAACTCAACAATAGTATTTTTAGTATGCAAGCTTGTTTTCTTCTTAATTTCATTGGTTAATTGATTACAGGGGCTAAAAAACTAATATATTCACGAAAAAAGACGTGGTAAAACATCAATGGCAGAAACTGCTAAGAGTTCAAGCAAGAAAAATTAATATCTAAAGAAGTTGACAACTATATGGACAACTATGGCGTATGAAATAAAGATAATAAGGGAGAATTAGCAGAACTCGTAAGCACATTGTCTCCTCTTTTCTTTAATGTATACTCCGAACAAATTTTTAGGCATGCCATAGAATATGTCAACAAGATGTCAAACCGTAGGATATTCTAGTAATACACAACATCAGACATGTAGACGATACATTTATATTTTTAGCTTCTATGAAAGGGAAATATTAATGACACGCATAACAGAATTAAGTCAACTATAAGGGGCTAGGCCTGAATATAAAAAAACCAAATACATGATCGTCAGTAAATGCTCAGTTGTAAATACTCAGCTATTGGTATACAATCATTAAATCGTAAAGTCGAAAGATCACTGTAATTGAGAATATTGATCAAGGAGAAAGAAGAAGTAAAAGTAACAATGGACTCGTCAACAGCAACTGTCAGAGTACAAAATAAGCTCACGGAAAACTTTTCAATCAACGGATTAAAACAAAGATACGGGCTAGCACCGACACTATTCAACCTGACTCTTAAAGATGTGATAAGACAGCTGCATATAGGAAAAGGTAATCTCCTAACAAATAAATCAATACAGATTGCCGCCTATGCCGATGACATTAGCATTATGTCTCGCAGAGCAGAAAAGGCGGCAAAAATATATTCACAATTAAAGACAGGGGCAGAAGAGACCAGACTATAAATAAATATTCAAAAGACAAAACAACTAACACAGGAACACAGGCAAGAGCTAGGGTAAACAGGCTTCCAGTTCAATTAGAGGACGATATTGAAACTGAAGAAAGTTTCACATATTTGGGAGTTCTATTAAACACAGATGAAACAGAAGAACCAAAAATTCAAAGAAGAATTGTAAAGGGAAACAAAGCTTACTTTTCACTCGCCCGTGTATTCCGCTACAAAAACAAACACTGGAGATCGAAAATCGAGGTCCAGAAAACTATTATCAAATCAATAGTATCTTATGGATGCGAGACATGGGTAATGATACAAGACACAAAACAAAAGCTGAAAGTATTTGACAGAAAAGTCCCAAGAAAGATATTTAGACCTATTTACGAAAACGGAGTATGGAGATCCTGGTACAACCATGAACTTTACCAGATGTTCAAAGAGGCATCGATCTCAGAATCCGATAGACTTCAGAGACTTCGATGGGCTAGTCATGTAGTGAGAATGAAGACTGAAAGATTGCAAAAAAGAGTCCTAGAAAAGAAAGGTCACGGAAAAGGTAGGAGGATGAAGTGGTAGCGGACGTGCAAAATTTGCTAGACGTGAGAACCTTGAGAGGATCGGCAAGGTTGGAGGCATAGTTTGGAGAAGACCAAGGCTCGATTTGGGCGTACCGCCATTGGAGAGAAAAAGAAAGGGATAGATAGAGAGAGAGAAGAATGAAAATACTATTTCGATCTTTTAATAGAAAACATTTCCTGCAATATTTCTGCATTTCTTTCAGTTCTAATGACTGTGAAGTAATATAAAGAAGTAAACCAATGTCAATTACAATGATTTTAGTTGTAATAAAGTTATAAGTTAAAAAAATACATTAAAAACTTCAAGGAAACTACAAAAATAGATCAAAAAATGAAGCTAGGAGAAACACTTACTTATTTAAATTTATGTGACGTGATAATAATTAGTATTGTAAAAAACTTATTTAAAAATTTATTTTTATTTTTTTAGAAATCGCTGACAAAAAAATCTATTTTTCCAACATTACATTAAAAATCCATTAATTTTTAATGTTATTTGTGGGCTCTTAGATTAACTGATCATACAATCTATGTTTATATGTACATAATTCAAAAGACATTTGACAGATGACTCCATTTTTAGTCCATAAAAATTTAGACTGCGAAAAATACAGTGACGTGAACAAACAAGCGTGTGACGTCAGAGTGGGAGAAGCTTGCATTGTTATTGAGATGCAAAATGTTCCCCGGCCCGAGCGGCATATACTCTGCTGTACTAAAATTTCTGAGAAAAATATTGCTCCCATTTTTAGTTCCTAAAAGAGATAAAAACGGTGACGATTTCAGTCAACGATAATTTAAAGAAACAAGCATGTGACGTGAAAATGGGAGGAGCTTGCAATGCTATTGAGGTTTAAAATTTTCTCACGCCCAAGCGACAGATACTCTGCTGCACAAAAATTTAGTCTACGAAAAATATGGTAGCCATTTTTAGTTTCTGAAAAACAGAGAAAAACGGTGATGATTTTAATCAACGATAAATCATAGAAACACGCGCTATCAGAGTGGGAGGAGCTTTCAATGCTATTATGATATAAAAAATTTCCAGGTCTAAGCGGCTTATACTCTGCATGGATTTATTAAAAAAAAAATGCGCCACTAAAGATACCAATCGACGTGCCCGAGCGTTTTTTTAAACATGACTCCATTTATTAATTATGGAAATTATTCCAGTTGGTTGTTCTACTCTGCATATTTTCCTTGTATATTTACACGGTGTTTCGATCTAGTTTTAGTGATATCATTTAAATATTTATTTATTGCTTACATTCAAACCGATTTTTCCTTTTAGGTTACCATGCCAAAACTGTCGGGAGGCAAAAAGGGCAAGAAGATAAAAGAACAAGAATGGGAAAACGCTATAGAAGCTGCCATCCGTGATCTCACTGCTAATGCTACAGAACACAAACCTCAACAAGTGCTACAAATTGTTATATACGAGAGTTCAGTCTAAGAGAGCAAGTAATATCTTCCAGAACTGACTTCCATGTTTTTCTAATGAATATTTTTAAGAATGTAACAACTGGCATCGAGGGTGTAACCTAAAAAAAAACAAATTATTTTGATTAAAGTTTAAATCAGAACATAATTGGATAATTTTAGTTTTTTTTATCACACCAAAAGGTCTATCGTCGCAATTTTTTTGCCGTTAAGAAATAGTCTACATTATACATAGATATATTAATGGGGGGCTTTAATGCAAAAATTGAGAAAGTCAATGAGGTCAAAAAATTGATTGAGGAATTGAAATTGAGAACTGTTGAACGAATTAAGACCAACAAAGTTGCACAAATAGAATACATAATCTTATGAACTATCTCGAAATATAATAACTTTTCAGATAATTGTGCAATCGGAATAATAAATACACTTACATACAATACAACAATATTACACTCTAAATCTGTGTCTTCTACATTTGGAAATGTACGGAATTATTACCTAGTGATTCGGGAAGGTAGTCATTTTCAACAGCATCCTTAACCCTTAACTAGTCGCGTCACGAAAAAACACATAATTAGGCGCCTGTGGTCAATATGACCGATTTGTGTTAAAAGCAATAGAAATTGGCTTATTTAAATGTGAAACGTTTTATTGATAAATTATTAACTGATTATTTATTATTATTTTTCGTTGGGAACTTTCCACATCTCCCACGGGATGGTCCAGATACATTAGATTGGAGCACTACTTGTTCAGATATATTTTGCTGCCGTTGAATACGCTTTCGTAAATTTTTCGGGATATATTGAGAGGAACTGTGAGTTAACTGAACATTTTTTACGAGTTCTTGTGACAATTGCTTCAAAAATGTTCTTCTTTGAGTTGGTCTTGTATTGTTTGTATTAGATTTATATATAACTAAAGCATTGCTTTAGTATACAGTGATGAGTGTCTTACCACCCGGCAAAATAGCGGAAAGGATAGAAGACAGATTAAGTTGTGAGATAGTACGAGATAAGGATAGTTCTTAGACGTGTCTATTTGACTTCAGTCATAATTATACGGATGACCTCGAAAATATTTTATTTTAATAATTGATGTTAGAATAAATGATTAAATATATTAAAATATATTAGAGTAAAAAACATTAATTAGTAGCGATTTTAAATTATAAATCTTTAAGTTTATTTAATAATAAAAATACCTCAACTGAAATATTTGACTAAACTAAATAGGTATGATCAGTCCGAAAACAATTATTGTATCTAGAATTGGTGTAATAGTTAGAGACGTTGTCTATCGATAAGAACACTGGGGTTCAATTCACACCAAGGGTAAAATTTTTGATTTACTCAATCAAAAATAATAGAAAATATGATACATATTAGGTAACAAGTTTTCGAAAAACTCATTATTTACAATTTATTCTTATTTCAATGTTATAAAATAGAAATACAAAATATTTCAAATTCAATTCCAGTTTTACAGTCTTCAGTTGTGAATGGAAAATAATCCATTGAAGACTGTTTAATGTCAAATCCATCACTAAATTCTCAGTGTTAATATCAATTTCTCTGTACAGGTAATGATTTTCAAAACAATTGACGACATTGGAATGGATGCGCGCGAACAGCTACCTGCTTTATAGCTAACCAAATCATCAAGCCTTCAAGTTATCAAATAATAACACATCGAGAAGTGTTTTTTACGGTAAACAGAAACTTTTTATTGAAAAAACAATTCGTGAAAAGGATTTTAACGGTCGAGGAAAAAGTGCAAATTGTTGTCTGGCATGTGAATGGATTATCAGACAACAATTTGTAAATATGTTTCCAAATAGGCCGGCTCCAGCACGATCAACAATTCAGTCTATTATACGTAATTTTTTTACTTCGTGTTCGATCCAAGAGGAGTTCGCAGACGAAGGGAGGTAAATCCAGATTTGGAACTAAGGGACACTTTGATTTGTGCAAGTATTGAGCAAAATCCTACCCAATCAACACCTCGTCTCGGAGAACAATGTGGAATTCCAAGATTTAGAGTAGGTGAAATTTTGTAAAGACATCGATACCGTCCCTATAAACTTCATAAATCCAACGAACAATTTCCTGGGGATCAATATAGACGTTTAGAATTTTGTCAAACTGCAATGGAAATGTCACATCAAGATGAAAATTTTTTAGAGAACGTTTTGTTCACCGATGAGTGTACGTTTTCATTGCATGGTCGTCACAATTCAATCAATGCTAGGTATTGATCTCGAGGAAATCCTCGTCAGATTTATGTCGCTCGTACTCAGCGTCTTCGAAAAGTAAATGTTTGGGGAGGCATAATAGGGAATCATGTCATTGGTCCATTTTTTATAGACGGTATGTTGACTGGGCGGAAATACTTGGAACTTCTGCAAAATGTAATTGTCCCAGCCCTTTGTAATTTACCAATACCTTTCGATTCCATATGATTTCAACACGATGGTTGTCCTGCACATAATTCTCGCATCGTCAGTGAATATCTCAGTGCGACTTTTCCTAATCGATTGATTAGTGGCCACGGATATTTTTTTATTTTTGTAGAATTTTTACTTATTTAAACATTCTTTAAAAGTTTTTACTTTATTTTCGAAAGTACGACGATACTATTTTGTCAATAAGATTTTTTGTTTTAACTTTAGTTTTTGTTTAGTTTTGTTTAGGGATTCAAAGCAAAACGATCTTTGCATAATTTCAAATTATTAAAAAAAAAAAAAAGAAAACCACATGTGGGTTTTGAACTCTAATCGTCTGCGATGTCTGTATCGCAATGTCGAATTCTTACCACTAATCCACGAAGGATTTATAATTATTCCGTGACAAGAGTGTATGAAACTCCTCAAATCATAGTAGAAATTATTCTTGGTTAATAATTTAAAATTTTAGATTAAATAATCACTACACATTTTTGCTTTATTGTGGTCAATCAGTTTTTACTTTATGCGAAATTAAAAATGGAAATACGTTACACATTCGACGTTACTCATAATAATTATGACCGAGATGATTTAGCTCGAATATAACGTCTAATGGTGTGAGACTATCGTTAGTGGTAATGTAATGTAATGTAATATAAATTATAGGTTTTTCCGATTATTTCTCACCTCTACGAGTTTCATCTCTTTTTATTTCACAAGGTAACTGTGTTTTCTATCTCTTACGTTAAAAAGCCGGGTGGTAAGACACTCATCACTGTATATAATACGACATCGGCACATTCGAAACCATAGTCATTTCCTCCGTAAAGCCAAAAATCCAACTCCTAGCTTCTCTTTTTTATGTGGCATGAAATCTTTGGGGATCTCCTTTTTATTTTTTCGAAGTGTACCTACCATTGTCAACTTATAATCGATAAGCAGGGTCCTTAGTTAGTTTAAACAAAAAAGGAGTATAAAAATTAGGTATGAAAGAATCTCAACTGCAAAACCAATAGGTATAATAATACGGACAGATCAAGGTTCAGTAAGATAGAAGTTACAATCTGCTGGATGCCCACTGGAAATTCTAAGTAACTGAATACAACGTTGTGGAACAGCACGATTAAGGACTGAACGCCCAAATATGATCACAATGATGAAATTGTGTTTTTCAGGAAATACTCAAATATAAACAACTCAAATTAACAATAAATCGGAGAATTTGTTTTATTAAGGTTACACTCTATCACAATCATGTATAAATATATTTATTTCCAGTTAAAATGTTCACCTGTATTTTCTTCTTATTACATTAAAATTAATATAAATAAAAACAAAAGACGTATTCGATTTTCCTTATTTTTCCCAGATTATTTCTACTGTTTATGTATGGTTCGAATATCTACTAATTATGGGTGGTTGCCGCATTAATTTTTTAAGCTACAATAGAGATTTATAATGTTATTCTTTTATTAAACAAAATACAAAATTCAAAAAAATGAGAGTTACTTCATAAGAGACCCTTTTCAAGGAGCAGTTTTTGAAGTTAAAACTTCTATGGACAGGATTGATAAACATATACGTCTTTAACTTCGGGCAAATTTCAATTGGCCATCAACAAAAAATCGGTTAAGTTGTGATTCATTGTATACAATTATTGCACTGTAAGTTGCATACATTTGGCGCAAATCAATGATATTCAATGGAAGTCGACCAAATGTACATACAGTGTTAACATTTGGATTGGAAACCTTAAAATTTGCACAAACTGCGAGACAAGTCGATTTTTAAATTTAGTTTTACTTTTATTTTGGGTAACCGCAACTAAAAGGTTTTTGAAATCTATATTTTTTCTGTTTGGTTTAAATCTCTTAGTGATGATATGACACTGTATCCTATTAGTGTCACTAGCCTCTCCTACTCAATTTCGACTCTCACCTCCACGTTGTGAACTCCGGTAACCTGCGTAACTCTGTGAAAGATTGTGGTAACCAAACCAACCCCAGTGGGAAGCCGAGTCGGGGCAAACGACAGTGGGAGAAATGGTCCTTCGATTAGGGAATTGCTAGGGAACTTAACGCAAAAATTGGCAAGCGCAATTTTTTTAGAAGGGTTGATACTAATAAACTTTGCCAATCCATGATTTAACCATGATAATAAACCACAACCATGATAGTAGGAGGAACAAGATTTCCCCATAAACATAAAATGATACACAAAGGAACATGGAAATACCCTGACAACAAAACCCT
Organism: Diabrotica undecimpunctata; assembly: GCF_040954645.1. Classification (NCBI taxonomy): domain Eukaryota; kingdom Metazoa; phylum Arthropoda; class Insecta; order Coleoptera; family Chrysomelidae; genus Diabrotica; species Diabrotica undecimpunctata. Next base: position 15,986,649 of record NC_092803.1, on the reverse strand, counting down.
TAACCTGATACAAATTAAATAACATCCTAATAGATGCAAGGCATTCTTCCGATCTATGGAAGTCAGAAGCTACCGATGTCCAAACATAGACAGTGAGCACTTTTTTGTAATGGCAAAAATCAGAGGAATAATATGAAACCTAAACAAGGATAAACATAAGAAATAAGACAGAATTAATGTTGATAATCTGCGCATTGAAACCGTGGCGAGAGATATTAGGAGACAAATGGATGAGAAAATGAAGAGCCTAGAGGCGGGGGAAAATATGGAGGAATTGTGGACAAAATGTAGAAACATATTATAGTGTATTTTTATGTATGAGAGAGTAATAAAACAATAAATTATGTATGCAAATCCCTAAACTGTTGATACGGGTGACTCAATGAAAAACAGATATTTGTCAACAAGTTTACAGAATTATATAGGAAAACAATTTTAAATTGACTATGACCACCAGGTATAAAGGTTGGAGCAGAATAGAATACAATAGTTGTGAGGCTTACTAATCCCTAAATAAGGTTGCCAGTGTCGGAGTGATGGAGGTTAACAGGTACTAATGAATTTGCAAGAAATGTAAGATGTTTATTTTATTGGTTATATATAACCAATAAAAGTTTAATAAGTACCTACCTATTTGCAAAATAAAGTTTAATTCTTTAGATAAAATAAAACGTTTTATTTTATCTGAAATGAGTGCATTCCACGAAGTAAGGGTTTCAACAATCAAACATTTAATTCTTTAATTCCAGGAATCTACGACAGTAATTGACTAGATAATTACCTTCTAAACTTATTCCACAGAAAATGTGATAGTGGGTTTTTCCATTTTGTAGGAAGGTCCAAGTGGCGTATTCAAAATTCTTAACAGTTTACTAAAAGTAGGTTCTTCAGTTGCAAGGTGCAGTTTATTGTGTATACTAGTGTTATGGAAAATTTGGAAGTGCCGTGTAAACGCCGAAAAATTGGTCCTTTAACAGTTAATGAAAAAACATTAATATTTAATTGTTTTAAATCATTTACAGACAAACGTTTATGTGAAAGTGTTGATGAGACCGTTGAGTTAGTTAGCAGTACACTTGGTGTTGGGAAATCTACGATTTACAGAGTTATTAAAGAAGAGAAATGTGGTAGTTTTCAAATGCCACGTAATGCTCCAGGGAAACCAAAATTTCAAATAGAATATCATTTTAAAGAAGGACTTCGACGGAAAGTGCATGAATTCTTCTTTAGACAAGAATTTCCAACATTGGATAAAGTTCTTGTCTCAGTTCGAGATGATTAGAAATGAGTCGGATTACCCAGAAATGAGTCGAAGTACGTTATGAAAACTTTTAAAAGAAATAGGCTTCCGCTGGAAAAAGAATTCCAGAAAGTCTATTTTATTAGAAAGAAGCGATATTGTCATATGGAGAAGACATTTTCTAAGAACCATAAACGAAATGAGAAACCAAAAAAGAAAAATATTTTATCTTGATGAAACATGGATCAACGAGGGTCATACACCAAATAAATTTTGGCAGGATGAAACTGTTACAAGTCAAAGGCACGCTTTTGTAAATAACTTATCTACTGGTTTAAACCCACCATCAGGAAAGGGACGCAGGCTGATAATAGTACACATTGGCAGTTCAGACGGTTTTGTTGAAGGTGGTTTATTAACTTTTGAATCAACTCGTACCGGTGACTACCATGAAGACATGAACGCTGATGTCTTTCAAGAATGGTTCGAACAAATGATAGATCTTCTTCCTAAGAACTGTGTAATAGTAATGGATAATGCAAGTTATCACTCCAGACTTATAGAAGGACTGCCCACAACCAAGTGGTTAAAAAAAGACTTGCAGAATTGGCTGAGTTCAAAAAATATTACGTACCATCCCGGATCTATAAGAAAGGAACTTTATTCGTTGTGTGCCCTTCATAAAGAAAAATTTAAAAAATACGAAATTGATGAAATTGCCAAAAATCGAGGAATGACAGTACTTAGATCCCCACCATATCATTGTGAATTAAACCCGATTGAACTGGTATGGGCACAGATAAAGAGTGAAGTTTCAAGAAAAAATACCACTTTTAAAATTCATGATGTTAAACAGTTGTTTTTGGAGGCCGTAAATAATGTAAAACCTGAAAACTGGGAAAAGGCAGTAAATCACACTATTAAAGAAGAGGAAAAAATGTGGAAGCTGGACAATATTACTGATAAATGATCGAGCCAGTTATTATAAATCTTGGTTCTGAAAGTTCATCTTCTGAATCTGATTTGGATTTGTAACAAGTAGCTGTAAGTTTTATATTAATATTTTTATTCATCTATTTAACATACCTTAGACGGTTCTAAAAACTCTTTTTCTCTTTTGTAATTTTTAAAAATTAAAAAAAATGTGAATTTTTTAAAACCCTTTTTAATGTAGGCCAGTCAGTTCTAATATAGTGTGTGATAAAAGAGGTCACTTTTGTTTACATATACATAACACTTTATAACACTGAAATAATTCATTTATTTTTTACAATTATTCAAAGTAATTTTTCAATTAATCTTGAGCACGCCCATGAAGTGGTCGGAGGTACCAGTTAAAATTATGCTAATTACTCTCTCGTTCATAAAAATAAACTATAACTGAGAAGGCAACGGAAATATTAGGGAAGACCAAACCAGTTAAACAGAATGAATGCTTTGACAAGGAGAGCCAAGAAACAACAGATATCAAACATAGAGCATACCTATAGACAAATCAAGCTGGATGCACAAGAAGAGGAGAGGAGGAATAACGGAAATTAATAAGAGACGAAAAAAGTCTACATAGAAGAAAAACAAACTAAGAAATCAAAACGAAACTCGAAAGTTCTACAGAAATCTAAATAAAATGAACAAAGAGTTTAAGTCAAGAATATTAAGCTATAAGAATATAGAACGAAATATCATAAGTGAATAAAGATGCATACCAAACTTCGCGTGTACAGAGCAATTGTAGAACCAATTACCACATATGGTGCCGAATGTTGGACGATGACAAAGAATGAACGAGATAAAGTAGACGTTGTGGAAATGGATTATCTTAGAAGGTCATGTCGAGTATCGAGAATGGAAAGAATCAGGAATGAGGAAATACGAAACCGTACAGGAATTAGAGATACTCTTTCAGATAGAATACAAGGAAGGCAATTACAATGGTATGGTCACGTGATGAGAATGGAGGAGCGGTGGCCAAAGAAAGCCTTAATGTATGTTCCGCCAGAAAGAAGGCCACCAAATTCCTGGAGAAGAGAAATTACAAAAACAATGCAATCTAGAGGCTTAGAAGAGGGAGATTGGAGAGATAGGAAAAGATGAAGGCTGAAATGCGGGAAGCGGCAATCGCCGTAGGACCCCCGTTATATGATGATGATGATATCATAAGTGATACGGCTTCAATCTTAAACGGCTCTTAATGGCTCTCATATCAAAGAAGCAGATAACACCTAGCAGATCGAAATGATTAGAATCTATTCAACCCAAACGAAAGACATAACACATACATAAAAAAGACGATCAGCTCCAGAGTGACAACTACAAAGGTATAAATAATTCTGTTAACAATATTTCCAAATTGCTTACATCTTTGTAATATCTTAGAAATTCCTGTTTTGGTAATTGGTTTCACGTGCCGATATTTATTATTGAATATATTACATACATTTGAAAATATTCGAATCATCTCATCACATCTTCTTAAGATTTAATTTCTTTTTATCCCTTTATTTTTTTTTTGCCATCGTTTAATCCACTTTTAATAAAAGAAGACTAGAAAAACTTTACGTCCAACAGTAAATATTCTATTATTTTCTATTTAGATTATATCCTAAAAATAAATTAAATTCTGCTCATGGTTAGATGTTTAGAAACTATAACCCAGTTAAAACAACTTTTTTGATTGTTAACGCCTTGTATCTCAAAAATTACTAACTTTATGGCAATACTGCCATATACATATTGCTGTTATTAGAATTCCATTGTCTATTTAATTTTGACAGGAAAAGTTTCTACTTAAAAAAATAAATGAATGGCTGCATCACAATGTAATGGTGACGTCATCATAATTATCTACAATAAAAGCAAAACTAAGTTTAAAAATCGAATTGTTTTGGTGTTTTTTTGTTTAATGGTACCGAACAGATATTGTAAAGTTTCCAATTCAATAAAAATTGTATAAATATTGTATAGAATATAAAAATGTTTGCTAAAATCTGGTTACAAAAAACATTCTGAAAGTGAAATCAATTTAATTTTTGACGTGAAACCGTTTCGTATTTAATTAATTACAGTTGAATTAATATCGATATATTTTTTAGTAGCAATTGATTTTAAAAATTTGGCAAGTTGGGTGGCGATGAGTGTACCTAATTAAGAATACAGTACAAAGGATTGTAGCAACAAGAAAAGAAGAAGAAATGAAATAATGTCTTCCCCTGTGTTTTAAAAATTCCGTTATAGTATTTTCTTGCTTTTTGTTTTTTCAAATACGGCGTCGTAATGATAACTGTTTTTCCTTTATAATAAATTAAGACAAATATGTATAAGTCCGATAAAACTAAAAGGAAATTTTTTACTTTATAATTTCAATATTTTGCCTTTAAATCGTATAATTACAGACCATGAAATATATCCCGATAACGTCAGACAAATTATATCAAAACATTGATTATCTTACTATAATTTTAATACAAAGGTTTTTTCGAATAAGTTGAATAACAAATCAAGAGTTTATCTCAAGGGCGAAATAGATAAATCTTGGAAAAATTTCGCAAAAAATGCTGCTGATATAGCGGTTAAAATAACAATTTATATTTTTATAAAACTAAATAATGTGTCTATAATTAATTCAAAAATATTTGGTTTAATTCTCCTTCTTTGAATTTAGGTAAAGTTATAGTCAAGAGAAGTTACCCGCCCACACATTTTTTCGTATATACCATAGGAGAGAAAATTGTGCCGGCAATATTTTCGACTAGTATGAAAGTTTGTTGCCTGGCATTTTGCGCGAACTAAATTTTGACAGTTAAATCACGAGACGTCAGTCGAGTGTCAGAGGCAGGCAGGAAGAAAGTTTGCCTTTTTTGGCGAACTTTCTTCCTGCCTGCCTATTGAACCGTTGCTGCTGCACTTCTCCAGATATTTTCAATAATTGCACAGTTAAAATTAGCAATCAATGTGCCAGTGTTTTGAATCTTAATATTCTCAGAATTCTTCTACAGCTAAGAATTGAAGACTTTGGGACCAGAAGGAACAAGCCACAATTTCGTCCAAAATGAGTTAAAGTAGAAACCGCACACTTTAAAACCATATTAATGTCCCAAACAGAAAATTTCAGCTGTTGCCTCATATATGGCGTCGCTGTAGTAAGTCTTGTGTCACTCTTACGTTATAAATGGTTATATTGCAACAGAAGGAGATAAGCCACAGTAGTAATCAAAATGGCGGCGGAACATTCTCGTGCATGTAAACGGAAAATAGACTTTTCTAAGTTTGATTCTGAACACAGTGACCAAGATCCGTTTTTAAATGAACACGAAGATGACAAAGATTTCACAGTGTCCGGAAGTAGCAGCGATTCGGAAAATATAAATATAGGAACGGTAAGTTTATTAAATGTGTGGCTTGTCTCCTTATGTTATATTTTTCGAACATAAAAATATTAGGATTGTGCTAAAGGTTTTTTAGTAGAAATTAATGATTACCCCAACGCAAAGATATATGTCCCTGGAGAAGAAATCGAACAGGTCAGGCAATTTAAATACTTGGGTTGTTTGCTGAACGAGGGTTGGGACCCCGAGAATGAAATAAAGAGCAGAGTTGAACAAGCCAGAAATGCTTTTTTGAGGCTTCGTAAGTTTCTGACTGATCTCAAATTGGACTTCAACCTCCAATACAAGATGCTTAAGTGTTACGTGTGGCCTGTTCTCTTGTACGGAATGAAAGCATGGAAGTTAAAGGCCAGTTCCATTAACAAACTTAAAGTGTTTGAAATGTGGTGCCTGCGTCGAATGCTTAGAATATCATGGACGAACAGGGTCAGAAATAAGGAAGTACTCAGAAGAGCGGGCTTACAGGATAGGGAACTTTTTAGTTGTGTAAAAGGTAAGAAGACTGCATACTTGGGACACATATTACGAGGAAAAAGATATACTTCTCAGCAACTGATACTCAAAGGGAAGATAGAGGGTAGGAGAGATCTGGGACGTAAAAAAATGTCATGGCTGTGCAATATTCGACAATGGACAGGAATCCACAGCTATGAAATGCTTCGCAATGTTGCTAAAAACAGAATGATTTAATCCTGACTATTTAACATCTCACCTAACATATCGTACGGTGGACGCCTACGCAGAAATGTACGGCACCTTAAGAAAATGAAAGGTTTTTTGTGGCTTATCTCGTCTTAGTAAAATACCTATTTTATTGTAGGAAAATGAAGTGGTTTATACCCTACAGACTTCTCGAGGTGTCTTGCCACATCCAGAAAAGAAACCGCCTTCTAGATGGAGACACAAGAATACCCAACTTCATAAAAAAAAATAAGCGCAAGACTAAAAGAAATCTAGGTTGTGATTATATAAATATAAAAGGAAAGAAAATAGAACCAAAAAAGTTAGGTGCACCTTGCGGTTGCACAAAACAGTGTAGACAGCTTTTGGCGGGCAAGGAAAATGATATAGTTAATGCCTTCTGGAACCTGGGTAATTATGACAAGCAAAATATTTACCTATTCTCAACTATGACAGTAGTTCCAAAGAAGAGAAGTTATCCAAAGAAAACAAAACGAGTTCATTCATCCAAAAATGTTTCAGTTAAATATAGAGTCAAAATAAATGGAGGTGAAGTTGAAATTTGTAACAAAGAGTTTCTTGCCATATACGGCATTTAGAAAAAAAGTATTAAAAGACAGGTTGACCAAAATAAAGCAGGTGCTTCTACTCCAAACAAAGAGGAAAGAGGTAGGCATGACAACAACAAGAAGAAAATACCAGAAGAACACTGTGAGAATGTTAATTTAAAACCAAAATACACAATGCATTACAGCAGGCAAAAAAACCCAAAAAAAGTCTACCTAGATTCCGATCTTTAATTTCCAGTTTATACCATAATTAAAAACCTTCTTCTTCTTGTGGTGACTATCCGTTACGGATGTTGGCTACTAGCATGGCAATTTTAACTTTATTGACTGCAGCTCGAAATAGTCCTGAAGTGGTCAAGTAAAACCATTTTCGTAAGTTCTGGAGCCAAGATATTCTTCTTTTTCCTGGTCCGCTCTTTCCGTAGACCTTTCCCTGTAATATAAGTTGCAGCAGGTTATATCTATGATCGTTTCGCATTACATGTCCAAGATATTCTAGCTTGCGTTGTTTCACTGTGGATATAATTTCACATGTTTTATCCATCCGACGTAGAACCTCAATGTTTGTTATTCGGTCCATTCAGGAGATCCTCAGTATCCGTCTATAACACTACATCTCAAACGCCTCGAGTTTTCCCATGGATGACTCGGTTAGTGTCCATGATTCAACCCCATAGAGCAGCACTGTAAATACGTAGCATCTCAATAAACGAATTTTCGTTTTTATTAAAAATAATTTAATTATTTAATTAAAAATCATAAAATGAAAATACCATGAAAAATAATTTTGTGACAGTAACCCAAGATAAATATAGGCTCATATTCTGCTCAGAGTTTAATATAGGCGCATATTCTGATCAGAGTTTAATATAGACTTTAAGTTACCTAAGAGCGATACCTGTGAAGTATGTGATGCAATGAATATAAAAATTAATAATGAAGCTGACAAAAAAATTGCAAAGACATTGAAAAATGATTTGGAGTTACATCAAAGACGTACCCGGGCCATGCGGGATCTAATGAAACAGGACACAGAGGAGGCTAAAGCTACGGGAAATGTAATGGGTATCAGCTTTGACCTACAACAGGCTATGTTAGTGCCAAATTTAACAGTGGGAGCAGCGTTCTATTCAAGAAAGGCATGAGTTTATGCCTTTCATGGGAGATGGGCAGGACACATAACGAAAATGACAGATGGGCGATGGACAAAGAGGTTATTGGAATGGAGGCCAAGGGAAGACAAGAGAAGCGTTGGTCGACTACCTACAAGATGGACTGACGATTTAAGAAGACTCAATAAAAACTGGATAAGAGCGGCGCAAGATAGACGGTGTTGGAAACATGAGGAAGAGGCCTATGTTCAGCAGTGGACTCTTGAGGCTGGATGATGATGATGATGAGTTTATAATCTCGGCATCCATGACTGTATTAATAGACCCACTGCTGATAAGCTTATAGTGTACACAGATAACCGCAGCGGCCAAAACAAAATTGGGCCTCTAATTTGTTTATGACAACAGCTTATTATAGAAGGCGTTTTCACTTCTATTGAGCACAAATACTCGGTAGTAGGACATACAAGATTACCATGTGACCGTGATTTCGAAGCAATTGAAAAGTATAAGCGTCGTCGATCAAAACAAGTGTCTACTATAGACGATTGGTACGAAGCAGTGAGAAAATGTAAAAAAAACTGCTTTGAGCTGATTGTATTGAAACAATCTGATTTTTTTTTTAAGAATTACAAAGCGAGATTACGAAAAAACCATACAGATGACAACGAAAAAGTTAACTTTTCCAAAATATCAAGCCTCAAGTTTTCATCTGAATGACCTACTATACTGTATATCAAACATCTTGTAAATGAAGGCTATAAGGCAGTTAATATTGGGACGACAGGTTTGATGAAGTCAATTTTACATTCCAGGAATTTGAAATCAAAATACACTGGGCCTATTCCACTAAATGGAAAAAAAATTGAAAATATTTCCCAGATCTTACAGCTTATTCCGCCAGCTTTCCTAAATTTTGACGTGACAACGTCTTAAATTAGGTTGTGGCTCGGAGTCACTCATGAAAAAGTGTAATGCCCGCTCACGTCTGTTACGATGAGTCACCGAACGAGAGAGAGGCCCGCCGGACCGGCGAATGCCTTGCGTCTCTCTCCCACTCAAACATGATCGGTCCGCTGCGCGCGCAGCACTAGAGAATTAGGCGCGTTGAATCGGTGCGTGCTTGTGTCTCTGTCTTTCTCGAGCGTTCTTGGCGTTGGAAAACCGAGAAAGCGTCATAATACAAGTTCACACGTGTGGTTAAAGTATCGTCAGCTGTGTCTGTAGTAAAAATGTGGAGTGCTTAGATTCGTCATTTACAACAACTACAACAATAAAGGTAAATAATTGTACACTAATATTTCATTATCGTAAACTATGATTGATTGATTAATTGTTAGATTGACACAAAAGTTGAGAAACTGAGTTTATAGGTTATGTCATACTATTGACAAATGTTGATAGTGTTAAGTAAATTATTAGTTTAAATCACTCTGCAATCAATCGTAATTCAGTCGATTGAGAAGAAACAGCGCGTTTCAACTGCAAACAACTATTGTGCAATTTAATAATATTCATATCAATAAATATTCTACCGAGAAAAAGACGTTGTCACGTAAAATCTTCGCCCGTAAAACCGACTTTACAGGCAACCGATTTTTTTCTATAAAGAAATTGGTGCTTGCCAACAGATTCTACCAGATGCTGATAATGAACCATTGGAAGACATTGAACATTTGGACAACTTTTCAGATATTGAAAATCTTGACAACTGAATTTTTTATTGTTACATTTTATGTACATTTTTTAGAATATACTTTTTTATATACAAGAGGATAAGCCTCATATTTTTTCGAAAAATGTTCAAAAACTCAAATACCGCTAAATAAACATTTGTGGTACTTTTATTGTGTATTTAATAACACATTTCCAAAAAAGTGTGGACCTTACTTCCGAGAAAAATGTAAAAATTTGATTTTAGGACTTGAAAATAAGTTTAAAATGATTTAAAATGAAATAAAATGTTTTCTCCAAAATATTGTTTGGTGGCATGTCCTCTTCTGGTCCCAAGGTCTTCAATTGGTCGATTAAGATATCTTACGCTAAATGATGTATTGATAGTGCGCGTACTGTATGTAGTCTGAATAAAACATTGTTATTATAGTTCAATATTTTCTAATACTTTAACCCTGAACTGGTGAGGTGGTGCCATAGACGACCCCACCTCTACCAAATATTGGTGATATCTCAAGGTTACGGTTATCTATCGCCAGACTCGTTTAGGAATGCCTCGTTCAAGCAGTTTTATGAGAGCTGTTGCGAGAAGAGCGTCGTGTGAATTATTATTTTACTTTTATTTCGTGTTAAATATTTGCTGGGGTACGTGAAGGCACCACATCACCGTAAGTGTAATTTTTTTTATTTTGTAGATAATTATGTAATTACTGTTTTTTGTAGAAAAATGGCTAGGGAGTCATCAAAAAAGTATCCTAAAACGATCCCAACTTTGAGGAGACTGTGATGAAGTGGTTTAGCGATTTAGAAAGCGATACAGAAGAGGAAACAAATAATGTAGCAGAATTATACGATTCTAATTCCGACACAGAGCAAAGCGAAGGTATTAATGATGAGGATATAACGGTAATGGAACAGTCTTATTCTAAGAGTAGTGAAGAATAACAAGCAACTAATGAAAGAAGAACCTTTTATGGGAGGAACAGATACAAATGGGTAAGAGAACCTGCTCAGAGAACTCATACAAAAAAAACTCCTGTTGCCAATCTTGTCAGGCAACTTGCTAGTCTCAAAGGTAGTGCGAGGGCTTTAGAAAATCCAACACCACTAACTCTTTGGCAGTGTATCTTTACAGACGATGTTCTCTTTAAAATAATGAGAAGGACAAATGAAAAACTGGCATAGTCTTTAGGCCACAGACGGAACTGGGAGGGACATTCTTCGGTGTACAATTGCACAAAAAAGAGAGGAGACAGCAGCAATATCATGGATTTTCAGTAGAATTGTTGAAAACTCTAAAGAAAACTACTGCTTGAATGATTTGGCTTATATTGACGAAATACTTATTGGCTTTCGAGGTAGATGTAGATTTAAAGTATATATGCACAATAAGCCTAATAAATATGGCACACAAGTATGGCCTTTTGTGACGCTCGTACATAATATCTATTCAACGCGTATATTTATTCGGGAAGAGGTAGTGATGGTAAAGAACTATCAATAGATGAAAAGCAATTATCAGTTCTAACTCAAGCTGTTTTGCAGTTATGTAAACCGATCTATGGTTCTAATCGAAATATAACTACAGATAACTGGTTCAGCTCCATTCAAGTTGTTGATAAATTATTAGAGAAAAAGTTAACTTACGTTGGAATGCTAAAAAAGAATAAAAGGGAGATACCTATTGAATTCCTGCCGTCAAAAAATAGAGCTTAAAACTAATCCTTATATGGATTTACATCTAATAAAATACTTTTGTCTTATGTTCCAAAAAAGAATAAGGCAGTTATAATGATTTCTTCCATGCATAGAAACAAGGCTACTGATGCTGACACTGGAAAAGAAGAAATAATTTCCTTTTATAACTCCACTAAAGATGAGGTTGATAGTCTGGACCAAAAATGTGCTACTTTTTCGACAAGCAGGCGAACTCGAAGGTGGCCGATGGCGATTTTTTTGCATCTCCTGAACATTTCTTCGGTGAATTCATATGTTTTATATACATGCACAAAAAATAGTGAAAACAAATCTAGATTTCAGTTTATCAAAGATCTTACATTTTCACTCGTAAAACCTCAACTTTTTAGAAGAATCGAGAACACACGGGTGTCACGAGAACTCCGAATTTCCATAGGAAAAATCTTTCAAATTCCGTTACCCATTGCTATGGATGAAAACATTTTAAACAAAAGAAAACGCTGTGAAAAGTGTCCCAGGTTCAAAGACAAGAAAACTATATTCTCTTGTAAATTTTGTAATACACCAATATGTGCGGAATGTACAGAAAAAATATGCAAGGATTGTTGAGAACAATAAATTTGGTCCAATAAATCAACTGTCATTTCTTAATAAATATTATTTTTTAGAATTGTTTTTAACTTTTTTTATAAGAATATATATTTATTTTTTAATTTTTGAAGTTTAACTGTTAAAATTTTCAACAAATTTGATTTAGTTACTAATAAAGTATATGTTTGTCAAAATAGAAGGTTTTATTCAGAATGTGTTAAATAATCATGTAATAACCAAGTTAGCTGTTTAAAATGTAATATTTTTGTATTTTCAGTTTAAAGTAATATGTAAATACACAATATGTAATCAATTATTTAATTTATAAAAAAATAATCCAATAAAGATTATTTTAAAAATGGGGTCCGCTAAGGCACCACGTCACCAAGTACGCAACATATTATGCACCTCACCAGTTAATGGTTAACTGAGTTTGAACTTTTACTAACTTTATTTTATTTTAAACAATAAGGAAAACTACTTTATTTGAAGTAAATTCATATTTCTAAAGAAAATTGGATATTAGAATTAAAGCGAACTTTAACCCCGAGAGTCCTGTTTGTTTTCCGAAAAATAATTCGGTAATTTCACCGACTTGCATCATATCGCCGTCATCTACGCCATTGTCACACCATACACCATACGTGTATTCATTTCAACGGATGAGTTCTACACCGAGGGACTTTGGACTTCGCAGTAACAGTGGCGAGTACAGTTGAGTCATAGGTACATCGACCATATTCCATTCCATTGCTTGAATACATGTTATCGTTAAATACGGAAACTTCCTTCTATAAATAAATCGCGTCTACGTGCATTTTGTACCATTCTCGATTTGTATTTCAGTGACAAGTGATCGTGCTATTTTTGACTGTTTCTTAGTGTTTTTATCAGTTTTTTTTTGTTTACTTTCGTGTTTACCGGCAAATGTAAGTAAACTATTTTAATATTTAGATAATTTGTTTATTTGTGAGTTACTTGTATGACTTTATGTTTGAATTATTTGAATAGCCGGCTTCTAATATTTTATAGTTTTATTGGAAGAAACGGAAGTGGCTACTAAATGCCAAAACGGGTATATAAATAACTGAACTAATAGATTAGTGTTTTTACAATTGAAGGGGTGAGTGAATGAAGGAAGTAAGTAACAAAAGTTAGTTTTTGAGAAATTTAACTCCAAAGTTTTATTGCTGGAACTTTTTTATTAATCGATTTTTTAAACCGATTTTTTTTTATTCTCACAGGTAGGATATGTATAAATTTTATTGTAAAAACAAAAATCACCCCGATTTTTAAAAACTTATTTGAAAAATATGTATTTGTACTTACCTCTTTTATCCAAAAACTTTTTTGTGTTAGAAATTATGTCTATGCCAAAATGAAGGGGGTATGTGGACTTACCTCCTTTATCTAGGATAAATATTTGCATTTTCTTTTGAATAAGAGCTATAACCAGGAAAAAAATAACATGGATGTCAGGTAAACACTTATATTTTTGGTTTTACAAAAGACTGACAAACACTGAATTTCTAAGCAGCTTTTGAATCAGTCTAAGGGTATTGTACCACCTTCGCTTAAAATTTTTGTTGCGCTATGATGTTTGCTTAAGGATCCAGTATTTTGGATATGACTTGGAATGTTGAATTCTTCAGGTAGAAGGGATGGGAAATTTTTCTGCTTGAGGATATATACCATTTTGAAAGGTGTGTAGTAATCGTAAGACTTCTTGAAAAGGTATGATCCAAAGATATCTACGCGAATCCACTGTATTCCAGTTTTGAAATTAACCTTTTCATTAAGAAGATCTTTTTTTCTATTCATTAGTTTCATGGTTTTCATAATATTTTCGGTGTGTCTAAAGTGATGTTGCATGTCTATCATCATATTTTTCTTGGTTGAAGAAACAATCACATCACGATATTTATCAGGGATGTAAATGTTTTGATGTTTCTTTAGTCGTTTCTCAATACGTCCAAATGCTCTATCTGAGTCTAAGTACGAGTGTCCTACCTCTGGAAACTTGTGCTCAATCGTTTTAAAGATGCCTTTGCCCACAAGATACTGAAACAAATATACCATCAAAAAATTTTTATTTTGCCCGGCACACGAGTCCGTCCACAAAACTAGATGATATTTTCCTTTGAAGGCTGGATCCACTTCGATTGTTCGTAGAAAACAACTAAAAATTTCCGAGCTACCTCTGGAAGCTTGATTTTCGGTCCATGTGCAGAAAACGGTTTTTTCCACATTTTTGGTTATTATGTGGATTTCTAAGTTGTAAAACCACATTTGTCTAAGATAAAAGGCTTTCGATGTACTAAGCCTAGGTAGGGGCATAGTTTGCTTTAGATCCAATGTTACATACACAGTGTTCTCTGATTTGCTAGCAAATTCTCTATCTGCTTTTTGAGATTCAAACGCTGAGTTGTAATTTTCAGCGTGCTCTTCATTACTTTTGCCAGAATCGCATGTGCTACATGTATCGCTTTTGGGATAACCAAAACACAGATTAAATTCATTATTAAAAATGAATCGGTATGTAGCCTCTTTTATTTGAAATTTTCGGCATTTGTCTAGGTAAAGTTTATGCATTCTAGGGATCGAAAGTTGCGGTGAAAGATATTTTTTGTGAATATTACAATGCCTGGAGTAGTGCGACTCTTCTGCTGGGAAACTGGAAATATGCTCAATGACATAAGCAGCAACTTCAGCAGGGGTCTTGTTAGGTCTGACTGCGTGTTTTCCCTTCTGTCCGGTTTTTTCCGGAGCATTTTTCCATGATTTTATTGAAGTTTGGATTAGGTCAACCTTTTTCAAGCTGATTGCAAACAAGGAAATGAAAGCCCGTTTGCATACGGTAGTTTGCCGGCCACTACAAGTTACATTGTATTGGTAGGTGGCAGTTTTATGCTTTAATGCTCCAGTTTTCTTTCTCATTGGTTCCCTTTTTTTAATGCTCTTAAAAAGAAGGCAGTTTTTTGCATTTACATCTAGTTTGTAGTAGGAAGAAAATATTGATTCCCTTTCTTCTACAGTTATTGACTGAGAACACTTGTAGCGGTAATTTTCATTGCACAAAATCCCAGAGTTAACGGTTTTAGCGGGTTTTACTTGGCCTAATTTAGAAATGTAAGCCAGACCACTTTCTCTGCACTTGGCACGTTTTCGTGCTTTCCATTCTTTATTCTTTTTCTGTCTTTTTCTAGTTACTTTTACTTTTAGTGGAAATATTTTTTTCTTGGTTTTAGTGGGCCCATTAAGAGCCTCTTCATTTCCATTTTCAGGAAGAGCAACGATCTCATCATATGGAATTTACTTGTAGTTCAAAACTTTTTATTCTTTGTGGTATGGATGAAGGAAGTAAGTACTTTATCTTGTTACTTACCTCCTTCATTCACTAGATATTTAAAGTAGTATGGTCAATTACCTCTTTCATACGCTGGCTATCTCAGTTATTTTAAATCATAGAAGGCTGGGGATAAGTGGAAAATTTAATTTAGCACTTACCACCTTCATCCATGCGGATAACTCATTTTCTTAAAAAATGTCACTTACTCCCTTCATCCACTCACCCCTTCAATTATTAATTGTGTTTTATGGTAATATATTTCGCAAGACAAAGTACTTTAAAGACAAATTAAAAAAAAATACAATACAATTTTTCCAATTTTCCAAAATTTGTACAGAAAAAACGTCTACAATGTTTTAGCTATGCTATGTCATTTTCATAACATGTTTTGATGAAAATCTAAAAGTTGATGTATGTGTTTTAGATTATAGATTGTAAACTAAAAAACAGATATTTTCAAGGTGTAAGAAAATCATGGAAAATTTTATACGAGTGATCATCATTGTTAGCTTGACACCTTTTTGTGCGTCTTAGCTTGTTCCAGTGAGTTTTCCTGCATGCTGATTTGCTCTAAATTTTTAAGATTTTCAGACATTGATCCACTTGTGTCATATATATCTGAATTTTGATCTTCCCTTTGATCATTTTCCCAGTGGTGTCCGTCTTATTATTTTTTTCGGTTTTTCATTTTCCTGCATCCGTTCAACATGGCCTCTCCAACGCAAATGTCCAATCTTTATGAAGGTTGTCATGTTAGATTCGTTGTATGCTGTGTATAGTTCAAAATTGTAGTGTCTACGCCGTGCATTATTTTCTTTTAAGTACTCCTATATATTATGCTTGAGAATTTTACGTTCAAAGATAGTTTCTCATCACTTTTTAACGCTGTCCATGTATCTGATCAATATATAAGGACTCGTTTTATCAGGATTTTGTTTATTTATCATTTGGTTAGTCTATTAATATTATCAGATCTTAAATAGTTTATTAGTCCATTATATATGTTTTGTTCGAAATTTGTGTCACTCTTTTAACCGATTCACTGACATTGATTCCCGTGGTGCCTAGTAAATCTAAATAGTTTTCAATGTTGTAATCATTTAATATTTAATATATACGTGAAAAAGATATTACAAATGGCTCTCGAAGAAGATAGTGGAGGCATTAAAATAAACGGGATTCCAATAGAAAATATACGATATGCTGCAGCAGCCTTCGACGACCTGCAGCGTATGTTACATAGGATTGATGTCACTGGTAAACGTTTTGGGCTTAAGATCAACGCTACTAAGACCAAATTTATGGCAATAGGTGTACATCGATAGTCAATACTATCTTAACAGTCGATGGAATACTATAGAGCCAAAAACGGCACTCCACAAAGGATTTGAAGAGTATTTACAGCTGCTAACGAGCGGCTAAGCGCAAGACACACTAGGAAGTAAAATATCCAAGATTGTGTTCTGCAAATGTTTTAATCCTGATGAATATAAAACATCATATATTTCGGTTTCGTTTTTGTAGACCAGTATTTTGCCTCGTTCTTTCCATCGAATTAAATGCTTCTATCATTATATCTTCTACTTCTGGCTATGATATCGACATCATCTGCAAATGCTAGTATTGGTACACTTTTTATTGTTATTCTCCATATATTGTTGACTCCTGACTCTCTGATAATCTTCTCTAATGTGGGGTTTGAAGAGAATACAGGACCCTATTGTATTGTAGTGTCCTGTAGTCTTTTTTAAGTCTTCTGTCTTTTCTGTCAAAGTTCTTTATAATATCATTAACACTACATACCATTTTATTATTACTTATACTATTCTGCTTATCATTCTCTCACTGTTTCACCTTTATACTCGTTATAGCTTCTGCACATAGTCCCCCGACACCTAACGGTAGAAGAAGAACGATTATGTATGTGTATGTATATCTTCTGCAAAATTATTACTTCACTTTTGCCACAGTCTTTCTTTTCTTAACGGCTTTGTACCAGTATATCATGACTCCGGTTGCTGGACTCTTTTCCATTCTTTACCAGTTTTTTAACTACTGATTTTTCTCTTCTTCTTCCTCTTCTTCGTCTAGCCATTCACGTCCACATCTGAACATAAGCCTCTTCAAGTCTTCCTTTCCATTGTTTTTTATTGTACGCTACTTGTAGCCAATTTTTCCCGGGAGTCCTTTTCAGATCATCTGTCCATCTCATAGGAGGTCTGCCTCTGGGTCTTTTGTGTTGGTATGGTCTCCAGGTTAAAATTGATCTATGCCATTTGTTTAGATCGCTCCTAGCTACATGTCCAGCGTATTCCCATTTCAACTTTAATGATTTTTGCACCACATCGGTGACTTTGGTTTTCTGTCTTATCCATGTGTTTGTTTTCTTGTCCTTAAGTGATATACCTAGCATTGCTCTTTCCATCGCGTGTTGAGTGACTCTAAGTATATTCATATTCTTTTTTGTGATTGTCCATGTTTGTGCCGCATAAGTTAATATCGGAATAATGCATGCATCAAAAACTTTAGATCTAAGATGTAATTGAATTTGTTGATTTCTGAGTATATAGTTCAGTTTACCGAATGCTGCCCAAGCTAACTTTCTTCTTCTTTTTATTTCTTCAGTTTGAATTTCCCTATTTAGTATTATTTTTTGTCCTAAGTATATATATTCTTCAACTTTTTCTATAACTTTATCGTTTATTATTGTCACGGTGTCTTTGGAGTGCATGACTTTTGTTTTGTTTAAATTCATTTTCAGTCCTATTTTAGAAGATTCGGTATGTAGTTCTAAAAGCATGGTTTGCATTTCTTGTTGTAGGTCAGTAGCTATCAGGATTATGTCATCTGCAAATCGTAGATTACTGAGGTAGCGGCCATTGATGATTTTTCTCTATATCTTATAATTGGAGTTCATGGCTGACTCGTATTTGGACAAGCTGGTCTTTTTTTAGTGTTGCTTGTGTCCATTTTCTTCTATTTTATCTGTCAAAAACTATTTTTTTCTTCTCAATTCTTTAATGAGGACATTTATTTTACTTTTTGCCGTTTTTTGTTTGTCTCCCATAGTTATATAATTTTCCTTTTCTTTATTTCTGTTCAGGCCTAATTCTTTCTGTTTTTTATGATCTTCTTTGTGCTTTTTTTAGACACCCTTTTCATTTTGAGTTTATTATATCTAGGTTTGCTCTTCCAAACAACCGAAATCACTATTTTTAAGAACTTTTCTATTTTTTATCTTTTATATTCCAATTATTCACCATAGCATTAGATTAGATACTGCAGAGAGTGGATCCACAGATCTCAGTCATTGTTTTATTTAAAATTAAAAGACCTACATTCTTTGCATTCCTGTAATTTTACAGATTTAAGAAATATGGCTCTCACTTTCTCTAAGGCAAAACTCACTTATTACAGACGCCTACAGTATCAAAATAATTGAGCTCTGTGGGGACTCTATCCGTATTATCATGACATATAATGACACTAATAGTAAAGAGAATAATGGGGTAACATCTATTCTCCATTGTCGTCTGATTTACATACCAATATCTCTGTACTTAGCGATCTTCTCCTTCTATTTAACACACAGATTATTGTTGTTAGGGGTCACCGCATCAATAAGTGTTGTTTATTTATGTTATTAACCAATATAAGATTCGATCTATTAGCGATACTCCTAATATAACTTATAGTTAATTTTGATCAGATAAAAGGCATATATCGAGCACAGTTTAATTAAATCTTGCCCAAGTACTTTCGATCCCTAGATCATCTTCAGGGGCATTTCGTCAATTGTGGCCTATCCGGCAAGAACAAGATGTCATAAACATATAAATGTACATTACACTACACTACAAATGGACAAACAAACACTTTAAAATAATTTAAAGAAGGCTACATTACTTGAAGTAATGTAGCCTTCCTATGGTCTTTGACCATATGTTTTCGATAATTTTTGGTGGGAACAACTTTATCCTGAATATAAACCCTTTTTTCTGACGTCCACCAATAGGCTACATTAGGTTGGAGGGTTCAGAAGTTTCCTTCATCCAAATGGGCGTGTGTCAATCCAAAGTGTTGATGCGTCTTGTACTAAGCGAATCGACTGATGGTCTCCTTCTGATGCTTCTTAAATTGTCATCCCGTTTTTATAATTGCTGGTCTAAACTATTAGTGCACTTCTTAGATATCGTGGTAATGTTGTTCGTTGTATCGCATTCCGAGGATCATGTTTGTGTTACTTGATGAAAAGTGTACGTACTTTACGCTGAAGAGTTTCCTATCCATCTTATACCAAATGGTCGAATCTTTCCATCTGAATCTTTTCTCTGACTATGTTATGAACAGGAGTCAATTCTGAAGTGCATACTAATATCACTTGAGAAAGTTTCTACAGTTTTTAGCATCTGATCTAGGTGGCTTCGCTGGAGGCCATTAATTTCAAATAATGCCTATACAAGATATGATTAAGCTTCGTGATCACAGCGTTGTTAGTTCTGATGCTAAAACCATATACATTGGAAGTTAGTAGCTGGAGTATAGGTGGTCCATTGCCAAACTAATCGACTCAATGAGTGTCTTGTCATTTGTCTGCGTTTGATTGCGATATTATCAGTTTTGCCAGAGCGGTTACCTGGTAGTTGAAGGTCAATCTTAGTATTTATTTAGCAGCATTCTTCCACTATGTCGTTATTTATTTTAAAAAGATCTCAATGGTATCAATAGCTTTATATAGTCTAAATATACATATAAGTCATCCAGCAGGTACTGAATCAAAGGTTTTCTTGTAATCAATAAAGTAAAAAGATTCCTTGACTCTGTGACCGAGTCCAGTATAAGTTTTTCTTTATACCTAACCCATGTTACCTTTATCTGTTTGTTGAGGTTCTACAATTTTACTCTAATTGTATTATTTTTCTTGTGCAATGCCCATGTCCAATAATATTTAAACTATTCAGTCAAACCTTTTCTCGCAGACGTTAATACAAATATTCGAACACTGTTCGTCAATATTGGAACCGGAAAGATTAAATTCAGAAGCAATCGAATTTATTAACGATTTATTTCAGAGTCAATATTTTTATCAAAAATAATGCGAAAATTGGTAAGGTTGTCGTCCTATAATAAAACTAGGAAGCATAATATCATTCATAGGCCTACTTTCTCCACATACCAAAAATCGTTAAGAACAGACAATTATTACTTGAATTATACAAGTCTCTAGGAACACATAACATCATGATAACTTTCTCTGAGAATATAAGTCGAAAATATCTAATCGACGACTTCTTGTTTTCTAATTAACGTTTTTTAATAGATGCTTATTTGACCTAGAATAATTATAAATATGTATTTCTGTTATCTTTACGTTTATACGTCTACTTGAAATTTAGACTTTTAAAATAAATTATCACTTGGCGTCATTGCAACAGAATTTTATCTCTTATTGTTGAATTTATGCTAAAAAAAAGTAACAAATTATCTAGTAAAGCTATTTAAAATGTATGATTAATTGTAATTAGCTAAAAAAAATTATCAGACGTGTTATTTATGTTAGTTCGAGTTGCTGATTGACAATATTCAAGTAGTTTTCAATAACTATTCACTAAAAGTTAAAAACATTACTTAATAAACTGCGAGACATAAGCTCTTTACATATTAAATATTGTTCTGAATCTATTTTCTTGTGGCATCTTAAAGTAATTACTATTTTAATGGGAATAAGCCCACTTGTATTTTGAGAACGATTTCCGAAGTGGAAATTGAAACGTCAATAAACTTATTTCAAACTTTAATTGTGGCTTATTGAACACTATTTTTTTGATTTTTTTATTCAGAAGAGTTAATAATTAAATTAATTTAAGTTTATAAATTGTTCATAGTGTATTACCACATGAAACAAAGCCGAAAAATCACATGAAAAATAGAAAAATTAATGGGCGCTATTTTTTATCTGAAATATTTGGGGGAAGTCAATAGAAACGCCGTATTATCTCGTGGCTATCGAAACTTTTACTGCGTCATGATATTTAAGCCAAAAAGGGACTTTTTCATTCATTTCAATATTGTGAAAAAACTACGCATTCTTGTTCCTAAACTGAGAAGCACATCTTGACTGATTTGCATCCACAGTTGAGTAAGTAGTAACTTGATAACGTATTGGTTAGACGAATGCAGTCAGTAATGAGAAGTCATATTTTCAACCACACATAGAACTCCTAAATTATAGTATCAGGATGTCTTTTAAAGAATGAATTTCTTGTTGGAACAATTTGAGGATTTGAATAAAATGTAGTTCGTAAACTAATTTTCGAAACCAAATTTAGATTTTTGCTTTAATCTCTGTCTTCTAAGAATTTAAAGGCAAAACAGACGTTGATAAAGATGCCATTAGAGACATGGGGAATCTAAAAATTGCATTCCACAACATATCTCCTCAACTAAGCAAAAATCCTTAGCGAATTGGTTTCTAGTACTCATACAGAGTATATCGGAATAAAAGGAAAAAGACAGTTAAGATTTGATTTCACGTACAGTGCGTCTGTGTATCCGTATGTATCCGTATCCGTATGCATATCAACGTCTCTTTTGCCTTGCAATTCTTAGAAGGCACAGATTAAAGCAAAAATCTGAATTTGGTTTCGAAAATTAGTTTACGGATTTTAATATCAGATGTCGCTATTTGTGTCCATACGAAGCCATGTTAGACATGCTTCCTAAGACAGAAAAGATTTATTTTCATGTTTAGAGCGACTGTGAATAGCCGTTCTGAAGAGCCCTTTTAAGGCGAAATACGTATAAGCGGATACAAAGACACACTGTACGTGAAATCAAATCTTAACTGTCTTTTTCCTAAAATGTAGTTCATTTGACCTGTTTAGAGCAAGAAGTTCCCTTAAATATTGCCTTTTTAGAGGAAATGGCACATAAAGAAGACGTATGTAAATATTTCTTTATGTTGAAGTTTATCGAGCACTGAGTAAATATAGTCCTGAAGCAGAATATTCTTGACATACCATATTATAAGATAGACGATTTGAAAGACAAGCTACTTTCCGGTATTTACGTGTATATATAACCAAAAATATTGCAAAGAGTTATCCACAATCTTGATTGGTTTACATCTGTGTCAACTGCGGCAGCCATATGCCAGAAATAATATTCTTATACAAAATAAATACAAATGACAAATCATTATCTTTCAAATAAAACTAATTTCATCAGAATTAATACAATTCATAAATGAGTATTATTTCTTTCGGTTATACCTTGAAGTCTAATGTTCCTTTATCAACCTTTCGTGAATATTCTACCAAATTATGTACTTTGTACTACGTAAAATAGCTCGTTACTGATAACTTGTTGACAAACAATTTTTCCATATTTATCTATTGTTAATTTTATAGTAAAATTACTATCCTTCAAATACAATTAGAACAACCAGCTAATGGACTTTTGTAATTGTTGTGTGATAAATATATTCTAGTAAGTAATATTTACTTGTAAAACTGCACTTAAATTAATTACAATTGACTAAATTGACAAGGAACAATTCATGTAAATTGTTTTTCCTTGAAAATATTATAATTTCACATTTTACAAAGTTTTCTCCCGTTTGGAAAGCAATAAGGAGCAATCGGTCTTTGACTTTGTGATTTGTTACACTTTTCTGAACGTTCATTTTTCCTTATCGTTTTGCTTTTCCCTAAATTACTAAAAAAGCTGAGATATTTTCACAAAAGCTTATCAGTAAAATAAATAAAATAAAAAAAAAATTAGAAAAACTTGGAAACTTCGAAATATTTTGCATATTGGCAACACAACTCACTTTGTAACATCATTCATGACGTAAAGAATCTTAGTTCTATTTTGTATACGAGCAGCTATCCGATTGAACCTTCATTTTTTATTTGAAAGTGCCTTGGGAGCCCTTTTCTTATCATAATAAATCTGTGAAGTCGGTTCTCTTTAGATCTTGGTATGTGACAAGATTTTAAAATTAGACTTCTAGGGTCTTCCAATAAATAAAACTAAAACAAATTGTAGTGAGTGAAAAGATTCGAACCCTGAATTGAGTATCGTCGATTGATATTCTAAATGTGCGGAAATCCTCTACACTTTCTACAATAGGGAACATCTTGTATAAGGCATGAAGTCTCAGCGATTATTGTGGCGAGGAAAACGGACCATAAACAAGAATTGTTACAAAGCATATATTCTCTTAACACGTTCGCTGCCACTAATTTATTAGTAACCCAATATTGGTGCAACATATATTCAGTTAATTTAACTCTTTTATTCAGTTTTAACTCAATTATCTTGAAGGATAGTCAAAAAATAAAATTTATGACTTGTACTATGGGATAGAAAATGAAACGCCTAATCGCGTTACTGGCATCTGACTAAGCCTAAAGGCGTCATAAATCTTAGGAAACTGGACTTACTATGAAGGACCTACAAAACTTTAGATAAAAAACCAGAGTCAAAAATTTATAAATTTAACCTTAAGCCAGGTGTATGCAGGATAAGAAGTAACTATGCATTATACAATTCACTAGAAAAAGAACCTATTTATTTGCATAGTTTCTGAACGCCAGAAAACGACAATGGCACCTGACTCAAGTAAGGCAAAACGCCTTTTGGTGATAGTGTCACCTGACTCAAGTAACCAAAACGCTTTTTGGCGACAGGTGGTAGCGAAAGTGTTTAATTATTAAATATATATATATATATATATATATATATATATATATATATATTATATATATATATATATACGCGATAAAAAATATTTATTTTGTAGCACATGCGCATACACTCCTGCTACCACTCCACTACGATTACCTCTATATTACTTACCTACAGCTATATTACTCTTGAATCCAATCGAAATACTAGAGCTGTAATAAAAAACAATGTAGGTACGAAAATCGAATTAGTCGCTTCACTTTAAGTACAAAGTATCGGCGAACTTCCGCCAAGTAATATTTGGAAAAACCTATCGAAAAAGAAATTGAATATCCTGTTCTGTCCTGTACAGCACATATTTTGATCGACCTGCAGATTTTAATTGGATGATTGGAATCGTGACATATATATACATACAACCAAACTTATATGGAATCTATAATATTTTAAACCAATATTTATTTCATTTGAAAAAACTTATTATTGTTGCGAAGAATAAAGGTTTTTATGTAAAATTATCAAACCGATAAATCAATCAGATAACAAAATAAATAAACTTTTGCGTCTAAGAACAAAAATATGCCATATATGAGGTTAACGGATGTGAAAAAGGGGAAAGATTATTGGTCTTGTGGAGCAAAAAAAGTCTCAGAGGACATAGATGCAGTGGCAGGCGTAACACATGGCAAAAACCAATGCTAGGTATCAGGAATTAGAAATGCTTAAGGATAGACCAAGACTAAGTCGCCAAAAAGTAACAACGATCGTTTCATTGCCAAGTAGCTAGAAAAGACACAGCAATTTCTCACCCACAGCTCCTTTTGGAAGCTTCAGATGTAAGTGTTTCAGTTAAAACGATAAGAAAAAGACTCAATGACTATACAGCAGTAGAAATTTAGTGGTTCCTGATTTATCCAGGCAGCACAAGATTGATCGCCTAAATTGGTGTCTTCAACACCAAAACTGGAACATTGGAAATTGGCAAAATGTGCTATTTTCAGACGAAAGCAGGATTTATGTAAAATCAGATGACCGACGAATTCGTGTACTTAGAGGGCGAAGAAGACAAACAAGAACGGAAACTGCTAGATCTATTTACAGATATAAACGAGGAAGTGCCATGTTCTGGCGTAGCCTAAAATATCACTATTCTGGAGTAGCCTATTTGCTCACCCGACCTTAACTCTATAGAGCATTTTTGGGATATACGTAAAAGAAGAATTAGAGCTCGCCGAAATGATACACAAAACACCGCACAGCTGGTACAAGTTGCTTTTAAAGAATGGAACAAGGAACAACCTACCACAACAACATGTTCACAATCTGTTTAGGACTTAACATGCCCACGCGAATTGAAGCTTGCATAAGGCTAGAGTTTTAATTGGTTATTTCAATAGTTTATTGTTATTGAATGTTTTCTTTAATTTTTATGTATTGGTAATTACATTGCCTTAAAATAAATAATCGTACGTTTTTTTTTTTTAATTCGCTTGAAATAATAGGAAATATCAGACAATTCCATATATCTAAGTTTTTGTATACCTTGGGTGGATAGAGTTCGAAACGATGACGTCCTTAAGAGAGCCGGCGTGGAAAGAGAACTCTTTAAATTAATTAAAAAACGCAAGATTGGGCACATATTGAGAGGAGCAAAATATGAAATACCACAGTTAATCCTACAAGGGAAGATCGAAGGTAGGAGATTAGCCGGCCGCAAACAATTATCCTGGTTAAGGAATATTAAAGAATGGACAGGAATACACAATACAGGCGAGCTGTGTCACGCCGCCAAGAACAGAATTCTAGTAATGAGATAGTCGCCTACGCACTTTGGTGTATGGCATGTTAAGA
Source organism: Diabrotica undecimpunctata (assembly GCF_040954645.1). Taxonomy (NCBI): domain Eukaryota; kingdom Metazoa; phylum Arthropoda; class Insecta; order Coleoptera; family Chrysomelidae; genus Diabrotica; species Diabrotica undecimpunctata. The sequence goes on along the minus strand of NC_092803.1, from coordinate 15,960,808 downwards.
AGAAGAAGTTTTTGTATGTATAAATAATTGCAGAAAACAGACAGATGAGATCAGAATCAAACAAGCTTCTGTCACCTGCACCTTTTCAGGTTTTGGAGATTCCTGACTCTAAACATATGGAATCTATCTACTAGACCTGTAGCTGGTATCCAGCATCTGCCTGTGTGTATAGGCATCTATTTTTTTCTGTTTCAGAGTTCATAGACTAAAGTCTGATTTTGTAAAAAATGGTCCTCGCTTGTTCGATTCTTGATAGGATTTCTGTTTTTTTTTTGGTTGTTGATAATTTCTCCCAAATTATAAACCCACAAGCTGGTATAAAGTTCCAGAATTCTAAAACGAATATCATAATTTATCATAAATAAATGGAAGACACTGGTATATTATATTTTTCCTAACCTTTTGATTTTTTTAATAAAATTCATGAAGTATTTTTCCAACATACAAATATATCAATTCACAATTCTATAATTAAACAATTTAACTGATAATAGTACGAAGATAATAGGTTTATAGTATATAGTTTTTATTTCGTTCGTCGTGCAACAGATAATGCTACCGACATGATAGCTTATATAAGTGACCCTGATGACCTAGACATAAATGCACCAAGTGTTGATGTAATAGCAACAAGTCTATTCATTGGCAATTGAAATATTAAGATGTTTAAAAGGAAGTCATGATTAATCGAATTATAACAGCGGGCGAGACCGGTCAGTACGTCAGTAGAAAGGTCGACTTTTTCACGTGATTGTCACACAATGTGGGTTTGTTGATAACTGACGGAAATTTTGACTATAAACTTTGAATAATAGCAATATTATGTGTCGCCGATCAAGTAAAAGTATTTTGATCTACGTCTAAAAAAGTTACAAGTTATATCAAATTGTTTTGATTTGACTTATAATTTATTTATTGATACGCACAACAGGCCGTTAAGAGCTAGGACATTTTTATAAAATACAATCATAAGATTAACTAATTATAATTATTTTAATCAATACTTAAGTATATATAAAGTGCTTAACTGCTCCGAAGGACCCGATGGACAATATTTCTCCATTCACTTCTGTTTTCGCTTTACTTTTCCAGTCCCTCACCTTCACGTACTTAAGGTCTTCCTTCACTTTAATATTCCACTTTGTTCTGGGCCTACCTCGACTTCTGGGAAAAATTAGTTTCCTGGTCATAACTAGTCTAGGCATTCTCTTCGCTGACGAACCTGGTGATGGTAGATTCGTTATACAAAGCGATTAATTCGTTGTTGGTTCTTCTCTCCCACCCGTTTTCCGCCTTCCTTCCTCCGAATACGCATCTCAGTACTTTTCTTTCCCATCTTTCCAGAGTATTCTCTTTCTTCTTTTTAATGTAATTTTAATTTAATGTGCATGTTCCGCAGGAATATGTTGCTGTGGGTTTAAGTATTTTTTATATATATTCGGAGTTGCCTCGTCTAGAATCGCATTATTCATTTGGGCCCTTAAACTGCCTAATCTTTCCCTTTTATTTAAATTTATTCCCTTTTCACTATTCTGGCATCGAACTGCCATTTTTTTTTCCATTTTCGTCAAATCCTACACCCAGGTGTTCAAAATTTACCACCCTTTTAAAACTATAACTTTTACCACTTACAGATTTCACACTAAAATCTTCGTCTTTTTTTTCTCTTCTTCTTTTTTCTTTGCCTCCTCAATTATTTTTTCACTCACTCTTCTTAATTCTTTAGCGGTTCTTACTAAAATCGTTAGATCACCAGAAAATACCATGCACTGTTACTCATTTTTCATGATTGTTTCTTCTGGCTTCATGCTGCATTTTCTGATTACAGTTTCTAACACTAGGTTGGATAATGTAGTGGGTAAAGGATCTCCCTGTCTCAAGATTTTAAAAGAGTAAATTGATTTAAATGTGACCGTGCCAAACAATCTCACAGGTAGAGTTATTTAGTGTCATTTTTTCTAGTCTGATCAATTTTTTTGGTATACCCAAATGTTCCATTGTCCAATACATTTTGACTCTAGTGAATCTATCATATGCTTGTCTAAAATCCACAAACAAAACGTGCAGAGGCACTTTATCTGTTGTTTCTAAAGACAGAAAAATATAATGACAACTAATTTGTGTGTAATAATCATAATGTGGTAAATCTGGGCTAAAGCGGGAACATTTTCAATTACTAAATTTTTTATTCTGTTCAAATTGTCTGTGATTGCCAAAAGTATTGCCTATTTTAGGTTGTTAAAAAATCAAATCTTGTTCAATTTATAGAAACACCGTCATTAATGATAACTGCAGATACTTGTGCGATATAGTATTAGAAATTACGTAGGAATCTACAAAAATTAATCATCATAATAATATATCTGGTTTAAAGTCTATTTTTTAATCGCTGCATTCTGGGTACATTGAAATAATAAAATTAAAATCTCCTACTTGAACTTGGGCACCATGTTGGCCCGACGACAAGCTGATAACAAAAAAGATACTCGAACCTGCTTATCGGTCGTTTTTATAGAAGCAACATATTTTTATACTCTTTTATTCCGATTAGAAATCATTTGCTGTTGAAATTTTAAATTGTAGGGAACTAGACTAAAAACTTTTCAATTTTACCTTTACAACCAATCTGTGAAACTTTTTCAGTGTACTTTAAAGGTAAGAAATATTAATTTAGGAAACATTCGGGAATATATTTATATATGAAATGATTTTGGATCCGGTGAAGGATGATATTTCTGGTTTTTACGAAGTTTATGGAGCTCTTGATCCATTCTTTACTTCTTTTAATTTAATCTATTATTTTTTTATAGTCCTTATAAAGATCTTACGAGTATTATCTTCATCATTTCTTCTTTTGTCTGTCTCTATACATTCGGCAAAAACATTATTATCCTTAGGTTTCTAGCTGCGTTTTTATCTCTACATTTTTTTGTTCATTTTCTATTTGTGATACCAACCGGGTTTTCAGAAAAACTTCCTATTTTTGCAAAGTGTATGAGCCGGTTTACAAAAAAGTATAAAATAAAACAACTGTTTTGCTATTCTTACGTTTTTGATACATTCTTCACAATACAAATTTTCAATATACTTTTATAACCTGTTTGCCGAAAGTTTGTTCGTGCATTTAATGATTATTAATAATTTAGAAAATGTTTTAGAAAAGTTTATATAAATATGTTTTCACGATCTTTTAATTGCATTTCTGGATATTTCGCTTGCGTTTACTTTTATTTTCTTTATTTTACAATTATCTTCGAATTCAGTTCTTTCATTACCAAGTTTTACTACATTCTTCATGGTATTTATTTTATTTTGATACTGCCTATTGTTATGCCTTTTATGTCATTTACCTGTATCAGAAATGCCCAAGTGAATTCAAGCGGCATTTTTTGACATATTTGGCAATTATATTGTTCCCGTTTTTCCTTGATATCCTTGTCTTTGCAAATACATTGTAAATGGTTTTTATTGAGTGTCTATATTTTTAGTTTTGACTTTTTTCGAATTTTCGGTCGCAATTATCATGTAGCGTGTTATCGAAGCTTTTGCTACTTTTAGTTTTATTTGAAAATGCCGCCTAGAATACTCAAAATCAGCAAAATTATAGTGAAGGTTGCTTTAGTTTAAGTATGGGTTAAAAAGCTAGTTCTTTTGATATTTTTTACCTAAAATATATTTTGTTTTTACTAATTGATTTTTACCGACTTTTTCGATCACTTTCTACATTTTAGATTTAGGTTTATTCAACATGGCAGCAAGTCGATACTAACCAAATTTTGTTTGGGTTGTCTCTATTGAAACCTCAATCAAATTTTATACATTTTATAGTTTTTCCAGGCATTTTGTAATTCCTAGAACACTTTTCTGTGAAGACACCCATAGTTTTGAAATCACATTCAAAGTTTTATTTGATTTACTTATTTAGTTGTAAGCATTTTAACCTTTAGGTGCATGTCAAGTTGGGTTCTGTATTCTTGTTATTTGTATTTCCATAATAGTCCAATAATTCGGGCGGAAAATAGGACCTTACCTCCCAATTATGGGAGGTCATAATTATGGATATAAATGTTATAAATGGGCTAAGTGTGTTTTTCGTTTTTAAGGGACTAAAACTACCCCTAAATGGAAAAATAGGAAAACAGGTATTTAAGCGTATCGTGCATTCAATCTGATTGAATTAAGCAAAAATAAACATATTCAATGATAAATTTGTACTTTAATACAAATTGTTGCCAGATTCCCAGAACCGAATGCATAGTCATATTGGTGTGACTATTTGTTTGTAGACCAAACACTTGTTATCCATGGGCAGCTTTTAATTCATTCCAAGCATTCAGTTGTATATTCTGTATCTTAATTGAGGTACTTCTTATTTTGTCTTTTTATACACTCCTCAACGAAATCTCGTAACAAGATGCACATCAAGGTTCCTTAGAATAACCGCAATAGATCTTGGGATGTTAGTTATTTCACCATTGAAGTGTTGCTTTCTATTGGTGAAAATTATGTGCACGAATTTGGTCTCGTTTAGTTTTATACTCCATTTTTTCGTCCATTTATCTAGTTCAGAGTATTTTAGATTCCTTATAACGTCATCGTTATTCCCAATTGTTAGAACATGTGTATCGTCCGTAATTCATTATTTCGACATGATACATAATGTATATTGTACAATGCCCTTCCACCGATCTGAATAAAAGTTCAAATTTTACAACATACATTAATCATTAGCTAGTGATCTAATTTCAGAGGCCTTTAGAATAAATTTGGTAATTTATTCCTTTGTTAAAATTTTTAATTTTTCGGGTTATAACCTCAAGCTTAAGCAATGAACGCAATCATGTTTGACTGCGAAAGTTGATTTCAACATCTAGTATTGACCATAAAGATGTCATATTTGAATAATGCTGCAAAATATTTGCAATCATATTTAAAAAAAAAGTCCTCAAATTTTTATCCCTGCATAAATCCATGAAACGTTTACAGTTTTGCTGTTGTTTTTAACATGTATCTGTAGAATGTAGTAGAACGGCTATTTTCCACAGGATCACGTCCATGATCCATGATTGTCACTATCTTCCTGCAAATATATTATTAATTCATCTGGAGATGGATGATTTTTGGAGAAAAATCCAAGTCCATATTTTTGTCTGCCAAAATCGTTTTGGAGCAGCCCACACTGATTCAATTGGATTTAAGTCCGGGTGGTAGAGTGGTAGTCTTAAGACAGGGGGACCTGAATCATTCATAATCTGATCTATCTCATATGTTTTATGTCTGGATTTGTGATTTTTTATTATGCTATATAATTCTGCTTTTATCATTTCTTCTGAAAATGGATTGTTCCACTGTCTTAACCACTCCTTTATTTTGTCTTTTCTGCACCCTATACTGTGACATTTTTGAATCTTGTGATATGGTGCATTGTCTATAACTAATACATTACGTGCTGGTATGTTTGGAATAAGTTTTATTATAGAATTTCCCCTTTGAACACTGAGTTATGAAACCTTCGGTTATATTGCCTTGTCCAGTTTTTGTCATGAGTATAACAGAAATGAATATGTTTCATCCATGTAAATTATGGGCCGATTTTCTTCCCTATAATGTTTAACATTCTCAAAAAAAACTTCTACAGAGCACTTGTACAGGAATCCATTTTTGCCTGACATATAAATTTATTATTATACGACGAAGTGAACCTCTGACAAAATCGTCCAAATAAGATTTTGGAACAGATTTTATTCTTTTGTTACTAGGCGTAAAAAGTGATATAGAAGTACCTTCTATATTTTTTTATTTCTCGAGAGATCCATTTTATAGTACTTAAAGTTTATTGCTAATGCAGCACGATTCTGTACTTTTTTAAAATCTTTAACACGCTGATTTACATTTTCTATTACCTCCAACATTGGTCCAGACAAGGCTTTACTTTCTTGCTTTTCTTGCTTTGCAATATTGATTCAAAATTAATTATTGCTTTAAAAAGTCAATCACAATAACAGCTCTTCCAATACAGGCAAGAGAAAAATCAATATTTTTTTTTCAAACTGTACAAGCACCTCGCTCTCAGCGATCGCGAAATAAAAATGATGTATTTTGTTACTGTTCATTGCGCAACTGAGGTAAAGCATAAGGTATGATCGTCCAAGTTCAGCTCATGGTGGCACCCTAACTCTTTCTGCAAATAATGATTTCTCTCCTATAACAAAATATGACTTTCTGTTGAATGAATCCTTTTTTGAGTTTTCATTGGTTTATAACAAGAATCTTAACTTATACATGCGTTGCATTTATAGATCACCTAATTCTTCCACGGAACTATTTTTTCAGAACCTGTTAAATTTGTTAGACGATCTACTCAATAAAAGCAGAAAGATTCTATGCGGTGACTCGAATATTAATTACGCTGTTGCTTTTGCTACCCAATCATCCTTGGTCAATATATTCGAATCTTATGGTTCCACAATGTACGTTAATTCTCCTATAAAAATTACTGAAACAACATCTACCATAATTGATTATATTGTCTTAGATTTCTCACCTCTTGATGTACGCTCTACAATTATTAATGCAGGCGTATCTGATCATAAAGCAGTATATACCAAGTTTAACTGTCTTAACAAACAATCCTCGCTTGTCCTCGCAAGGGCTTGTCTTTATTTTTAATTAGGCATTACCTTTAATTACAATTAAGTTAAAAACATCACAAACCTGGACGACCAAAGTATCCGCGTATCAACAAGGAATATGCGTTCACTACCGTACAAGAAATTTACTACCAACGTCTTTGTTACTGAATATATCTTCAAGTACTGAGGAACCTATCTAAAACTTATCAAAACAGCTAAAAAAAATGTGCTGGGAATCAGAATCGTCTGGAAAGCTCTAAAAATATTGCAAGAGAAACTTGGTCCATAATAAACGATCTTCGAAAAAAAAATAAAACAGCTCAAACATTTTCTCTTCCATACCCTAAAAATCTAAATGAATACTTCGCTAATGTGAGTAAAAATATAACATCAACTATTTTGCCACAACAAGATCCTCTTTCCTATCTCTCCAATTCAAAAAAGGTCTCGAATTTATTCTTTATAAGACCAGTTGATAAATCTGAACTGATCTAAACAATCAGTAGTATTAAAAGCAAGTCTTCATGTAGTACTGATGGACTATCCATAAAAATTTTCATAAATCTCTCAAAAAATGTCTTGAAATGCCTGGTCTCACTAATTAACGATTCCTTTGAAAAAGGTATATTTCTAGAGTGCCTAAAGACAGCCATTACTATTCCTCTTCATAAGGGTGGTGAAAAATCTAATATCTACAACTATAGACCTATTGCCTTACTACCGGTCCTATCCAAAATTATTGAGAGACTTATAAAATTCCGACTTATGTCCTTTTTCGTTGATAACAACATTTTATAACAAAGTCAGTTCGGCTTTTTATCTAATAAATGTACCAGCGATGCTATGTTTTCTGTACTACCTGAGGTCTATCAAGCACTAAACAATAATCTTTATACTGCCACTCTTTTTGTGACTATGCCAAAGCTTTTGATTGCGTAAATTACGACATTTTGATAAAAAACTAAATTTCTACGGAATTCGAGGTGTTTCTTTGAATTGGTTTCAATCTTACTTGAGGAATAGGAAACAACTAGTTAGAGCAAATGATACTGACTCTAGTCACAAAAGCATTATATGTGGAGTACCACAAGGTTCAGTATTGGGTCCTCTACCTTTCCATATCTTTATAAATGACATAAGTAACTTAAAAATCGATGGAAAAATTTTTCTTTTTGCTGATGATACCATATTACCTAGAGGAACTCTAATATTGCAACTCTTCATGCAATTATACCTTCTGATCTACTTAAAATAAAAACCTGGTCTGACTCTAATTTCCTCTCTTTTAACGTGGATAAGACAGTAGCATTATCCGATAAAGAAGCTCTTCAACCCTTGCTTTTTAATAACAGCCTGATTAATACCGTTGATTCTGTAAAATTTCTTGGTATTTTTATAGACAACAACCTTAAATGATCCCTTCCTATTGATTTATTAAGTAAGAAACTAGCCTCAGCCTGCTATGCAATAAGATCTGTTTTGAAGGAAATCAATTTAGCATCTTCCAAAATAACATATTTTTCTTTGTTCGAGTCTCATCTTCGATATGGCCTTACTTTTTGGGGTTCTAGTACAGCTGCCCAATCTGATGTTATTTTTAAATTACAAAAAAGAGCATTACGGTATTTTTTTGGCCTCAGTAGAATAACACATTATTGCAGAAGCTACTTAAAAAATCACGGGATTTTAACTCTTCCCTCTTTATATATTCTAGAAACTTTTTGCTTAATTCGTAAAAACGTACATGTTTTTTCCAGCAAGACCTAATCATGACTACTCCACCAGAAATTCAAGCTTCGATGTGTATTTACCGATCACGTCCACTGAGTTAGTAAAGAATTTAGAACAAATTTACAACTTCTTTCCTTAAGTTCCGTAAATTGACAAAAGCCTATCTATCTGAAAGACCATGTTATTCGATTGAAGAGTTTCTTAATGAATAACTAAGAAATTACAGTACATTTAGGTACAAACAACCAAAGTATTTTTATATATATTTGGGTATCACATGCAGCAACTTAAACTTATTCGTAAACTTGGTAAATTTAGTTAAATTTTGCAATGTATTGTATATTTGATTATCTTCTATTTTGTAATATTGACGATTTATGTAATTTTAGTAAATTTTAATTGTTATTTTATTTTTGACTTTTTGTAAGCTTTGTCCATAAAATTGTACATCTTTCAATGACAGTAAAGCATTATTTATATTCTATCAAAAAGACCAAGTCTCAAGCTAAGTATATTTAATGAGTAGTACGTAGGACAATCAGCATTCTTCGATTCTTGCCGATAGACTTATCGATTATCCGTGACAAGCTGCACCATTTCATTCAGTTCAATTTTTATTCGATTCGATTCATGAAATTAAATTAATTGTTTTTTTCTTATTTTTATCATTGTTTCACGCAATCGATAAACAAACAAAACTCAAATGTTCCTACTAATTCCATTAAAATTGTAGCAGTATACAAAAGTTTTTCACATTTATTAATGAATGTCTAGGAATAAAAATGTGGCGGTGTAATTCTTATACCAAACTGGCGACTTCGGAATTAAATGTCGGGAAATTTAACTTAGGGGCTATGTCAATGGAAAATAGAGTCGCTAAATGTATCTGTGAGACCATTTTCATAATTGCACAAACTTTCCAGGCTATTAAATAAATTTTCCGTTAAAAATTCAAACTAAAGAATTTTTGCCGTTAGAGGCATTTATCAGGGCCTTTATGGTCATCATTTCGTTGTTTATCAGACCAATAAATTGCGTTTTTTAATAGAAAAAATCACAAAATGGGAAGAGTTTTGAATAATCCTTATCGTACTGTATAATTTTGTAATCTACATAAAAAGCTCTAAGAAAACCACGAAATTCATTGTCTATAAGATAAAAGAAACAGTCCAACACTCAAATCTCACAAAATTGGTTGTTTGTTTTTCTAATAGTGATATATTTAGTTTCCTCTTTGACGGTCGCCTATAAGATCGCGAAATGTTCTTTTGTTTGTACTAGGAAGTAGTTGTAATTTATTACCAGTTTGCTCTAAATAAAAAGTTATTTAGGAAAAGAGGGAAAATTGATATTTTTTCATACTAACTAGTCCAGAAAGTGGAACAGTAAAAAGTTTGAACGGGAGATGCTCTAATTGCGTAAGAGTTTAAAAACAAAAAGTTTGACAAATGATGTTTCGATTGCAAATTATTTTTTAAGTGAATTATTTCAGAAGATTATTGTTATGTCATAAACTGATGGTTAACGCTATCGATTGAGCAGTAACTGAAGTCTACAAAATTCGAATTTTTTTCTTTATTAAATACTATGTTTATATGGGAATAAGCCCCAATTACATTTTATCTTAAAAATCTCCGGGAATCGTTCTCAAAACATATTATTAAATAATTTAGTTGAAAAACGGTGTATATAACCATAGACATATAATACAAATATACTGACTGTTGCAATACGGGCCCGTTCCCCCAGTGCGACAGAGAAAACTGACGCAAAGCAGTCCCTGCATCTTTTTCTAATTGACTGAATTTATCGACCACGTAATCTAAATGATCTATAAACCCATTGAGTCTTTTACATCTGAAGGGTAAGGGGAAAAACAAACGATGTCCATTTTATAAGAATTTCAGGTAATCAACTCATTGTGTTGACAATATCCGGTCCCAAACACGTGCTAAATTGTATGGGAATAATACCAACGGTGTCCAAATAAGAAAGCATTAGAAAATACCCATACTGGTTTAAAATAAACGTTGTCCGCGCGGTACTGGTAAACAACCGACGTAGTCCAACTAGTTGCATAGCAACGACAGTTAACAGGGCGTGACAATTTTACGTCATGTTTTGTTCTTTTCGTCTTTCGCGGCAGTTTATGTCAAGATGAGTTCGAGTGAAGAATATTTGTGTGACGATCTGTTAAAAAAAACCAAGAAACGACAGAAAATTGGTCGAACTGCAGATGTAATGAAAAAGTTAAGATTGCAGGCTCACGAGTTAGGAGATGATTGTAAGTGTAACAGACTGAAGTGTTTTGAAAACACTACTGCTCAAGAGAGGCAAAACATACTTAACGGATTCAATCAACTAGGATCAATTGATGCTCAAAACTGTTATTTAGCTGGATTGATTGCTGTATTGCCAGTTGTAAGACGAAGGTCACGACAAGTCGATGGAGAACAACATCATGATGCCACCTATCGCTACAGAATATGAGTGAATATAATAGAAGAAATATCTGTCTGCAGTAGTGCTTTTACTGCAATGCATGGTATCACTAGATCTAAGTTGGTTCATATTCAAGCATCTCTGAAAACATCCGGACTTGCTCCTGTCGAAAAAAGAGGAAAGCATTCTTCGAAACATCGTCAGTTAACTTCTGATTTGAGTAACCAAATTCAGCAACATATTGCTTCATTTCGGGGCAGGTTAAGTCATTATAGCATTCAGGACTCGAAAAAAGTGTATTTAAGTGAAGAGTTAAATATTATGAAAATGTTCCAAATGTTTAAAGAAAAGTATCCTATTGCATCTGTTTCATATGACACGTACCGAAATATCTTTAATAACAAATTCAACATTTCATTTGGATACCAAAGGGCAGATACCTGTAGCAAGTGTGATGAGTTTAATGCAAAAATCAAGACTTTTCATTCTGTTGACGATGCAGCACAGATAAAAGCTCTATCTACTGAAAATAACTTGCACAAAAGTCGTGCCCAAGTTTTCTATGATAGAAAACGAGCCCGAATAAAAGCTAGGAGAACTTTTGAATATGAATCAATCGTCATGGACTACCAGAAAAACATTTCGCTACCCAACATCAGCACTAACGATGTTTATTAGAGGAGACAACTTTCTATGTTTTCTTTCAACATTCATGTGCCGTCTTCAGGAAAATCCTGTTTTTTTACATATCCTGAATATGTGTCAAGGAAAGGATCCGACGAGGTATCATCGTTTCTCTTCTATTTCATTTTTAATGAACTACCAACAGAAGTCCGTCAATTTCACATTTTCTGCGACTCAGCTGGTGGACAAAATAAAAATTTCACAGTTGTTCGGCTACTTCATTACATTGTCCATGACATAAAGCGTCTAGATACTATTCAAGTTACATTCCCCATTAGAGGACATTCGTATCTAGAATGTGATAAAAACATGGGCTTGATAAATTTGAAGACTAAGATGGAACTACCCGTAGATTGGATAAATGTGTTAAAAGATGCAAGAAAAAAGCCGGAACCGTTCAAAGTTATAGACGTGGACCAGACATTAACGAAACAGTGGACTACATTTCTCCAAGAAAAATTTATTCGTAAGTGTCCAATAGCTCTGAACAAGTAAGAGAACTTCGATTGGTGAAAGACAAACGCGGATTGGTTTTTTACCGAACCACTTATAATGGCATTTGGGAAAGCAAGCAAATAACAGGTAGATCAATAAAATCTGTTGTTCCAAGAAAAATGAAAGATGGCGAATTTGAGCTACCAAGTCAAGCATACCATAGACCATTACCGATTTCCCAGGCTAAGTACAACGATTTACAAGTTTTAAAACGATTTTGTCTTCAAAATGCTCAAGAATTTTACGAAACATTGCTATACAAATGAAAAATCTCTGTGTAGGCTTATGTAGAAAGTGGACAACGTTGGTTTTTAACAAGTTATTTGTGACGTTAACGTGCTTTTTTATTTTTTCAACAAAATCTAATAATGTTAAGTTCGTATTCTTTTGTTTAGATATTAATAATATAGTAATAAACTACTTAAAAATATTTGTATGCAGTTTTATTTATTTCTAAGATCATAACCAGCAGATTAGTCACGTTGATTAACTTTTCTCTGTAAGTTACTTTTGTGACATCGTTTGTTTTTTCCCCTTACCCTTCATCTATCATCTCTTTTTCATTTTTAGTCCATATTTTTCACAAAAATTGCTTGTCTTGTTTAGTAGTTGTTGTTCAAAAGAGCTTGCCATAATCACGGTGTCATCTGCATGTCTTATGTTGTTAATAGTTCTTTCCGAAAATGTTAATCTTCACTTTCAAATACTAAAAAATGCTATATAAGTATAACAAATATTCTTATAATTATCTTGCTTTTATCGTTGTGCAGACTGGTTATAACCTAACTGGTTATAAAACTAAATTATTAGAAGAATTTTTTACCAAAAACAAAATTTGTTTAATTCATTAATGTTTTGTATTTTGGGAACTATTTCCGAAGTGAAAATCGAAATGTCAAATAAACCTAATTTTAAAGTAAAATTGTGGCTTATTCTCAACAAAAATAGTAAAAAAACAACCCAAGAAATTTATATGACGAGATGTATTCTCTAATGTCATTCTTTCTTTTAGAATCTAAATAAAAATGGCAACAGAAGTAAGTGCAGCTCCAGTTACACAATCCCACCCAACCTGTTTGGAGTCTGTCAACAGATTTTCAAAGCTTCCAGTTGTTGATTCTACCATCAAGACAGCTACAAGTCTATACGAGAAAGTAAAGGTGAGTAAAAACATAATTTAGTATAATTAATTAGAAAAATTTAAAGGAAAACATCCTTTGCAAATGAAAAAAGTATCAAGGGTATTTGATGCAGCTCAGGTTGAGCTGTATTTATCATGTATCTTACTTCTGCCGGTATGATTTCTGAACCTTTTTCTAACTGCCGTAGTTCCATATCATTTGGTCTATGATCTTTAAGGTGCTCTATAATGTATGAGCTTTAAGTGTTCAGAAGCTTCATAGTATGGTATAATTAGACTCAAACCCTGACATCCAAAGTAAAAGTTATTCTACAACACCAAATTGTTCTATATGATCCACATATAGTTCAGTAAAAAGTTACACTATTTCGAGCGTCATGTTTGGGGGAGTGGGAGGAGAAATCGCTAAATTCCTCCTCTTCTACATCTTCGTCTATGATAGTTGTGTCACTATTATCACATCCTAGGCCTGAGCAATTGCTGCATATGCTTGAGCAGTTTAGACCACTCTTTCTCCACTCACAGTTACGGATGCATTCGTCTTTGCACAAGTACACACTATGAGGGAAAGTAATTGCTCGGAAGTTGTAGCACGTACTCTTGTAATTGGTGGCAGGTGTTCGTTAATCTTCTTCCAACCCCACTCAAGCGGAGTTCTTTTCTCATTCAGCCACTGATGTATTCTGGCTGAAAGCTCCTAAAGCGGGGGAAGTGCAGAGCAAAGAATGTATAGGCTGCTTTGCAATAGCCTTCAGGTAAGACTGATATCGAAAACAATCTAGATCTTATATGTTCCTGGCACCAAACATCGCAAGAGGGAAATGCTTTCCGGCGTCAGCTACTGCACTGAGATCAGCTTTGGCTTGCACTTGACAGTATCATTTTTCCCTTCTTGTAGATAGCTGATACCGTGTCACATGCTGTAAAGGCGTATATTGCATGGAGTACATCCTTCATTTTTGGTGTTGATTGCCTTTCTTTGGTACTACCATTTTCAATTTCTTCTCTGATGGTGCGTGGACAGTCAACAAAACTGGCAGGTCCGTGTCATCACCAATAACACAAGATTCATTCTTTCTTACCTTCATCAATAGCTGTTAAAACTATTAATAAGTCAGCGTCACCCGATGCTTGATAAACTGTGCAACCACATATTTGCAAGTGTACTATAAGAAGTGAAATAAGGCCCATTTTGTTGTTCTTCTTCTTCAAGTGCCATCTCCGCGGCGGAGGTCGGCAATCATCATAGCTATTCGAACTTTTGAGACGGCTGCGTCTCAAATTTTGTTGTTAGCGTTACCTAAAAGTCTACTTTGGTTTATATTTACATAGAGTCTTCAACTTTTACTTCAATGCTAGAACGTGCGCTGTCTATGTCTTCTTATGTTTTGTATTTCCTTGCTGGTATTCATCAAATACAACAGTCGCTGTTCCGTAATGAGTAATTACGTAGTCTCTGTATTGCTCGCAAATCTGTTTGAAGGTAGCTAGCCGTCGCCAGATAACACGATGAAAGAAGTGACCTCCATCAATGATCTATGACATTTTCCCTGAACCTAGAGTACATGATGATTTTTCTGTGTCTGGAACCAAAACAGTAGCCATTGAAGATTTGCTTCCGGTTCTCACCAAGCCAGATTCGTCAAACAAAGATCGAGGATACGAACATAGTTCATATTGAAATATTTCTTCAAGTCTCTCATCACTCCTTACTGTGCACACCATCCGATGTTTGGGATTACAATACCGTGGTGGTGCTAATTGTGATCGACCTGGTAATAGATCCTAGGAACTTAACAGCTAACTTTGTTTTCAAGTGTATCTCATTGAATGTTTTATTTTCAATGTCTTTCAAATCCATATTTACGAATTTAAATGCTTTATCACAGTTGACGTTTTCATCTCCTATAACCTCTGTTGATAAGGAAGAGAGTTCAGGTGTTTTAATTTTTTAATACTTCGTAATTATTTAATTTTTTTTACTTTTATTTAATTAATTTCTCGTAATTTATGTACACCCTTCGTAACTTTGGAACCGCTTGTTTTAGAAGGATTCAAATTTAATGTAAAATATTTTTGTATAGAACATTGTTTACGCCAAACCGCATAGTTTTAAAAATATTTGCGAAAAACGTAAAAAACTACTAATTTAGCTACTTCTCTAATTATACCATACGATCAAGTGTTGTCTCATTCGTCAAATAATATTTTGGTATATATGTGATGGTTCTTTCATAAGTTTTTTGTGAGTGTTATGTATACCCTGTCTAGAAACCAATAGTTTCATTTCTTTGCACTTCTCTTTCATCTAGACCTTTCTTAAACTCTTTATTTTTCTCTTCATTGTTCTGTTTATACTCTCAAACGTGTTAGTTGTTTTTATTTTGTTTTCGTGTCTTCATCAACTCGAAAATTTTAGACCTCATCCACCCCACTGTGCAATTTAAATCTGAATCTTTATTAAATCCTTATAACTTCCCTTATATACATATGTTCATTTTAAACATTTGGTTCATTAAAGATTTAATGTATAAATTTTTGTAGGACTTAAACGGTCTCACCCACTGGACCTTCTCAACAGCGGAAACCACCCTCTGCAAAGCCGTCGACTTGGGAATGCCTATTGCCACTCCAGTCATCAAGAACTTCGAAGGACCTATTAAGAAAGTCGACAATGTTCTTTGCTCAGGTTTGGATTATGTAGAAGAAAAAATTCCTGCTGTAAAGCTTCCCACCAACGAGGTTAGTGTGTTGTATATAACAGTTAAACTCCCTTGCCATATCTTTCACATTATAGTACATTAATGCGACAATATTAACTGTAGACAAAGGGTATTATTATACCGAATGGATTACTAATCTTCTAATACTAGATTTTAAAATATTAAAGGACAAAAAGATTGATATACAGTGTGTAAAAGCCAAATGGAATAAATTCATTATTTAGGTTACTGTACATATTTATAAAAAATCCCGAAACACGTCAAATTTAAATTATAACTTGACATTCTTTAACGTGAAAATGCAACTCCTAATTTCAACCCCCTTAAAATGACAGGTACAACCCCCAATTTTTAAAATAGGAAGTATAGGCTAGTGATATATCGTTTGAAAGGTCTTTTCATTCTCCATTCAAAAATGTTGTCGCTTTCAAGTTTATTAATATTAATTAAGATAAAATAAATTAAAATCATGTGGTTACCGAAATTCGCTAAAATATACTCAAAACTTATTTCCCGTTTAGGTCTTGATATTGAGAAAGTGAACAAAAACCATAGTAATGTGGTTTTTAGATGGTAACCATTAAAAAACCTTAAAGAATTTCCGTGGCAACGTTATTTTAACACGCATTAGTAAATTATTTTATTTAAGTTGTCAGTATTTTAATTTAAGTAAAAATTTCGTTCAATTCAATTCTGAAAAATGGTTAGATTAACGGAAATGCATAAAATAACAGTTTTACAAATGATTGGTTACGGAGATAACACCCGAACACAGCAGGAAGTAACTCGCCTATTTCATGAGAAATTTCCCAATTTACCGCCTATATCCCAAGGAACAATAAGTAAAATAAAGAAGCAGTTTCGCGAGTTTGGTCATGTAAGGCAGATAAAAAAAGCAGCTGCCAATGCACTGAGTGATGAACTCAAATTACATGTGTTGCTTGAGTTTCAGGAAAATCCACATACATCGAGTAGACAGGCATCCACTACATTCAATGCTGGCCATAAATCGATAGTAAACATATTAAAAGAAAATAAATTGCATCCCTATAAGATGATACCTACTCAGGAGCTCATGGAAGACGATTTTGATAGGAGAACCTTTTTTTTGTGAGCAAATGATGGACATGTTGGATAACAATATTATCCAATTAGAAGACCTTATGTTTTCTGATGAGTGTACTTTTTCACTTAACGGTCATGCTAATCGGCAAAATTGCCGCTACTGGGCCACGGAAAATCCTCACTGGATGAGAGAAGAACACACTCAGTACCCTCAAAAGGTTAATGTTTGGGCAGGGATTGTAGGAAACAATATCATTGGTCCCTTTTTCATTGAGGGCAACTTGAATGGCAACAATTATTTGGCACTACTTCAAAATGATGTCATTCCAACGTTGGCAAATTTATATCCTGATCCAGGAAACCCTCAAGTTCCAGCGAATACGATATGGTTTCAGCAGGATGGAGCACCACCACATTACCAACTTAATGTCCGGCAGCACCTCGATACAATATTTCCCAATCGGTGGATAGGGAGGCGAGGATCGATTGAATGGCCAGCGCGATCACCTGATCTTACATTATTAGATTTCTTTTTATGGGGATATGTGAAGAGCCATGTGTTCAAAACTAAACCTTCTGATTTAAATGACTTAAAAGAACGAATAACGCTTGCGATTAGGTCGATCACGCCTGTTATGTTAAATGATGTTAGAAGACAGTTTTATTTGAGATTAGGATGTCGCCAAGACGTTCGCGGTGAACATTTTGAACATCTACTTCATTAACATTCATAGTTCTTTTTCGTGTTCTACATTTTATTACGTTTTGCATTACATTTTAGTTTTTGATTGTATTGTAGCGAATTTCGGTAACCACATGATTTTAATTAATTTTATCTTAATTAATCTTAATAAACTTGAAAGCGACAACATTTTTGAATGGAGAATGAAAAGACCTTTCAAACGATATATCACAAGCCTATACTCCCTATTTTAAAAATTGGGGGTTGTTCCTGTCATTCTAAGGGGGTTGAAGGTAGGGGTTGCATTTTCACGTTAAAGAATGTCAAGTTATAATTTAAATTTGACGTGTTTCGGGATTTTTTATAAATATGTACAGTAACCTAAATACTGAATTTATTCCATTTGGCTTTTACACACTGTATATCAGTTATAAGAAAACGTCCTAAAATGCAATCTTCGTTGACAGATCACTGCTTTAAAATTCTGACAACGATAATTTACGAATAAGACAACTTAATAATAGTATTAAATCTCATTAACTCATTCTGTTTTTAGAATAATTGTTAATTTGGTGTGTGAATATTATTTAAGTTGTTCAAATAGCATAATGATATTTACTTGACTTTATTTTTTTCTTGATTAGATTTTGTATGGTAAGGGATGTTTCATGTAAATAATGTTATTTTTGTGTAGATTAGGT